>NW_008335660.1:524952-526451 GCF_000622305.1 Nannospalax galili | reverse complement strand
AGAGATGGCTCAGCGGTTAAGAGCACTGACTGCTCTTGCAGAGGACCCGGGTTTGATTCACAGCACCCACATGGTGCCTATGAACTGCCTTAACTCCAGTTCCAGGGGAATCTGAAGCCCTCTTCTGACCTCTGAGGCATTGCACGACATGGGCACACTTACTTACATGCAGACAATATACTCATACATATAAAATAGAATAAAAATAATAAAATATTTTTTGAAAACCACTCTGACCAAAACCATTTTAGGGAGGAAAGGGTTTATTTGACTTATATGTCCTGATTACAGTTCATCACTGAAGGAGCTCAGAGCAGGAACCTTGAGGCAGGAACTTAAGTACAGACCATGGAGGAGCACTGCTTACTGGCTTGCTCCTCCCTGGCTCACTCAGCTACTTTTCTCATAGAACCCAGGCCCACCTGCCTAGGGGAGACACCACCCACAGTCAGCTGGACCTTCCCACATCAATCGACAGTCAAGAAAATGCCTCAAAGACATACCCACAGTAGAGGAAATCCCCAATTGAGGTATCCTCTTCCCAAGTTGACAGTAACTATCTAGCACAGGTAGAAAATGGTACAATGTATGGGAAAGGCCAAACATTATGGAGATTTTAAAGGAAAGAAGAAGCTTTCTTTGCTGGAGAGGAACTTCACTGAGCATGAGAATAAGAGGGCAGTAGAGAGGCAGAGACAGAAAGGGCACTATCACAAGATGGATGAGGCAGTGGGACCAAAGGCCACAGAGCCTCTTCAGAGAAAGTCTCCACAACAGGCTTCTCACCCCCAAGAATCTCAATAACAAAGGAAATATCAGGCTTCTGTAAATTTGGGGAAGCTGGCAAGAAGTTTCACACCACAAGATTAGGTCACACGTAGTATACATGACAAAGAGCATAGAAGAGCCAGGTGTCATAAATTAAGAGCTGTCAAGTCCTTAGCTGCTCCTCAGACCAT
Source organism: Nannospalax galili (assembly GCF_000622305.1). Taxonomy (NCBI): domain Eukaryota; kingdom Metazoa; phylum Chordata; class Mammalia; order Rodentia; family Spalacidae; genus Nannospalax; species Nannospalax galili. The sequence goes on along the minus strand of NW_008335660.1, from coordinate 525,492 downwards.
CAGAGAGTGCTGAGTTCTGGTCTCCCTTTGGCAGAGGGCCTGAGAACGCAGGGGACTGCCTGAGAGCCCCTGGACACTGCTTCCACGTGGTGGTGAGCAGCCCCTAATAGCACCATACCTATTCCCCTACCTGGGATTTTGTGAGGCCCCTCCCAAGGCCCCAGGGCAGATCTGTCTTTGGTAGGCTGAGGCTGAGATCCTAGCAGACAGCCTGAGAGGGTGGGTTCAGACCTACATTGGTATAGCAGCAGCCTGCCAGAGAGTACTGAGTGCTGAGTTCTGGCCTCCCTCTGGCCTCCCTCTGGCATTGGGGCTGCAACGCAGGGAACTGCCTGAGAGTCTGGATCCTGGCTCTATGTAGTGAAGGAAGCCTGAGTATAACTGACTGGAACATGAATTGGGCTTCTGTGGGTACTCCTGAACAGCTGATCTGAAGCCATCAGTTCCCTCCAAATTAAACCTGAGAGAACCTGAACCCTGTACCAATCAGCTTTATATAACCAATAAAGAAAGGATCTAGGCACCCCGATAATACAAACA
>NW_008335660.1:522805-524134 GCF_000622305.1 Nannospalax galili | reverse complement strand
AAAGAAGACCATGAGAATTACAGCTGACTTATCAATGCAAACTATGAAAGCCAGAAGAGCCTGGACCAAGGTATTTCCAGTTCTACATGACAATAGATGCCAGCCCAGGATACTTTACCCAGAAAAAATGTCTATTATAGGGCTGGGCATGGTGGTGCGTGCCTTTAATCCCAGCACTTGGGAGGCAGAGGCACATGAATCTCTGTGAGTTCAAGGCCAGCCTGGTCTACATAGTGAGTTCCAGGACAGCTGGGGCTACAGGGAGACCCTGTATCAAAAAGACCAAAAAAAAATCTATTGTACTTGAGGGGGAAAGAAAAATCTTCCATGACATGAATAGCCTGAAAGAATACACATTCACAAAACCAGCCCTTCAAAGAATACTTGAAGCAATACAGAGAGCAGAGAAAGGGACAACTATACCTCAGGGGCAACAAAAGAAAATAAATAAAGGTATAATCTAAGAAAAACAAAATTAGACAGAGAACACAAACAGCAACCAAAATGATGGCAACCAATACACATCTTTCAATAAGAACTTTAAAAATCAATCAATTGAACTCAGTCAAAAGACACAGGCTAAGTTAATGGATTAAGAAAGAAAATCCATCTCTTTGATATCTGCAAGAAACTCATCCCACTTTCAAGGACAGGCACTACCTTAAGGTAAAAGAATGGAAAAGAATATTCCATGGAAATAGCACTAAGAAACAAGCGGGGGTTGCAATTCTAATACCTGACAAAAGAGACTCCAAAGTAAAACTCATCAGAACAGATAAGGAGGGTCACTTCATTCTGATCAAAGGAACAGTTAACAAAGAAGATATTACAATCCTTAACATATATGCACCAAACTCTGGTGCACCCAAATTCATAAAAACAACACTTACAGGACTTTAAGACACAGATTAACCCCAACTCAGAAATAGTAGGGAACTTCAATACCCACTGTCTCCATTAGACAGGTCAACTGGACAGATAATAAACAGAGAGACATCTGAATTAAGTGACACCATACATGAAATGGACCTAACAGACATCTTTCAAATATTCCACTCAAGCACCGAAGAATACACTTTCTACTCAGCACCCCATGGAACTTTTCCAAAAATTGACTACATACTGGGCAACAAAACAAACCTCAACAAATACAAAAAAATGGAAACATTTCTATGCATTCTATTGGATAACAAAGCAATAAAGCTCAAAATCAACACTGGACAAAGCCCTAGTCACTCCACAAACTTGTGGTAATTGAACAACAAATTCCTAAACAATGAGTGGGTCAAAGGAAAAATTAAGAAAGAAATAAAAGAATTCCTGGAATTC
>NW_008335660.1:522438-522735 GCF_000622305.1 Nannospalax galili | reverse complement strand
GAGGGAAGTTTATAGCTCTAAGTGCCTACATTAAAAAATTAGAAGCACAAAGAAATGACCTAAGACTGCAACTCAAGGCACTGGAAAGGCAAGAACAAATGAAACCCAAACCCAGCACAAGAGAAGAAATAACAAAACTCAGAGCAGAAATTAATGAAACAGAAACAACAACAACAACAAAGAATGAAGGATGCCAATAGCTTGTTCTTTGAAAAGACAAACAAGATAGAAAGACACAGCCCAGTTAAGGAACAGAACAAAAGAGTATCTCCAAATCAATAAAATCAAAATGAAAGG
>NW_008335660.1:518974-522102 GCF_000622305.1 Nannospalax galili | reverse complement strand
GAGAGAGAGAGAGAGAGAGAGAGAGAGAGAGAGAGAGAGAGAAAGTTTAGAAGGAGGGCACGGCAAAAAACTTCCAAATCACTCCCTCCCCCACTAATGTTCTTTCTTTGGTCAATGATCCTTCCAAACTAGTGCCACGAACTAACTCAGTGTTCAAATATTTGAGCCTACGTGAGAATCTTCTCATTCAAACAACCACAGAAGCCTACTCAGTTCATCTGGAGATCACCAGCACTTAGCATCATACTTGTTTCCTATAAAAAGCAATATAAATATAATAAATATAAAATATCATCCACCATGATCAAGTCAGCTTTATTTCAAAGATGTAGGGATGTTTCAATATCCATAAGTCAATAAAGGTAATAATCATATAAATGGGCTTAAGATAAAAATCACATAGTCATCGCAATTGCTACAGAAAAGGCCTTTGATAAACTCCAATATGCATTCATGAAAGAAGTCCTAGAGGGAATTGGACTGGAGGGAACATACCTCAACAACATTAAAGCTATATACACAACAAACCCACTGCCAACATCATTCTAGATGGAGAAAAACTGGAAGCATTCCCATTAAAATCAGGAACCAGACAAGGATGTCCATTATCTCTACTCCTTCTCAACATACTCATAGTGCTTGAAATGCTTACTAGAGCAATAAGACAGGAGAAGGAAATTAAATGAGTACTAAATGGAAAAGAAGGGGTCAAATTATCATTTTTTGCAGATTATATGCTACTATACCTAAGACATCCCAAAAGTTCCACCAGAAAACTTCTAGAACTAATCAACACTTTCAGTATAGTGCCAAGTGATAAAATCAATCTACAAAAATCAGTAGCCTTTCTCTTTTTTTCTTTTTTTTAGCACCAATTTTTTTAAACTTTTACAAAAACTTTATTGAGAATTTATACATGCATATAAGGTGTTTTGATCAAATCCATGCCCACTCCCTTCCCTCCAACATTCCCCATTCAGAAGAGATAACCCTAAAATCTTTTAAGGATTTGATACAAGCACCCAAAGACTTTTGACATTTAAACACTTTTGGCATTTGTAACAGTGTGTTGCTAACAGGGCCAAGGACATTTTGACTATTAGCCAAGAAACTGGCTACATTTCTTTGGGGTCTTTTTACCCTAACTGTCCAGCCAATTCATACCTCCTATTCTTATCACGCCATCCTCTGAAGGGGTTACCCAAATTGCCAATAGGGAATAGGGCCCCAACAATAGGGAATAGGGACGAAGACCGCTCTGGCTTCTTCCATGCTGAACAGGGGCGCAGGGTGAGGCAATTAGATTATCCTTTCAATGGGTCTATCTAAAAGACTCCCAAATTGCATAACTCTAACCTGCAGAGGGAAAAGAAAGTCCTTGACTGGTGAATAGGAGATGTGAAAGAGAAGTAAAGGCAAGAGTAATTAGCATTACAAGTTCTAGACAGTGAACTAGAAAAAAGTCAGAACAGGGCAATTTTCAAATGTTCATATGAGAGTCCATTGGAGTTTCTTGACAAGGGCTTCCAAAAGCATCCCTCTATTGGGTTCTTCCTCATTTTTCTTTTGTCTTCCAAGGCTGGACTAATTGGCTGGGAAGAGTGGCTGGATACTCAGGTAAGGGTCCAGTGACCCTGCTTGGCACTCCTTTAATGAATGAGCACAGCTGTCAACAAGCCCAATTGTGAACATGTTTAGTGATCAGGCTCAGCCACAGTCGTGATAATGGTAGTTTTTTCATGCAGAAGGGACTGCTGTATAGCATCATCTTATTAAAAGGAGCTGGAATTTAAAAGGATTTGGTGCTAAGAGGCACAGATGAGGGAGAACATACATTGCTTGTTTTTCTGAGTCTGTATTACTTCACTTAGTATAACAGTTTCTAGATCCATCCATTTACCTGCACATTTCATTATTTCATCTTTCTTTACTGCTGAATAGAACTCCATTGTGTAAATATAACACATTTTTGTTAACCACTCATCAGATGAGGGGCCCTTAGGTGGCTTCCATCTCTTAGCTATTATGAAAAGAACAGCAACAAACATGGTTGTACAGGTGTCTCTGTAATAAATGAGTTCATTGGGTATATGCCAAGGAGTGGTATAACTGGGAGGTCCTACTTGCTGATTGCTCATGTTAATTCCTGAGCAACTTCTGTCCAATTTAGAAAATCCTTTCCTACATCTATATCCTGTAAGTTACTGTCAATATTTTCTTCTAATAGTTTCAGGGTTCCTAGTTTCACATTGAGGTCTTTGATCCATTTGGAGTTGACTTTTGTGCAAGGTGAAAGATAAGGAACTGGTTTCTTTCTTCCACAGGTAGAGATCCAGTTTTGCCAGCACCATTTGTTGAAGTTGCTGTCTTTCCTCCATTGTGTGTTCTTGGCACCTTTGTCAAATATCAGGTGGCTGAAATTGAATGAGCAATTGGAGAAAGAAGATAGGGAAATGCTCCCATTCACAATTGCTGCAAAAAAAATAAAATGTCTTGGAATAAATCTGACCAAAGACACCAAAGATCTCTACAGTGAAAATCTGAAATCATTAAAGAAAGAGATGGAGGAAGACACCAAGAGATGGAAGGACCTCCCATGCTCATGGATTGGAAGAATTAATATTGTGAAAATGACCATCCTACCAAAAGCAATATATAGATTCAATGCAGTCCAAATCAAAACCCCTGTGATATACTTCACAGAATTAGCAAAAAAAATCCTTAAATTCGGATGGAAACACAAAACATCCTGGATAGCCAAAGCAACCATGAGCACAAAGAGCAACGCTGGGGGGATTACTATACAAGATCTCAAAGTATACTACAGAGCCATAGTCATAAAAACAGCATGGTATTTACACAAAAATAGAGACACAGATCAACGGATCATCATTGAAGATCCAAACCCGAGTACACACAATTTCAGCCACCTCTTATTTGACAAAGGTGCCAAGAACACACAATGGAGGAAAGACAGCAACTTCAACAAATGGTGCTGGCAAAACTGGATCTCCACCTGTAGAAGAATGATCTAGATCCTTATCTTTCACATTGCACAAAAGTCAACTCCAAATGGATCAAAGACCTCAATGTGAAACTGGAAACCCTGAAACTATTAGAAGAAAATA
>NW_008335660.1:515707-517205 GCF_000622305.1 Nannospalax galili | reverse complement strand
AAGAAGCCAGAGCAGTCTGCGTCCCTATTCCCTATTGGCAATTTGGGTAACCCCTTCAGAGGATGGCATGATAAGAATAGGAGGCAGGAATTGTCTAGGTAGTTAGAGTAAAAAGACTCCAAAGAAATATAGCCAGTTTATTGGCTAAAAGTCAAAATGTCCTTGGGCCTGTTAGCAACATACTCTGTTCCAAGGCCAAAAATGTTAAAAGTATTTGGGAGCTTGTAACTAATCCTTAAAAGATTTTAGGGTTACTTCTTCAGAGGGGGGACTGTTAGAGGGGAGGGAGTGGGCATGGATTTGATCGAAACACCTTATATGCATGTATGACATTCTCAATAAAGTTTTTGTAAAAATTTTAAAAAAAAGAGAAAGAGAGAAAACTACCATCATCAGGACTTCAGCTCAGCCTGATCTCTAAACATCATCACAATTGGGCTTGTTGACAGTTGAGCTCATTCATTAAAGGAAGGCCAAGCAGGCCCATTGAGCCAGATTAACCAGTCACTCTTCACAGTCAACTGTATGTAATTTGACCCTAATCACACATGTCCTTCTGGAGTTGGAGAGGGCTAAAGTATACAATCTGGGGAAGGCTAGGGAGAGAAGGCATGACCCATGCTGGGTAAAGGCTTTCCAGTGTGCATACCCTCAGGTCATACATACACCTCAGCAACCCCTCAGTTATCTCATGCTAAGTAAGCTCAACAAATTCATTGGTTCCCCAGTAAGACTTTAATCAAACATTGGCTTGACAATAGAGCCTTAAAAGGAAATAAGCATTGCTTTAGCATCACCAGGAAAAGAAGTCTCACAACAGATGGAAATTTTATTTGTTAATGCTATTATGTCTCATAATTATTTTTCTAAAAGGAGAAAATGAGAATGTAAAAGATTTTAAAAGGATATGGGAATGGAGATGTTTTCCAAAATAGAAAAAATTAGAAAGCCTAAGCAAGTGATGAAGGTCTGTAATCTACACGTAATCTTAAAATTTCTAATGTCATAGTTTAGTCAACTAGTTTAAGGAACAAAATATGTATCTAGTCAAGGTTTATCTGAGAATAGTTGTTTCTTACCCAAGCCTTATCTACATAGCACATGATAATTCAAAGTACCAGACTGGTAGAACTAAACTACTGGATGTTTAACAGCCATAGTTTGAGGCCTATACTAATGTGGTCAGAGGGACTTAAAGGACAGTTTTTGCCCCTTGCCCTCCAAGGTCAACTAAGTTTCAAAGGACTATGAACCATTTCTCAAAATGTCCTGTAACTGTGGTGAGTCACTTGACCTCTTGTTCAGGGAGGACATGGAGACCCCATGAGATGGACTTGAACCAGTGTCCAGTCTACAAAGAGGAGAGTAAACTCAGAGGAAATATCCCATTCATGCTTCCAAGTGAAGCCAGACATGGTCGAGCAGAACCTTTGACTTATCTTCACATAGATGGAACTGGTAAAAGGAAGGAGCCAGGAGCTCCTCCGAAGGCCATACA
>NW_008335660.1:498042-515413 GCF_000622305.1 Nannospalax galili | reverse complement strand
AGTGCCCATCTGTAGCTAAGGGAAAAAACCAGGTATTGTTCTAAAATGATGTATAAATTTGTTTTCTCCCCCCTATCTAGAAGCCTTTGATAGGGAACTGACACTGATTCTAACCACTCCAACAGCTATCAAAATACCCAAAAGCCAATCCTCAATCCATCACTCTAGAGTCCAGCCTTGGAAGACAAAAGAAAAATGAGGAGAAACCCAATAGAGGCATGCTTTTGGAAGCCCTTGTCCAAATGGACTCTCATAGGAACATTTGAAAAATTTTCCCTGTTCTGACTTTTTTCTAGTCCCCTGTCTAGAACTTGTAATGCTAGTTACTCTTGCCTTTACTTCTCCTTCACATCTCCTATTCATGATTCAAGGACTTTCTTTTCCCCTTAGAGATAAGAGTTATGCAATCTGGGAGTCTTTTAGATAGACCCACTGAAGGGGTACTCCAGTTGCCTCACCCCATGTCCCTGTTCAGCATGGAAGAAGCCAGAGTGGTCTGCATCCTGATTCCCTATCGGCAATTTGGGTAACCTCTTCAGAGGATGATGTGATAAGAGTAGAACAGAGAGTTAAGAAACAATAAAAGAAAATTTTATCAAAAAAAAAAGAGCTGTCAAGTCTTATTTTTTCTTAACTCTGTGCTACAGAGTGGCAGGGAGGTGTGGCCTGATTTCTCCAGGCCATGAAGACTGGCTTCTGATCCTGAACCTTGTGTTAAAAAGCAGTCCTATATTCTAACACCAATCAATGGGAGCATCTCTTTCTCTCTGTCTCTGTCTCTGTCTCTGTCTCTCTGTCTCTCTCCTCTCTCTCTCTCTCTCGCTCGCTGTTCTGTCTCTCTGTCTCTCTCCTCTCTCTCTCTCTCTCTCTCTCTCTCTCTCGCTCACTCGCTCGCTTGCTCGCTAATAAACTTACTGGTTGAACCCTTTTTATCTTAGGTCTGTAAGCTTCAGTATTTGTAGCCTCTGAGACACGATCCTGGATGTGGAAAATGTAGTAATGCTTGGGGTCTCCTCCAGGATTCCACAGAGGATCCCCAAAAATGTGAGTAGGAGCAGGCACCAGTCTCCCCCTCTATCCTGTCAGACTGTGAGAGCATTTCTTGAATGTCTCACAAGTACCCACAGCTCTGCCATTTAAGAAGCATCTACCAAGGGGCTAGAGAGATGGCCCAGCAGTTAAGAGCACTGACTGCTCTTGCAGAGGACCCAGGTTCAGTTCCCAGTACCCACATGGTGGCTCACAACTATTTGTAACTCTAGTTCCAGGGGATCTGACAACTTCTGTGGCCTCTTCAGGCATTACACAACACAGGTGCACTTACATACATGCAGGCAAAACACACACATCAAATAAAAAATGAAGTAAAATGAATTGAAAAGCATCTAGTGTGGCAGCTGATTTTTTTAACCCTCCACATTTTTTTTGTTTCATTTGATTATTGAGGAAGAAAGAAATACACATATTCAAACAGATTTGCTTTAAAAAGCTGTACATTTTTTTTCAAGAAAAGTTGTGCTACACTTCCATCGTAATAGTAGTGAGTGCCCTCCAAACATTACTTTCCAAATACTTAAAGTGTAAGTGTTCCAGTGACAGGCAAGGTTGGTAGCCGCTTGCAAGATCTGTATCTCTCTGGGGTCTCTAGCCATTGGCTTCTGTAATCAAACTACTTCTATCTTAAGAGTAATCTGTTTCTTTTTAAAATATTTTATTTAATGTTCATACACACATATAGTGTGTTTAGATCAAATGCACTGCCCATTCCCTCCCCTCCAGTTTCTCCCTTATCCCCATCCCTACTCCCAAATTCATGTGTCCATACCCTTTAGTGTTGCCTGTGTGCACATGAATATGGACCATCTCTGGAGCATGGGGATAATAACCTCTTGGGGCCTGCATCCCTGAAGAAAACTCACTCTCCCTCCCTCAGCAGCCATCAACTGCCAGTAGCTCCTCAGATAGGAATGGGATGATATGAGCTCCCCCACCCTCACCGCATATACGTTGAGAGTTTGTTTGGCTTGATCTTGTGCAAATCTTATACACGCAGTCACAACTACTACAAGTTCATTTGTGCAACTGCTCTGTCATGTCCTGCAAATACTGTTTCACTACAGATATCTACTCCTCACTATTACAATCTTCCTGCCTCCTCTTCCATGTAGCCAGCCAGAGGGTTTGGGCCCCGTTATTGTTAACAGGCATGGAGTTGATCTTGTGGAGAGAATTTAAATCCAATCAGAAAGTAGCTGGTCACTCCCATAATATTTGTGCCACTATTGCACCAGTGGGCATATCTTGCCAGGCCAGTTGTTATTGTAGCTTGCCCTGTTCACAGTAGGGTAATGACTTTTCTTTCCAAGCAATATTCATAGAACTTTCCAGCACTATGAAAGCTATCCAGTAGCAATGAAACTTCCAGGTCTGTACCAGTTTGATTTTTCCATGTCCTATGACTCAGGCCTAGGTTTGTCTTCAGGAATAGGGTCTGATCATCAAGTTATGGAGGATAACTAAGAACAATGTCAATAGCCTGGATTGTTTGTGGAAGGGGGTAGGGGGAGTCCATGGTACCCCAATGACCAACAACTCAAAAAAAGTTAACCCATACCTGGCCCTTGACTTTTTATTTGATAGCCTATGGTGTCTGGGGGAGGCATTGCCCTCCCCATTACAGGATAACTCCATTTAGCCCTCTTTTGTATTTGTATATATATGTATATGTATATGTATATATGTATATGTATAGATTTTCGAAGGCTTCTACAATGATAGGTTTCCATATGACATTTTCAAAGGTCTTTAGTGTTAGCAGTCCTTCCTCATACTCCCTCCTCTACCCTGGTCTCCAACTCCCTACCCCATTTAACCCTTCCTGTTCCATTATTTCCCTTTCCCCCTTCATGCTACCTGCATTCTAGCTCCCATTCCCTGAAACCCCTACCACCACCACCACTACCATGGCCACTTACTAGTTTCATGTTTTCTATGGCTATCCTAATTTAAACACACAAATTTAAAGATTCAAAGTTACCATCCATATATGAGATGTCTGTCTTTCTGGGTCTGGGTTACTTCATTCAATGATTATTTCTACTCCATTCATTTCCCTGTGAATTTACAATTTAATGATAGCTGATCTTAAGACTCAAATGTAAAGCTGTCTGTGACTGGTTCTGATTAATTTCCAAACCTACTCTTGCAGAGGAGCCCAGAATGTTGGCCGGTGCCAGCATGGCTCTATTTCCGATCAATCTTCTGATATGACAGACAGAAAGAAGCCATAAGGCAACTGAGAGATCCTGGCCTAAAGGTATTCTGCTGAAACTCAGACCCTGGCTGCCCAAATGGATACCTGGAAGAAAGGTCTCCATACTCTCTGAGCACACTCCTCTGGGATAGGGAATATACCACCAAGAGTCCCCCAGGTATCCCCTCTCTTGTGTGGCCTGGATGGGCTCAGAGGGAACCTTCCCTGTGGCATTCTACAAGTGATGTGAGCACTCAGAGCTCACTCTGCTGTGGTACAATGGACTCCCCTCCCTTCTCCAGCAACAGATAGAGACTTGGAGAACTGGATTCCCAACACAGATTCTCAAACTGCAAACTCCAGCTATCTTTGGTTCCTGAGGGTAATAGAAAATTGGACATATGATAGGTCTCTCTCATAGGAGGGAGATTTTTACCCTGGGTCCCATTGCCATAGACCAGAGGAATTGTAGGGAGAGAATGGACAGACCCCACCACCACCACCACCAGACCTAAATCAGGAGATGATTTATTTAGTGAGTCAGTTAGTACTGTTAGATAAGGAACTCAGGAGATAGACAGATGATAGATGATAGATAGATGATAGATAGATAGATAGATAGATAGATAGATAGATGATAGATAGATGATAGATGATAGATAGATAGATAGATAGATGGATGGATAGATGATGGATATAGGAGAGATAGATAGATGATAATAGATGATAGAAGATAGATAGATAGATAGATGATAGATAGATAAGTAGATAGATGATAGATACATAGATAGATAGATAGATAGATAGATAGATGATTGATCGATAGATCGATAGATTGATAGAATGATAGATCAATAGAGAGACAGACAGACAGATGATAGATAGATAGATAGATAGATAGATAGATAGATAGATAGATGAGCTGATTAGATACAAACAAGCATTGAGGCTTATTTCAGATGAACCAGGTGCTTTTATTATGCTGGTCAGTAAGTTTCAGCCAACAGGGAATTCAACAGCCCAGAGAACAAAAGAAATCCTTTTATAAGGGATTTGCTCTAAGGGGAGATGCTTTAAAATAATTCATGGCTTCACTATGGAAAGTAAATGACTTGGAGACATTGGGGCTTGGAGACATTTAGACAAGAAGCCTGGCCATTACTCAAGACCAGTTTGGAGTAGGCAGCAAAGTTACCTGCTTACAAAGGCAATGGCAGGAGATAAAGCTGCAAGATAGGCATGGCTGCCTTGTCTCTTAAAGTGACTACATCTTTATTAAAGTGACAGGTCCATGATCTAACAAGTTCACCATCAGTGGGACTCAACTGTCTCACCCTGGGTCCTTCTGCTGTGCAATTAGGTGCTCTAGACTAGGTGGGCTGGGCTCCTTACTCCCAGAGAGACTTCTGTGAATGGCTTTTCCTTTTCTCACCTGAAGATCATCTCTACCTCTCCTCAGCTCTGAAAGCTGAATTGCAGTCTGTCTTTTGGGTCCAGTGCCCCTGCCTCCCAGAGGTGGCTCTAAGGGACTTCCTGCAGAGGCTCCTTTTCCTGGCCTGGGAAAAATCTAAGGATTCACTTTGTCCAGATGACAGAATTTAAGGCCCAGGAGTTCCGATCCCAGGTATGACTATGCCAGCAGGTCTCGGGATGGAGCCCCTCCCAGGTTCCCTACAGACTAGGAAGGGACACTCTTGCTTACACAGAGGAAATTTTGGGGAACGCTCTGATTGTGGCTAATAGGATGGAGATGAGGGACATCTTTTTCCTTTCATTGTTTTACAGATGGGGAACTCAGAATCAAAGACCACCTCTGTTTCTTCTTTGGGCTGCTTCCTGAGATGCTGGAACCAGTTTGGCCCTCAGACGTGAAGAAAAAGCAAATGGTGTTTTTCTGCAGTCCTACTTGGCCAGAATATCAACTGAGAACTGGGAGAAAATGGCTTCAGAGGGAAGTATCCACCATGATACAGTCTTGTTAGAGCTGCTTTGTCGGGAGGGCAGAGCGGACTAGAGTCCCTTGTGTGTAAGCTTTCTTTACTCTAAGGGACAGGCCCGATTCAGGCCAAAAAGGCCACACGGATTCACAGATACTGGCAGTGGTCTCCACTCAGCCTCCAAAGCCTTCAGACTCACCCCCTAGAGAAGGAGCTGCCCAATGAGAGGAAGGACGTCCCCACCCTATGAGGGAAAAATCTTCAACTCCTTCCTGCCCGCCCTATTCAGAGGAATCAAAACCTCAGCCTTCCCTACACACATCTGTCCTTGAAAGAGGCACACATAGAACTGGACAGTAGACCTAGTCAGGTCTATGTACCTTTTCCCTCCATGACCTGAACAAATTTAAACTGATTTAGGGAAATCCTCAGAAGACCCTGATAAATACATAGACGTTTTCCAAGGACTAGCTCAGTCCTATGATTTTGTGTGGAAGGACATCATGTTAATTCTCAGTTAAATTTTGACAGCCTCAGAAAGAAACTGCAGTTTTCTGGCTGCAGAACAATGTGGAGATGAAGTGGATAAGATAAATTGAAGCAGAGATTTACTCACTGGAGAGGGAGATCAGTTCCCTACTGACAGACAGGCAGTCCCCTCGGACGGTCACTGATGGGATTATAATTGCCCCTTTGGGAAAACGGAGACAGAGATGAGTTTTGCTACGCATACTAGAAGGACTAAATAGAACTCACGCCCAACCCTGAAATTATTCCAAACTGTCTCAATTCAAGGAAGAGAAGAAACCACGGCTGCCTCTCTAGGGAGCCTCAGGGAAGCTCCAGTTAAGCACATCAACCTAAATCCTAAGTCAGGCAAAGGACTACCAATTTTTAAAAATATTTTATTTATTATTTTTGTTTTATGTGTATGAGTATATTTCCTGCATATATGGAAGTGCACCCATGTCATGCAATGCCCATGGAGGTCAGAAGAGGGCATCGGATCCCCTAGAACTGGAGTTACAGACGGTTGTTAGCTGCCATGTGGAAGCTGGAAATTGAACCCCGGACCTCTGCAAGAGCAGTCAGTGCTCTTAACCACTGAGCCATCTCTCTAGCCCCAAGGGACTACTGATTTTAAGAGGCCAATTTATAACCCAATATGTCCCAGATATCAGAAGAAAAGTACAAAAGATTCACCCTGAACCTGATAATACCTTTAGACCGCCTACTTAAAAGCACCACCAAGGTATTCTACAATCGAGACCAGGAGGAAGCAAGAGAAAGGGAAAAGCAGGACAAGAGCAGGCTACTTTTTTGGTAGCTGTCCTCCAAACACGAGAGCCATCAGGGCCATGGGTGTCTCCCTGCAGATGATGTGAGGTATGTAGACGACAGTTCAAGAGAGAGTGCCCAATCTGGAACTGAGAACTGCCACATAAGCCCAGTCTTAACTGGACTACTGGAATCAAACTGCCTCTCCCAACATCAAGCATCTTCACATGAACCCCAGGTAATCCTGGCATAGTAGAAGGACAAGACATAACTTTTGCTAGACACAGGTACCTCTCTATCATTCTTTTACTCTAACCCTGTCCTCTTCCGGATGGTATAAGTTTGGTCAGAGGACTTAGGGAAATATAATGACTCACTATATCAGTCATCCTCTACATTGAAGTTGGGAGGGTCTCCCCTTTTCAAAAATCTTCCCAATAGTGCCCAAAAGTCCTGTTCCCCTACTGGGAGGAGACCTCACAGCCCACTTGTGACCCATCATTCTTATGATCCTGGGGATGACTTCATCCTCCCTTTGGTGGAGACTGAGAGTGGGGGAAACCCAGGGGCATATTGGAAGGGCATTTACAGCTGCCCCTGTAAAGATCCATTTAAGGGATGTTTCTTCATTTCCCATCAGTGACAACGCCTTTTAAGAGTTGAGAATAATAAGGCATAAAATATCATAACCAACCTCAAACAACAACAGGGTTCAGTGATTTCCTGTGATAGCCCTTGAAGCAGTCATTCTAGGAGTCCAGAAGCCAGGGTGGAATAGAGGCTAGCCCACGATCTCATTTATGAATGAAGCTGTGGTCCCTGTACCTTACAGTCTCTAACCCTTGGACTTTGCTTGGGTCCTAGAGAATTCCATGGAGTTTGCTGTCTTGGACTTAAAGAATGCCTTTTTCTATATCCCTCTACACCCTGAGTCCCAATACCTGTTTGCCTTTGAGGATCCAACTTCCCAGATTTACTCAACTCATTTTACAGTCCTGCCCACCAGATTCAGTGATGGTCTCCCCATCTTTGGCCAGGATAAGCCCAAGGACCTGCTCAATTTTTCAAGCCACCAGATCAAGGTCCTTCAATATACTCTCCTTCTGTGTGCCCCCATGCAAGATTTCCAGGAAGGAACCAAGGTGCTCCTCAATTTTCTGGCCAATAGAGGTTTTAAGTTATCCAAGAATAAGGCTCAGTTGTGTCTACAGTCAGTCAAATACTTAGGATTGGTCATATCTGAAGGAAAGAGGCAATTAAGTTAAGACTAGGTATGACCTATTTCTTCTTTCCCTCTTCTGAAAATACTTCAACAGCTCAGGGGATTTCTGAGAATTACTAGGTTCTGGATCCAGGATACTGGCTGACCTCTATGTCAGCTAATAAAAGATACTCAGGCAGGGAAGATACAAACCCTGACCTGGGGACTAGAAGGATTTAAAGCCCGAGATCTTAAAGAGGCTCCTTAAGATCCCAACCCTGAGCCTCCCAACTAGTAAAACCTTTAGTCTCTATGTAACTGAAAGAAAAGGGATGGGTTTAGGGTGCTTACACAGTCTGTGAGACCTACCCAACAATCCATAGGCTACCTTAGTCAGAACTGGGCTTCATAGCAGAATACCCAGCATGCATCGGGGCAATAGCTGTAGCCATCCTTCTAATTCTAGAGGCAACTAAATTAACCTTGGGAAATAATTCAGTTATACTTTCCTCACACAGGGTAACAGAATTATTAGATCAAGGAAAAGCCTTTGGTTAACTAACAATGGGTGTTAAGGTGTCAGGCTTTACTCTTGGAGGGTCTAGTTGCTCAAATAAAAACCTGTCCTTCCCTCCACTCTGTTATCTCCCTCCAGAAGGAAGAGAGGACCCTGAGCATGACTGTTAACAGTTTAAAAAAAAAAAAGAAAAGACTTTGCCACTAGAGGAGATTAAACCCCCCGTGGCAAATTCTGATTGGGTTCTCTTTATCAACAGAAGCTCCTCTGTTGAACATGGTCAGACAGAATATGCTGCAGGGTCCATCACTGACATTTCAGAGAGAAATGCCCTCCCTCCTATGTCTAGCACCATCTGGCTGAATTAACAGGCCTGACCAGGACCCTAGAGCTAAGTCAAATCCAGAAGGTTACCATCTACACTGGTCCTAAGCATGCCTCTCCAGTTCTCCATGCCCATGCAGTGATATGGAAGAAGAGAGATCCCCCTACAGCCGCAGGACCCCCCCCCCACATCAAATAGCACCAAGAGACCGACTGCTCTCCACTGTATTTCAACCATAAAAAAATGGCAGTTGTCCATTGGCAGCAAAGTAAAAAGGAACATATTAGGTATCTGAAGGAAACAGGCAAGCTGACATGGTCACTAGAGAAATGGCTAATCGAATCATAACTATGCCCTCCTTTTATGGAAGCCCCCTTCCTGGTAAAGGAAGGACTTACCTAGTCATCAGGGTGGTTTAAGGGTGATTCTGGAAGATTACTCCTCCGGGCCACAGATAGATGGAAAAAATTTTAAACTCTCCTTCAAACCTCCCATCTGGACAGAGATGGGACCCTACAGCTAACAAAGCAACTATTTTTAAGAAAGGAAATTACAAAAACCATCAAATGGATAGCAAAAGCCTGCAAGATATGCCAGAAGAATAATCCTCAGATATACTTGATCTCTGTCCTAGAAATTCAAAGGATAGAGTCTCACCCAGGGAGAACTGGCAAATAGATTTCACCCATGTGCCCCAAAGCCAAGGCATCTAGTTCTTCCTGGTATAGGTAGATACTTTCAGCAAATTGAGAAAGCCTTCCCTTACAAGACAGAAGACGTTCCTGAGGTGATTCAGACTTGGATTCATGAAATCATCCTGCAGTTCAGGGTACCACTGAGTATTCAAAGTGATAATGGATTAGCCTTTAAGGCTTCAGTAACCCAGTGGGTATCAGCTGCCCTGGAAATACAACTTGACCTTCATTATGCCTAGAGACCTCAGTCTTCCAGAAGGATAGAATGAAGTAATGGGCTCCCTTGGAAACATCTGAGAAAGCCACAATAAGAACTTGGCCTCTCCTGGACTTCTCTTTCCTTAGCCCTGATTCACATCAGAAGCACACCTCAGTGTTCAGGTCTCAGCCCTTACAAAATGCTACATGTTGGGCCCTCCCTCACAATGACTTCCTAATAAGGATATCAGGCCAAAGTAAAACATGTGACCTCCCTGGCTCATTTCCAACAATCCCTTTATGAGAGGGTAGTTAGGGTTACAACACCAGGTACCAGGCAGGCCTCTCTGATCCAGGGGCCTTAGTGATAGTCCGATCATTATCTGACAATTCCCCAACCCTAAAACCCATTTGGGAGAGACTCTGCATGGTGGTTGTTTCTACCTCACCTGCACTAAAATCCCCAGGATCAATGTCTGGGATTCATTAAACTTACCTCAAGTCTAGATACCTAGGCATGACTCTCTCCTTTCTGAGGATGACCCAACTCCAGAGAAGCCATATTTTGTGAACCCATGAGAGACCTAAGGTATCTCTTCAAATACAAACAAATGTGCTGATGTTCCGTGACTATTGTCAAAAACTCTGCCTGGATGGGCCATTTTCTTCTCCCTCTATCTCCTCTTTGCTTTTTACAGGCTTACTGACTCTGTCCTCACACTGCTTCCTCCCTTATCTACCTCTTGGCATTATTTGCCCAGACTTATTTCACTGTGAACTTCCTCTTTTGTGGGGATGTGCCCTAGTTTGTGCCCCTCTTGGCCTTTGGCTTTCCTAACATGGTGCTGAGGACCCCTCTTTGCCTTTTTTAGAGCTACCTGTTCTTGGTAACTGTAACTGATACCCTCTCACTCCTGTACTTAACTGACTCACTGATCTTATTCAAGCTTCCAGTTGCTGAATTTGCACATGGTAGGACCCATAGACATTGAAGAAATCTCTCTATGGGCCTACTCCTTGAAAATTCGGGACTGGACAGGTCTCACTGGGTAATATTCTCACTTCTCCTATACCCTCTACACTGAAACCATCAAACCACTTCCAACTAACCCAGACTGGCAGTGAGCAGACCCCAAGTGATAGAAAGGTTCACTTTATGTCTATCCACCTAGAGTCCCTCAAACTCCAGATGGTCCTAACCATGTAACTAGAGATGGACATTCTACCTGAGTTCTACCATAGGCTTCTGTCAGACATCCAAGTGGGGCCTGACTGCAGCTAGTCCCATACACCCCTCCTCAGACAGAAGTAGTGTCAGCCGTTATCACCCTACAAACCCCTACTAGGAGTTAGGGCCACCTTCTTTGAGGAGGAATTGAGACAGGAGGCAGAGGGGACTAAGGCAGTTAGGGCCAGTCCCTGGTAAAGGACTCTGAACAGCTGGATAAACACATGTGACACAAATGACTTCCAGGCCCCAAACTGAATCTTTCAATAAGCTTACCTGTCTGGAAGTCAGCTCATTCTACCCCTCTGGAGTCATTTTGTCTATCAGGAAGAAAACTACCATCCTTTACCCCACTATTCTTCAATGTCTTAAAAACCCTAGACTCTGCCACTTACATGGTTTTTCCACTCTTAGAGCCCCTCTGATCATCAGGAGATTCTCCTTCTTCTACTTTCTAATAAATTTGCTGGTCGAGCACTCTTTTGAGTTTGCAAACTTCATGCAATCCCAGATGCAAGAAATATATAATGGTCCTAGTGATCACTGATTCGTTCCTAGTCTATCTTTCAAGCAATTTTCTTCACCATTATCATAACTCCAGTAGAAGAGGGTTCACCTTCATAGCCCCAACTCTCAGCATCACAGAAGGCATCTGATGCCTCCTGAAAAGCAAACCTTTTCATCTCAATTGAGGAAGGAACCTTCTTTTGTGGATCCCCCATTAACTTCTCTCACAATGGACCCAGATAAGTTATTTCAAAAGAGGCATCAGCAAACTACATTTCATGCACCAAACACAATTGTTTTAGTTACTTTTCTATTACTCTAACAATAAACCGAAGGCCAGGTAACTTTGGTTCACAGATTTGGAGGCTGGAAAGCCCAAACATCATAGTATAGGCTCTGTTGAGGTTCCCACCTCCCATACCTTCTGCATGACATTGTGGCTGATGGCACCACAATAGCAAGAGCAGACACCAGAGGAGGCTACTGCAAGTCCAGAGAGGAGCCAGGAATGGCACCTCTAAAAGGTCCCATCATCTTCTTAGCATTACTATTGGACCAAGCACCCAAATCATATCCAACTGTGACTACAACCCTCTACATGTTTTCATAAATACAGTTTACCCCCAGTGGCTGCTTTTGTGTTATGGAGCACAGCTGAGTATTTGTAACAGAGACCACATGCTTCTCAGAAGCTAAAATATTTATCATCTGGTTCTTTATGGAAAAAGCATGTCAACTGTTATTCTTTAAACAATTAGTCAAGTTGACGGAGGGACAAAAGGAGTAACACTGTAAAAAGACAGGGTCAAACAGGGCTATTCTCCCGTCCTCTGCCTCTACAACACACCAAAGAAAGCGGTGAGGAATTTTGCCCATCAGTATTGTTGGAAATGTTCATTGAACCCTGAAGTGTCCCTTGGACGCTCACCTGTAGGGCTCCAAAGCTGCATCTGGCAAACACTCACTGTCTGGAATTTTTGCCAAACAAAGCAAGCTGAAAGACTCTTTTCAAGGCGAATCTCAACCAGACATATGGGTAGTTGGTGAAGAAACACCTCTGCCAATTTTCCCCACAGTTGGGCTAAGTTACTTCCAAAAAACTCAATGTGTGTTTAAACTAATTAAGTTTTCATGTCTTTAAGTTTCAATGTTCCAATTAATCCTAATGAGCTCTTCCTCACTTACCCTCTCTAGGAAAGGACCTGGGGGCCAAGGAAGCTGGGTGTCTGACACAGAGTATTGGGGCTCAGACCTCTGCAGGGACAGGGATCTTGGGAAGGTCGCTGAGTCCTCTGCAGTCTCAGGGCAGCAGCCTCTCTGCTTTTACCTCAGCCAGGAGACTTGTGCTCAATCATAGGTCTCCATGCGGCCCTCGGCCACAGTCATAAATAAATGACTGACCGTGTCCTCCTGAGCCCTCCCTGGCCTGGTCTCTGTCTCTCTCCAAGCTCAAGTCTTCCTCATCGTCTCCCTCATAGCTTCCCAGCTTCATCTCCCTTCCCTCGTTTCCTTGGCCACGCCAAGCCTTTTCCCCTTTGGGGACCTCAGCAGCTGCCTAGAACACCTGTTCATTTTACGCTTCTTGTGGTCATTCAGTACTCAACAGAAATATCAGTTCTCAGAGAAAGTCTTCCCTTGTGACTCCTGTCCCCTCACCCTCGTTCACATCACCCTGCTCTGTTTTCCACTTAGCATTTGTGACTGTGCAACCATCTTGTTCATAAGTTGGTTCATAGTATCAATCTTCCCTGTAGTGGCTTACCTATTACTATTGTTTCCCCAGCACCAAGAGAGTGCGTTGTAAGTGCTAAGTAAATACTGACAGGTGGGTGGCTCAAAAAATGGATGCATAGACATAGAACTGTCCAGATTTTCAGAAATTTATTTATTTTTATTTTATGTGTGTGAGTGTTTTGCCTGTGTGTATGTACATGCACCTTGTGTGTGCAATGCCTGCAGAGACCAGAAGATTCCCTAGAACTGGGGTTAAGGATAGGTGTTGGTTGCCATGTGGGTGCTGGGAATTGAACCCAGGTTATCTGCAAGAGCAGCCGGTGCTCTTAACAGCTGAGCCATCTCTCTAGCTCCAGAACTGCCCAAATTTTACAGCTTAAGGATGAGTCACTAATTGAGTCAGGTATATTTTCCCACAAAATAAATGTCAATTAGAGGTGTATTCAGCTATAAAACTCAGTAACAAAGCTAAGGGAGAGATTAATTTTCTTAAAAGTAAGAGCTCCAGCAGTAGGCAGTTGCTAACACCAGTTCCACAGTTTAATGTGGTTACGCTGCTCTCCAATCCATCATCTTTAGCATGGCGCCTCTCTCCCATGTGTGCCTTGCCTTGTGGTCATAGGATAACTGTTGTAGTCCAGATGCCACTTTCAAATCAAGGCAGGAACACAGGGAGAGATAGCACTATCCTTAACTACGCTGTCTCTTTCAGGAAAGCAAAGGCTTTCCTTGAACCCCCTTCCCAACCACCCTCAGCACTTTAAAGTATACTGTGTTATGACCTAGCTGCAAAGGAGTCATGGAAGCTCCATAACACTCCTCCCACTAGCCTCTGTAGCAGAGGAGCATCTTCAAGATAGGGAGTTGGAAACAGGTGTTCTCTTCAACCAAATTCTAGTGTTAGTCACTGACCGTATCCATAGTAGACAGAGAAAAAACAAGTAACACAGTAACTGACCAAGGAAGGGTTATTAGCAAGGCCACCAGAGAGAAAAGTTTCCTCTCCCGTCCTAACCCAGTCAATAACTCCAAACGCATGAGAATTCACTTCAAACAATGTGAGAAAAACACTTCCTAAGAGTACTAAAAGCATGTTGTTCTTATTTTAATCATCTGAGGGTTTTGCCATTGAATTAAATGATATGAAATAATTATAGTGAGAAGATATGTCACCATTTTAAAAAAGGCTAAATAACTCACTACATTTAGTCATGAAGCTGTTACAAGCTGCTAAGTTATTTTCAGACTAGGTATAAAAGAAAGAAGTCCAGGAGATTTGTCTGGTGTGTTAACACATATTATTTACCCCGAGGTGACATTTTAATAGCAGAGGAAAACATGAGCTGCCTCCCAACCCCTACACATATTTTACCACCTGCAGCTCTGAATGAATAAATCCTCACTCTGTCAACAGTAATGAAGCCCAGAAAGTAGGCACCTGCTGGGGTCCTTAAACTTTTCCTGAGAAAAATATACATAATTAAGGAACTGTGAGCACTCACCTCTGATTTATTATTTTAAAGAACTGCACCTTGGGCACCATTTGCTTAGAGTTAAACAGACAAGTGATGAAATGCCAGCATCATGGGGGTTCTCCCTGCACCCCTCTCAAGCGGTCTATACTCAGCTCACCTGTTCTCAGAGAGCGAAAGAGAAATGGCCAAGCACACCAGTGTGAATGGAAGCGGACGTTGGAGATATGGGGTCTTCTGGCCATCCCTTGTCCCTGCTGTTATGAGAGTAGAAGTCAAGGTTAATGGCATCCTGGGCTGGCCAAACCTGGATTCTAATTTCATTTGCTCTACTTTTTAAACTGAGGTGCCTCTGCAAAATGGGCTGGGTAATGACTTCTGACTTGTAGGATTAACTGGGGCCCTGGGCAGTCTCCAGCTCATTGTAACCAGTTGTGTTCATGCCTCAGCTCAAACATCACATCCATGTTCAAGACAGTAAGAGATGGGAGGGGTCATACCGGCCTATCTCATCAAAATTTCCTACCAGCAGCAGTGAGCTTTTCTGTATTCCTAGTTACTTGTCTTGTTGCTATGAGAAAATGCCCTGACAAAAGCAACTTGAAGGTTTTATTTTGGCTCACAGTTCCAGGGTGTAGTGCATCATGATAGGAAAGTCACAGTGGCAGAGGCTGGGGGCAGCTGGTCCTACTATGTCCACAATCAGGAAGCAGAGAGTGATGAATCCTGGTGCTCAGCTGTGTTTTTTCATTATTTATTTGTTTATTTACTTACTTTTGAGAGAAGGTTTCACCATGTAGCCGTGGCTAGCCTGAAACTCTCTATGTAGACCATGTAGAGCCTCAAACTCACAGAGATTCAAGTGCCAAAATCAAAGGTCTGCACCACCTGGCTTGGCTTTATCTTTTCATTCAGTTTAGGACCCTAACCCATGAAATGTTACTACCTACATTTAGGGTGGGTCTTCCCACTTCAATTAACCTAATCTAGATAATCCTTCACAGACATTCTCAGAAGCTAACCTAATATACATAATCCCCAGCAGGCATACCCAGAGGCTGATCTGCTAGTCTCAGTCCTATTCAGTTTACATGAACCATCACAGGTGGCTTCTGCCAAGTTTCTTCTGCATCCTCCACCTTTGAAGATTCTGTTCCTGAGCTGCTCTTTTCTTCAGGAAGCCTTCCCTGACCAGTAAGAATTTCCTTCTCCTCCTCCTCTTCATCCTCCTCCTCCTTGTCCTCTTCCTCTTCCCCCACTCCTTCCTCTTCTCCTTCCTCCTCCTCCTCCTTCTCCTCCTCCTCCTTCTCCTTGTCCTCCTCCTTCTCCTCCTTCTCCTTGTCCTCCTTGTCCTCCTCCTCCCCCTCCTGCTCACTCTCCTCCTACTCACCCTCCTCCTCCTCCTCACTATTTAATATCCTCTTTTAAAAACCATTGTTAATGACTGCATGAGTGCAATAAGGCCAGTCCAATGGAAGCAATTCCCCAGTTGAGGCTCCCTCAACCCAGGTGTGTCAATTTGACAGCTAACGATATACAGCATACTCACCATCCCCTCCTCCTCCTCATCTTCCTTATTCTCACCCTCCTCTTCCTCCTCCTTCTCCTCCTCCTCCTCCTCCTCCTCCTCCTCTTCACATTCACTGATAGCCCACAGAGAGTGCTCCATGAGTCTACCTCTGGGAACAGAATAGCCAGTAGATGGTAAGTAGTACATAACCCACACTGAGCCTTTCACTAGATTTTGCAAAGGTAATTTGTTATGATGCCTTGTTATGGACCCCAGAACTACTGAGGAAAGATCACCAGACTCAATTCAGGTCGGGATAAAAGATTTTATTCAAGCTAGCTTAGACTACAGTCACCATATCGGGTTAAAGTGCTGCAGTGGGGAGGGAGAGGGAAAGGGGACCTTTTAAAGCTAAAAACCACACAAAGGAGTGTTGACAAGGGGGTCCCCGAATAACAGGGTGGAGGGTGATTGCAGGCTACATGTCAAGGTGCCCTAACATAGCAAAACAAGCAAGTGACAGAAGCCAGAATCAGCAGTTAGTCATATAACAATTGTGTGTTCTATATGTCTAGAGAGCAAGTGACCTGGCAGCGTTCTCCTGGGAGGAAAGGGGGAAAGGGGTCAGGGTTTCTGAAAACAGTCCTTGAGCTAGAAATACACTGTGGCTAAGCTTCTAAGATGGCTACTTTATCCAAAATGGAGTCAGTTTGGTCAGTACAGCCTGTTAGACTCTTAGGGAAAACACCAGAGGAACTGTGAAAGCAAGCTGGCATGTCAGGTAGGGGAGGTCAGCAAGGACCCATGCATCAGCAAGAGCAGCTTCCCCTTAAGGAAGGGAGGTTGAAATCCCCTACATGAGAGGCTATGAGTTGGAGGCTAGACATGATGGAGACTACACTAGATTAGACTCTGATTAAGGACTTCCAAATAAGGGCTTCCTAGTTACCTGTCAGAATCTCAGTGGTGGTGAGAGTTGAACACAGGCTTTGGAGTGTCACTTACAGACCTGTTGCCCTTAGGGGAAGCATACAGCCCAAAAAGTCCAAGCCAGCAAGGCACAAGGGTGGCCTCCTGGAGTTAGAGGGGTTAAGGAGGGCTGGGGGAGTTACAGAGGGCTGCTGGGAAAAAGGAGGATCTTAAAGGAAGGGCAAGAATTTAACTGGTAGAGGGGAAGGCTACAGGAGGGAGATAAGAGTGAGCAGAATGCAGAACTGGGTGGGGGTGACCAGTAATCCCAGCTCTCAGGAAGCCGATAGCCATGAGTTCAGTCAGCCTGGCCTATGTCGTGAGTTCTAGGCCAGCCTGGGCAACAGCGAGACTGCCTCAAAAAAAAAAAAAACCCAAGAAACCAAAATGGATTCATACCATTTCCTCGGTTCTAAGACATTATTTTTTTTTTTAATTTTTTATTTTTTGTCTTTTTGAGACAGGGCCTCCCTGTAGCCCAACTGACCTGGAATTAGCTATATAGACCAGACTGGCCTTGAACTCCCAAGAAATATGCCTGTCTCTG
>NW_008335660.1:474438-497517 GCF_000622305.1 Nannospalax galili | reverse complement strand
AAGTATTCACCATTTTGATTAAAACTTTTTCAAACCTTACATAGTGTTACGTATTATCATCATTGTTAGCAATAGTAGCAGCAGCAGCAGTAGTAGTAGTAGTAGTAGTAATAGTAGTAGTAGTAGTAGTAGTAGTAGTAGCATGTAGGTAAGTGCACCCATGTCATGTAGTGCAGAAGAGACTGTCAGATCCCCTGGAACTGGAATTGTTACAGTTGTTAGCTGCCATGTGGGTGCTGGGATTCAAACCTGGGTCTTCTGCAAGAACAGTCAGTGTTCTTAATCGCTGAGCCATCTCTCCAGTCCCCCAACCTCCATCTCAAAGCATCAAATTATAAAGCATGTCTGAATCTCAGAGCAGCATGGGAAAAGTAGGAAGTTGTATTGGTCAGACATTTTGTTGCTATGGAAAAACACTTTGATAAGCTGTCAACTGACTCCATTGCTTCTAGGCTGTGGTGAGGAAGAGCAATTTGATGGGGAGGGTGTAGAGGAGGAGAGCCAGTAGAGAGAGAGAGAGAGAGAGAGAGAGAGAGAGAGAGAGAGAGAGACCCCAGATACACCACCAGTGGCCTGACCAAGCATTGGGCACACAGGCCTGTGGGAGGACATTGGACAGTCACAGTCAATAATGAAAGAATGGAGAACTGTTACTCCAGCACTGGTCTGTAACTGCATCATGGTACAGTTACACAGCTGTGTTCACTCTGTCTTCACTGCCACATTTTGAGCAGGGCATTTGTTGGTTCTGTTTTATAGATGAGAATTCAAGAGATGAGAGGTTTGGGAATTTACTCAAGGTCTTCTCTAGCCCTTCCTGGATAGAGTCCCTGGCAATGCTTGTGGGAAGGACGGGCTGTAATGATGCAGGTCTAGCTACGTGAGGAAGGAAGGAGTCACTGGCTAGGCCCCCGTCATCACATTACTGCCTCGCCATCCCTCATGCAGTGATAGACCAACCTTCCAGCAGGACCTGGAAAGATGAACTGTGACTGACAGGCCTCTTCCTTTGTGGCCTGCTGCTGTGCCCCTCCCCTCTCCACTCAAGTCCAGTTAGAGTGCCCTTAACCCTCTTCCTCAGTCTGCACAGTTCCTAAGCCACTCTTTTCTTCAAGAAGCCTTCCCTGGCCAGGAAGAACTTGGTACCAAGTCACCTTCAATGAGAGCCCAGAGAGCATCTTCATAACCATCTCTGGGAACTGAGTGGCTCCTTCTGTCCTCTTTCTTATATGGGGCCTATCACTTGCATCTCTGCCTGTAAAGGCTTTTCTTTCTCAGAAAAAAAAAAAGGTGACTGCAGCTTCTGAACTAGCCCAGCCTGCTCACGGTCTAGTGACAGAAACGTTGGTCTGGTTGGTTCTTTTGCAGCGCTGTGAGGCTGTCTCACGTCTATGTGCTGTGTCTCTCGCTTACCCTGGTAGCAGGCTTTGTCTGTTCCACAGCTGCACCATTTGAATTTTATGTGACTGAATGAATGCACGCTCCCTGCTGCCGGGGCGGCCTGTCCGACTTTGAGCAAGCCGATCACCCAGTGCCCCCGTGGGGCCTAGGCCAGGGCTGAATGTGGAGCTCAGGGCTTTGCATATTAGGCTCATGCTCTACCACCAAGCTTCAGCTTCCACCCCAGCCCTGACATTTTGCTCACTTCCCTGCACAGACCTCATTTTGCTATTTCAGGTTTTACAATGAAGAGTGTGCACACTGGATTCCAGTATCAGACTGATAAAAATAATCTTTTCAGGCAGTGTTTTTCTATTAAGAAATGATATTACCTTGCCTTTCCGTATCCCATTTCCCCGCAAACCTGTATCATTAACTAAGAATCTTCTGTCTTATCCAATAAAGTGTTTAACCCTTTTTAATGTTTTATTGATTCCTAAAGCTTTGGTTCTGCCAGGAGACCCTGATTGCTACATTAACAATCTCATTGATATTCTTTGAACAGAGCCTTTGCGATGTGAAACACAGTGTGGGAAGACGGGACTCCAATGATCTGTTCATCAATGCACTCTTCCTGCATCCACCTTCTGCACACTGTGGGGAAGGGGATGATGAAGAACAGGATCTACACACGGTTCTAGTGGGGGCTGTAACATTCCGGCCCAGACAGCTGGCCTCATCAAGTACGGAGCAAAAGCCCTTGGAGGCAGTTGCTGAACCAAGGAAAGTTTTTTTCTTCAATCTGCTTCCTCTAACCTTTGACAGCAAGCACAATCCTTGCAAAGACAATTGGATTTTTTTTTTCAAGGGCAGCACATACCGTAAGAGGACTCAAAGCAGAGTTAAGACATAAAGCTCCAATTCTTCAGTGAGGCATTCAGGCCCTGCAGCCAACCTTCCTTTCCACTACTTGCCCTTCTAAGATCTTCACTGCTTTAGAAATGGGTCTGGGGTCCCAAGTAAACGACCACATAATCCAAAGTATTTCAGGAAGGCAAAAAGTTGTCCTTCTGTAGAAGGATGTCAAGCTGCTGTGAATCCAGCAAGCACACTTTATTAGAATGGCCTCTCCCTTTTCTATCTAATGAGACAGAGAGCTTGACTGTCCCTCACAAGTCAAGATTCAGCCACACGATCTAAACCCGATAGGCTAATTTAAAGGAAAAGGAGGCACTTTAGTAAGACTCTTTTTAGTAACCTGGGGTTTCAACACATAGCCAGAGTCATAAAACTGAAGAGTGTGGGGGCGCTTAGCCAGAGTCAAGAGAAAACTATAAAGCTACAAGTTACAATTGACATATTAAGAAATAAACAACAAAGGTACCGAAAGGAAGACAAGCACGTAGTTTTAAAATGTTTTGGACATAAAGGATTTCATTTCTTACATTCATATTTGTACTTGTTAGAAAAAAGCAGTGCAGGTAATATGCGAATGGCAGCTCTGGAGAGCACGTACAGCTTTGAATATGCATTTTGAGCTTAGACAAATGTGAGCCTCTGAGTTGGTCTAGGTTTCAAGGTATCCAGAGAGCAGGCAGGCCCCCTACTGGGAAGAGCAAACTGGAGATAAAGAAAACTGGCAGCCACTTGCTATTGCCTAGCTACCTCCCCGACCAGCCTATGGGCTCCATGCAGGTGGAGCATGGGTGGCAGTCACCCCTGTCCCCAGGGCTGTGGCTGTGGATGGACTGAGGCAATGGATGGACTGCAGCCTTGGTAACCACTCTCGTGCAGGCTTTGTGGAGACGCACACCAAATCAAGACAGGCTTTGGAGATCCCAGTGAGGGAGGAAACTCACAGGCTGCTGCCTCCTTTACCCTGAACCTCTGCGCAGGTGCTGTAAGATGGACGCTGCTAAGGGATCTGAAACACTGAGGGAGGGGCTAAGAAATATCCAGAGTTTGTTATCAGAAATATACATGGACATCTATAATATCAGAACTTATTCAATAACCAATGAATTCACAAGCTTAGTGAATTTTATTAGCTGCAATATGCCAAGTAATCCTGATTTTGTCTGAACTGGACAATGACAGATTCTTTTACTCCAATATTACTTGCTAAAGTCAACTCTCACAGTTCACACAGATACACAAACGCGGATTACAGAGACTGTCAGACACAAACCCTTCAAGGCTCATTTTGAAGTGGGCTGAGTGTCATGGGCTGAAGACACTGCTCAAGCCCCAGGACAGAGGCTCATGACAAGTGATCAAGTGACTAGTCAGCATCTCTATCACATTTTTGGTCTTGGGGTGCTCCTTAATGTATAGCCCCAGTTGATGGGGTTGCATATGATGTGACTGATAAGCTTATGTGTCTGATATAATTTATGTTCAAGTGTTGTTATTCACAGTTTGTCCTCCTGGTGTGCAGGGATATGGTGGTTGTTTATTTGTGTGAAGAAGATAGAGTCTTTATTTTTACCATTTACATTAAAAAATGGGGTAATTCATGTCAAGGCTCTTGCTTTATAAAACTGATTCAAGGTTAGGCAGAGGCTGACAGCTGCTCCTCTATAAAAGAGGGAGAAGTCTAGACCAGGCCCAGCCCATTCTCCTGATTCGGGGAAAATCAAAGCAAGAGATGGGGAGGCATGAGGTTCTGATGTAAGGCAGAAAGCAGCTCAAAGGGCCAGGCATTCCTTTTTCAGGACACGCAAGAGAAATCCCAATTGTCCCCCTATCTAGAAGCCTTTGAGAGGGAACTGACACTGATTCTAGCCACTCTAACAGCTATCAAAGTGCCTGAAAACAAATCCTGAGTCTATCACTCTCGAGTCCAGTCTTGGCAGACAAAAGAAAAATGAGGAGGAACCCAATAGAGGGATGCTGTTGGAAGTTCTTGTCAAGAAATCCCAGTGGACTCTGATATGAGCATTTCAAATTTGCCCTGTTCTGACTTTTTTCTGGTTCTCTGTCTAAAACTTGTAATGCTAACTACTCTTGCCTTTACTTCTCCTTCACATCTCTATTGACCAGTCAAGGACTTTCTTTTCTCCCTACAGATAAGAGTTATGCAATTTGGGAGTCTTTTAGATGGACCCACTGAAGGGGTACCTGAATTGACTCACCTTGTGTCCCTGTTCACCTTGGAAGAAGCCAGAGTGGTCTGCATCCCAATTCCCTATTGGCAATTTGGGTAACTTCTTCAAAGGATGGTTTGATAAGAATAAGAGGTAGGAATTGGCTAGGCAGTTAGGGTAAAAAGACCCCAAAGAAAAGTAGCCAGTCTCTTGGCTAAAAGTCAAAATGTCCTTGGGACTCTGTTCCAAAGGCCAAAAATGTCAGAAGTATTTAGGAGCTTTTATCTAATCCCTAAAAGATTTTAGGGTTACCTCTTCAGAGGGGGGGAATGTTAGAGCAGCAAAAAGCTCCATTAAAAAAGAAAGAAAGAGTACATGAAGTTGTCAGGAAAAAGTGATGGGGAGATATGGGAGATGTTGGAGGGGAGGGAGTGGGCATGGATCTGATCAAAACACCTAATATGCATGTATAAAATTCTCAATAAATTTTTTAAGGTTAAAAAAAAAAAAAAGAACTCTCTAAGCCTGCCCTGTGTGACGTGTTTCCTCCAGGATAGCCACGCCTTCTAAGACCTCCCAAAACAGTGCCACCAACTGGGGAAAATATGACCAAATACTTGGAGCCTGTGGGGGACATTTTCATTCAAACCACCATATTCCACCCCCTGGCACCCATTAGCTCATGATCATACAAAATGCAAAATGCACTTAGTCCAACCTTAAAAGTCCCCATAGTCATTACCAGTCTTAATACTATTCAAAAGTCCACAGCCTAAAGTATCTTCTGACACTCAGAGCAATCTCTTAACTGTAAGCCCCTGCGAAATCAAAAGAGAAATTACATACTCACAACATACAGTGGAACTGAATACATGTCACCATTCCAAAAGGAAGGAATATAGGCACAGTGAGGAAATACAGGACCAAAACAAAACCAAAAACTAGCAGGGAAACTACCAAATCCAGTAGCTCCACATTCAACGTCTGGGACTTTACTTACATAAGGTTTAGACAGCTCAGCCTCTCCAGCTTTGCTGCATGTAATATGCACTTTCTCTCTCTTGAGCTGGTACCACTCCCTGTATGCAGCTCCTCTTGGCAGATGCTTCACAGCTCTAGCATCATGACCGTCTTCTTGTGGTCTCCACTGCCAACCAGGCTTCACCTTCACAGCTTCACACGATGGCCTATCAGGGCCTTCTTTATGCAGAAGAACCCCTGCTGCACTCTGCCTCGGTGGCTCTCTGAAACCGCAGAGGAAGAACAGATGACCCTTCACTCTTGCATCTTTCATGCCTCTAAAACCAGCACCAGGTGAACGACACTGCCAAGCATGACTGCAAGTTTGGGATGGACTCCAGCCTGCTTTATCCATTTTAGAAGCTTTTCTCCTCAGTGGTCCCTGCAGCATTTTCCTTTCACAAGTTGGAGACTTAGCTGGCTGTGGTCTGGCCCTGGAGGCACTCTCTCCATTGTTTAAGTTTGAATCTCTAGGCCTCTCCTTAATCACTTTGATCTCCTTATCAAAGGGATCCTCTCCAGCACATGGCCTGAGCTCCAACATTTATCTTCCTGGTGCTCTTTTTCAATCCTATATATTCTGTATTTCTCTCTGCCCCATTTGCTCTTTTTCACTGTAGAGCTGCATAATATTCACCATTAATATCCACACAATCATTTCTACATTAGGCTGTCTTGAAATTTCTTCCACCAGAGGAATTAGTCCATGGCTTTTCAACTTAGCCTCAGGCAAGCTTTTTGGCTGTGGGCAGACTCCAGCCAGACTCTTTGCTGCTTAAGTCTTTATTTCCCTCTAGAACTACATTGTTCTCAGCACTGCTTTCTTCCAGGTATCTACTAAAATGACCTGTTAAGCTCTGCTTACAGCAATCAACTGCTTTTCTAGCCCAAACTTCCAAGGTCTTCATATTCTTTCAAAACCCCACATGGTCAGGTTTTTCACAGCTAACAGCCCACTCTCTGGTACTAATTACTGTATTAGTTACTTTTCTGTTGTTGTGATAGAAACACTGACCAAAGGAACCTATAAAAGGAAGAGTTTATTTAAGCTTATGGTTCCAAGGGGTAAGAGCCCCTCATAGCCAGAAGGTATGGCAGCAGAGGTGGCTGGGGGAGGACAGAAGCTAAACTCTCACATCTTCAAGCAGCCACAAGAAGCAAGAGAGCAACTTAAGGCTTAAGAACTCTCTAAGCCCACCCCCTGTGACATGCTTCCTCCAGGATAGTCACACCTTCTAAGACCTCCCAAAACAGCACCACCAACTGGGGACAAAATGTCCAAATGCTTGAAGCCTATGGGGGACATTTTCACTCAAAGCACCACATTGCGATAAGAACTCTGTGTAGATGGTAAGAGGTAACACAGGTTTAAGCACACCAACAGTCCTTATGATTTCTCCACCGCCCCAGCCTAATTTCACACTCCTCAGGTCCAGATAATTATAACCAAGGAGGATTATTCTAGGAGCAGAAAACCCAGGGCAGAAGCACTAAGACATTCACTTAGGGATGAGGTATGTAAGAGATTAATGAGACTGATGATCCCAGCTCTAACACCAGTCCAACATGCATTCCATTGTGTATACATCTAATGCCGAAGTAACTGAAACCTCAGGGGAATATGGAGCATGCAAGGGAAAACAAGGAGGATTTAGGGAGCTGCACCCAACAAAATAAAGAACATCAGCCTGGCAAAGGCTCTCCCCTCCGCCAATCTGCAGCCAGGCATCTCTGAGTCAGTTTTCCTTTTTGTTTTTGTTTTAACTAGGCCTCAGCCTTGGTCTATAAAGACATGAACAACACAAGGCCACATCCGTAGCATAATTCCAGCCCCTTTTAAGTGCCCGCCTTAGAAACGTCAAGGCTGATATTTTGTTTGTTTTAATGTTTGTTCCAGCTAATTGCTAGTTGCTCCCAGTCTCTGTGGAAGAATAGTCTCACTTCAGGAATGTTCCACTAAGCAGACAGAGCTGGCCTAAGCACACTTACACTAACTCACTGTAATTTTCATTTCCTGACTCTACCGAGCTTGCTGCTACCTCACTGTCCTTTTAAAATTCCCCATTAAGTCTGTGCAAACTGAAGTGACATTCCAACCAGCCTCCTCCTATTGCAATCATTGTTACTGTTAAAATCTGTCTCTGTTGGGGCTAGAGAGATGGCTCAGTGGTTAACTGGCTGCTCTTGCAGAGGACCTGGGTTCGATTCCAGCATCCACATTGCAGTTAACAACCATCTGTAGTTCTACTTCCAGCGGAGTCTGACACCCTCTTCTGATCTCTATGGACATTTCATGACATAGGTGCGCTCACATATATGCAGGCAATACACTCATTCATATGCAAAAAATAATAAATAAAATACTTAAAAAAAAAAACTGTCTCTGTCAATTGGGCAGCCAGGTTTGCCTTAATATCTTTGACACTCTAAAACAATAATTTATAATATTATAACATACAGACTCAAATATATAGTATTATTATTATGGAAGACCAAAACTGAGTAATGATTAGATGGATGAGTACATGAATGGATAGACAAAAGACTGCATAAATAAATAGAGGGAAGGAATCATAAATAAAAAGCATGTATGGGGAGGTAGGTGTATGGTTAAATAAATAAATACAAAGGGGTTGAAGAAATGGCTCAGCAGTTAAGAACACTAGCTGTTCTTGCAGAAGACCCAGATTTGAATCCCAGCACCCACATGGCAGCTAACAACTGTCTATAGCTCCAGTTCCAGGGGATCCGACAGCCTCTTCTGTCCTCTGAGGGCATTGCACAATACGTGTGCACTTACAGGCACATGCAGGCAATACATGCATACACATAAAATAAAAACAATAAATAAAATATTTTTAAAAATTAAAAACAAGGGAATAAAAGGGCACAGAAAATAAAAGGAAAAAGAATTAGACGGAAAAATGAGTAAACTGATGAATATATGCAAATTTGACTGTAGGGATAAAAAAGTAGATGGAGAGAAGGACGAAAGATGTGTTTAAGAAAAAGAGATATACGTGTGTGTGTGGGGGGGGTGTGTATGTGTGTGTGTGTATGAAGGTGGATTTGGAGGCATATGCCTATAATCTCAGCACTTAGGAAGTTGAATGAAGCAGGAGGTTTGCTAGTCCCAGGCTAGTCTGGGCTATATAAGGAGACCTTTTCCAAAGCCATTTTTAAAATTTTATTTGTTGTTTTTGTTTTATGTATATGAATGTATTCCCTGTGTGTATGTAAGTGCATTCATATTGTGCAATGCCCATGGAGGTCAGAAGAGAGCATTGGATTCCCCTAGAACTGGAGTTATGGATGGTTGTTAGCCACCATGTGGATGCTGGGAATTGAACCCAGGTCCTCTGCAAGAGCAGCCAGTGCTCTTAACTGCTAAGCCATCTCTCCAGCTCCCCTAATTCAAGATCTTTAAATTCTATGAAGTATGATTACTGTCACCATTTAAATGTTGAAACCAGACATTACCTCCTGGCCACTGCTGCCTGAGTGGTCCCCTGCCCAGCTTAGCCCCATAGTAAACCGAATGGGAGCCAAAGCCTGGGAAGGACTGAGCTGCCGCCATCTGAGCTAGTAATTCCCAGGGTAAAGGTGTTTAAGTAAGAGAGAATTCTCAAGGTCACAGATGTGATAAGTTTTGACAATCCTGCTCTCTGTGTATCCTGTTATAAAAGTAGAGCGACAAGACTTACATAGAGCTCACCACCCAATGCAGTGCGTATTAGGGTAGGTATTTTTTTTTTTTTTAATCTGTGCAATGGTGAGGAAGCTCTCTTTGTAGTCTTTTACTTGACCCTGCTGGAGAAAAATAGGCTGTCCAGAAACATCTCTTTAGGAACATACAACTTCTAAACACACAAACACACAGAAATATCAAGATGAATGATTTATTCAGTATGTGAATGTTACCTGAAAGTGACCCTAACCACATCACAGATGGCATCATAGCTCACCTTACACTTGAACACAAAGCCCTTTTTACACTTAGACACAAATGCAGATAAATCAAGTAGTGTTCAGCATGTACACAGAATGTTTCACTGTGGCTCAGGAGTCCAAGGTCCTGGTGGTTGTACACTGAACATACACTTCACCGGCAGTCTACTGGGGGACTTTCTGCTCATAGCTCATATTCTTCAAACAACAGGGAAGTCAGATCCTATTGATGCATGGTTACCTCATTCCCAGAAATGAGATGTTATACAGGAGGACATTTTAATTCTTCAAGCCTGTTTGCTTCTCAGTTACAACTGTAAATGTTGCTGCCACTATAGAAGCAAATGCCCAGGCACCATGGCAATACCACAGAAGCAGCATCACCACCACAACTACACAATCCACAGCAACAACAAACCTAGTCAACACAGACAGCAGGCTTGCTACCATTCTCAGTTTCTAGCAAAGCTGAATGATACCAACATGCTTGAAACAGGATGCCAATTTACAGAAGGCATGCAGTCCACCACCCATTTGTCCAAAGAGCTCCTCTGTCAGAATTAGTGCATGAGAGAGCTTATCCTCTGATGAGGATTAATGGGAGAAATGGCAGATTTTGGTGCTGTGGGCTGGGTAGATACTATGTCATTAGATAATACTGTAGAAGATCTAAATTTATAAGAAATTAATAAAGCAGATGAGGCTCTACCACCTCCTCTTTGGTGATCTCCCTACTTGCAGAAAATGTTCTCTGTGATATATTCACCAATAAAAATGGGTAGCAGCTCTCCAGGTTTTGCTTGGTGGTTGTGATTTCAGATCTGTCACTATTTTTGCATTGTGCCCATTCCAAAGGGAGAGAAATACATCTGATAATCATCTGCTTAACTAATTTCACTTCTAGCAGGTGAGTATAGGTGGCAATGCAGGGTGATGTCTGCTTCCAAACCTTGGCATGCCAAAGGCTCTGCTAATATTCCACTTTTAGGAGCTGGAGCTCAGTGCTTAACAGCACTGACTGTTCTTTCAGAAGACCCAGGTTCGAATCCCAACACCCACATCTTGGCTAACAACCCTCTTTAACTCCAGTTCCAGGGGATCCAACACCCTCTTCTGGTGCAGTGCACTTCCGTATATGCAGGCATAACACTCATACACATAAAACAAAAATAAATTTAAAATTTTTAAATAAATAAAAGATGAATAAATTGATTCATAATGAGAATATTACACACAAAGTGCTTTAAGCTGTAAGCCTTATAAGTTCCATGCAGCTATTTCCTCTGAAGTAAACATTCCTTCTTAGGGGGAGGTCTGTAAGACTCAGGAAGCTAAGGAAATATGCAAGGCTCAGGGAGCTCACAAAAGTTATGTTTCATAAGGCCCTTCTCCAAAATATACATATATAGAGAGATATATAGAAATAGAGATAGATAAAGATGCAGCAAACAATTGTAGTAAAACTGACTGCAGGTTATGCAGTATAAACACCAGCATACAGCCTTCGTGATCATCACCCCACGCTGACCTGGACTTTTTAGAAATACAGCTG
Source organism: Nannospalax galili (assembly GCF_000622305.1). Lineage (NCBI taxonomy): Eukaryota > Metazoa > Chordata > Mammalia > Rodentia > Spalacidae > Nannospalax > Nannospalax galili. The sequence continues at coordinate 486,531 of NW_008335660.1, read as the reverse complement.
CCTTTAAGTCACCCGTGTCTCCCCTATACTCCTGTAAGTAACCTCAATAAACTTATTGGTTCTCCAAGCTAGACTTAGATGAAATCGTTTCTTTGGTTTGGCATTGTGAACATTGTCCGTATCTCCCCAGGAAAAGTCACGGAGTATAAATATTCAAAAATATTAGTTTTTGTTGTTGTTTTAACTATTAGCTTGCTGTAGTAGGTTGTAAAATTTATCATAATTTTATCATCTTTATCGTCTTTCCCTGCCTTTATGCCCAATCAGTGTGACACTGTGATAACTCCCATGAAGAGAAGTGTCTAGTGTGGGGCTTGGTAGTATGTCCATAGCACCAGCACTGCGGATGTGAAGGCAGGAAGATCTTAATTTCCAGGTCAGACGAATAAATTAAAATCCCAAAAAACTTTGAGCTCTAGGTCAACCTGGGCTACATAGTGAGACATTATCTGGGAAAAAAAAAAGTAATGACATTTATGTCCCATCTTTTAAACTGGACTACAGAATGTCCCAAATAAGATGTAGTGTAAATTACAAACCTAGGTATCAAAAAGACAGTGATGGTTTCCTGTCTCTTGGATTGTTAATGCTTACTCTCTGAACAAACCCAAGCTAGCATGCCGGAGGATGAGAGACCACATGATCAGCCTATGCAGAAGGCCAGCAGACATGAGTAAAGCCTTTTACATCACTCCTTGTCCACAGGACCCCAGCTGACTGAAACACCAAGTGAGCCCAGTGGAGATCAGCTAAGCCTGGCTCTCCTTAGAGCTGTTCCCCTGAACTATGGGCTATTTCAAATCACTGAGCTTGGAAACCACAGCAAGGACCCATAGACGCCACATGAATTTGAATGAAAAGTGTTTGAGGCCAAGATATTAAGGTGTGGATTCACAAAAAGCAAGTATTCTCTTCGACAAGCATGGGTCCTGGAGGGTAGCGTTGAGGTCAAATCTTGCAGAAAGTAGAGTCTAGTTCCTGCAAGAGAAGGGGGCATCTCCAGAGATCTTCTTCTCCAGAAGCACAGCAGCTGAATCTTACTCCCTAAAAGTCCAGAAAGCCTTTAGGCCAATGCATGGGTCAGTTGCTCACCCAGCCCTTAGCAGGAGGACTCAGCTGGTAACACGCTGGTGAGGACAAGCACCTCCAGGTCTCCACTCGAATGGACCTACCACCAGATTGCTGCTGACACACCACAACTCAAAATGCCAAGGCCTACTGCCCCGTTGAACTCTATGGCCTTTTTCCAGGTCATATCCAGTCAGCATTCAAAACAACTTCCGTCAAGAGACAGCACAGCTCCAGAATTAAGGAGATGTTAAAAATCAAGTTGTGTGTCAAAAAGAGACAGGAGAAACCATATTTAATTCAATAAGGAGTTAAGATTTAGACAGGAGTGCTTGTCTTCAGCAGTTTCTATTCTAAGGAGCTCCGTGCATGGTACCTGCCAGCTGGAGGGCTACAGACACTCAGGAAGGAGCACAACCAACCCTCAGGCAAGCAGTTTCAGAGAAGGCCAGGTGTGGTACCTACAACAGCATTGATCAAAAGGTGCATACACTCATAGTTTAAAAGTCAAGTAACTTTACAAACCTTACTATAAAAATAGCAGCTTTTTAACCCTCTATCCCATGTACCCCGTTCTTTATCCCATGTATCCCCATTGCCTGTATCAACTTTCAAATTTTGTTTTCCTGATTCATTGGGTAGTACTTTGACATCTTTTTTAAAAATTTTTTTGATTGATTTTGGGGTTTTTTGGTTGTTTTCTCCCTGTAGCCCAAGCTGTCCTGGAACTTACTATGTAGACCAGGCTGGCCTTGAACTCACAGAGATCCGCTTGCCTCTGCCCCCTGAGTGCTGGGATTAAAGGCGTGCATCACCACACCCGGCTATTTTTATTTTATATATATTTTTTTTAGTTGTATGTGCAATAGTGTCTTGCCTGAATGTATGGAAGTATATCATGCATGTGCAATGCCCTTGGAAGCCAGAAGAAGAGATGGATCCCCTGAAACTGTAGCTACAGATGGTTGTTTACAGCCACTTGGGTGCTGGAACTCAAACCCTGCTCCTCTGCAAGAGCAGCCAGTGTTCTCAACCACTGAGCCATCTCTCCAGTTCCTACTTTGACATCTTTGAAAGAACAGAAAGGAGTAATCCAAGTGTGATTTCAGTGCTAGGCATTATGTGTCGTGTTCCATAGTTAGAACAATGCTCCTTCATCACTCTGCTGACCCCATCCGCCATTTTCCTACCTGTTAACTTTCCAACCGTGAGCATCTTCTGAGCCTCTGATTTGCTCCTCTCTGGATCTAGGCCAAGATGTTGCCCATGGGTTTTATTTTATGCTTAACCTGAGCATTTTCTTCACAGCTATCTTCAATTAGGTTCTTTATTGCTTACACCCTGGGGTTTGGTTTTTTTTTTTTTTTTTTGTCTCCTTGATTTAAATGCTAGTATTGGTGATAGAGTCCATGAGAATTAAATGTTGAATGAATCATCCAGTTCCTGAAATTGCTGAAAAGCTTAGATGGACATAGAATTCTAGATTGGGAATCACTCTCCTTTCAATCATTAGAGGCATCGATCTATCATTAGCTTTTAGCAGCCAACATCACTGTGTAAAAGTTCAAAACCATTCTGTTTCCTGATCCTTTGTATGTGACACATATTTTTTTTTCCTTCTGGAAGCTTCTAGAGTCTTTTTACTCCAGTGTGATAAAGTTTCACAATTGCAACTCACAGAAAAAAAAAAAAAAAAAGAGGACGCTATAAAAAAAATGTAGTAATAAGAGGAGTTTCTTGAAAATTAATAATTAGAAAACAGAATTTTCTATAGAAATGTTAGGAGACAAACATGAAAAATAGAGCGAGAAAAGACAATCAAGATGTTTCTGGTTATATCAGAGGATTTCCTCTGCTACGTGGTAATCATTTATCTGCTCTGTTAGGTCAGGACACTAATTCAATCCATGGTGAACTTCTCAACTGTGGTTTTTACTGGAGGGTGTCCTAGTTTTCATTCTGTTGCTGTGATAATCCATTCTGACCAAAAGCAATTTGGAAAGAAAATTGCTTGTTTGGCCAACAGGTTATAGTCCATCATGAAGAGCAAGGCAGGAACCGAAGCAGAGACAGTGCTGGAGCAGTGTCTACTGGCTTGATGTCCGTGGCTCAAGCTCAGCCAGCAATTTTATACAATTGAGGCCCACCTGCCAAGCGATGGCACCGTCCACAGTGGGCTGTTCCCACACCAATCAACAATCAAGAAAATGCCTCACAGACCTGCCCACAGGCCAATCTGATGGAGGAAATTCCTCAACTGAAGTTCCCTCTTCCCAGGTGTGTCAGGTTGACAGCCAAGGTTAACGATCACAGAAAGCAAGCACAGGCTATTCCATTAAAACATCTTATATCTCTTGAGAAATTCAGAAAGAAGAGAAATATAAAGCTTTCTCTAAACTTTTGTTTAGTTCTAGGATCCTAGAAGCTGAGTGGGAAAAGAAAACTAAGAGCAACTCACTGTAGAAATGGTCTCACTTATTGCTCCATGTGACTGACTGGTTCAGTGTCCCTTTAGCCACAGACCCTGCTTTTTCAAGTCTCATTTTTACCTCCAATTCCAGAAATACCTGAAAGTGCCAACTTCTAAGGCGTTTAATGGTTCTTCATTATAAACCCACCTGACTATTAGCAGACCAGAGAAAGCTGGCTCATGAACAGCATGAGAAAGAACCAAATCGGCGACCATTTACCTGTGCATTTTTCAACTGCCAAACATCCGTATGTTTTTATCTTCTTTTTTGTCTCTTAAATTTCCCTTAAAGTTTTCTTAGACATTCTTTACTATCGAAACTACACTAATATGCCTGCCGGTGCTCATATGCAGTCACCCATCTCTACCCAGAACCTAGACTGACTTTCAACTATGTACGAAATCCCAATTCTAAATCAATATGAAGCAGGGAAATCCCTTCCCTTCTTCTAATCTCCTTGTAACTACAAAGGAAAAGAAAGTCCCCAAAATCTAAACCCTGTTCTCGAGCATTACGTGCCCAATCACCCAATCTTCTTTCATGGGTGGACAGTATTAACCAGTCATAACAGCTCATTACCCAAGACAGTGATTGTTCCAGGATTCAATTAGGAACAATAGAAGTTCTTCCCAAGGATTAATGTACTGATGCTAGGAAGAAAAACAACAGTCAAACAAAATAACCTATGGGATGGAATGCTTTCAATTTGTAGCTGTCAAGAGTTGTCTAGTCTGGGGTTGCAAAGATGGCTCAGGAGTTAAGAGTGCTGGCTACTCTTACAGGAGACCTGGGTAGTAGTTAACAACTGTCCAGATCTCCAGTTCCAGGGGATTTGATGCCCTCTTCTGTCCACCACAGGCACTGCACAACATGGGTTCACTTGCAGATATATATATATATACAAATACATATATGCAAAACATGCACATAAAATAAAACAAATCGAAAAAATTTTTAGAGTTATCTAGTCACCATCTAGATAACATTTGTCTATAATGTTATGAATTTTAAAAAGTCTTCAACCAAGTAGGTCTTGGTGGAGCATAACTACCTTAGCTCATTTTATATTGCTCTAACAAAATACCTCGCAATAGGGGATGTATTTTTTTAATTATTTTTTTAAAAACCACATGATTAGAAGAAGCATTTCATTACAGCATTAACATATTCAATAACAATTTCCAGAGCAAAGATGCTTCTCTTTCAAAACTGGCTGTAAATTTTTAGGTTCACAGTTGAATTAATACAGTTATACAATATTGAACTCAGTATAAACCCTATAAGAAGTAAAATTAAATGAGGTTTTAACCTTTAAAAAAAGTTCTCATTTCATTTTAAAATATACTGTTTTATACAGAAAAACTCATTTTTAATGCTACTAGCACCTAGATGTTTGCACATGCATCTCTAATCTCTATGCATCTGATTATTACTAGTCACAGTCAGTTGCACTCAGATCCTTGGCACCTGAGTATGGATATAAAGTCATCAGGTAGATTACAATGGTAATGTTTTTCACCTCTACTAATTAACATGAAGCAAATTTGTATGCTTGCTTCTTCCTCAAATATAACTCATTTTTTAATTTGTTGATTTTTTGTATTTCATACAGAACATTCCAAACAATCTTCTTCATCTATATACCCACATCCTAAATGGCACTCTCCCATAGCCTCCCCCCACCATTGGAGCCCATATACTCTGTAATCCCGGTTACTTTCTACCGTGTTGTCGGTGCCCCAGCCATTCCCCAGTGCTTTTCCATCTGCTGAATCTAGTCAGCCTATCTAGAGTTCCTTGTTTTAGGAATATCAGCTCTTCCTCATCTAGCAGCAATCAATTACCAATATTCCTTTAGATAAGATTGGGGTCTGCTGTTCATTTTCCCAGTTCTATGCTGGGTTACTGTCTGTGAGTCTCTTGGGCCACCCTGGCCAACAACTCAAAGGAAGGTATCTCCTCTCTGGCATTGTTTCTTTTTATATATCCTTTAGCTATACATGTGGACTCTTAAAGAATTATATGAACCCCTATAATCTTTGATTATACTTTCCTTTTGGGTATTTAAGACCATACACTTGGCAAAGATAAACCAATTTATTTTTACTCTTAAGGCCAATTGAAGATCTGTTCCTTAGGGGTCACATGGGCTTGGGACTAGCTCCTGGTTCCTTTCTTTTACCAGTTTCATCTATGTGAAGATAAGTCAAAGGTCCTGCTCAACCGTGGCTGGCTTTGCTTTGAAGCATATAGGAAATCTTTCCTTTGTGTTGACCCTCTTCTTTGTAGAGTGGACACTGGTTCAAGTCCGTCTTGCGGGGTCTCCATGGCCTCCCTGAACAAGAGGACAGGTGACTCACCACAGCTACAGAACATTTTGAGAGACGTTCCATAGTCCTCTGGAACTTAGTCGACCTTGGAGGGCAAGGGGCAAAAACTATCCTTTAAGTCCCTCTGACCAGATTAGTATAGGCCTCAAACTACAGCTGTTGAACATCCAAGAAGGTTAGTTCCACCAGTCATGTAGATAAAGCCTGGGCAAAGACCAAGCGTTCTCAGATAAACGTTGCCTAGATATATATTATATTCCTTGAGCTAGTTGTATGTATAATTTGTCAGTAAGTTGTTAGATTAATACGGTTCCCCTCTGCTTTTTTAAAAAACTAGTTAGGTATTATTTATCTCTCTCATTGTCTAACCCTTCCACAATAGTTTCCCCATTTTTCCCATTTCTCCCTTAATAATACCCTTCTCCTATGGTCCCACCTTCTTTAACTTTAACCCCCAAGGTTCCTTGTATAACCCTCGCTCCCCCTCCCCGTAAAATAACCCCATTTTTATCCATATCTCCCTTATTAATGCCTATTTACTAGTGTTCTTCTCTTTTATATTCATTCTTTTCCTTTACCTCCCTGGTTCATTTTCATAATTCTGGTTCCTATAGTTATGTCTGGATACATACTCACTTATCAGGGTTTGGTGCTAGGATCCATATGTGAGGGAGAACATACATCTTTTTTTTTTTCTGAGTCTGTGTTACTTCACTTAGTATAACAGTTCCATTCATTTACCTGCAAATTTCATGATTTCACATTTCTGTGCTGCTGAGTAAAACTCCATCGTATAAATGAACGATGTTTTCATTATCCACTCATCAGTTGAGGGACACTTAGGTTGCTTCCATCTCTTAGCTATTGCGAAAAGAGCAGCAACAAACATGGATGTGCAAGTGTCTCTGCAATAGGATGAGTCCTTTGGGTATATGCCAAGGAGTGGTATAACTGTGCTGGTCAAATGATAGGTTCATTTGTAGTTTTTTAAGAGTTCTCCACACTGCTTTCCATAAGGGTTGTACAAGTTTGCAATCCTACCAGCAGTGTATGAGTGCTCCCCTTTCCCCACATCCTCTCCAACATTTGGTATCATTTGTTTTCTTGATCTTAGCCAGTCTGACTGGGGTAAGGTAGAATCTTAAAGTGGTTTTAATTTGTATTTCCCTAATTATTAGTGATGTTGAACACTTTTTAAGATGCTTCTTAGCCATCTTTATTTCTTCTTTTGAAAACTCTCTGTTCAGCTCCTTAAGTACATCTTTTAATTGGGTCATTTGGTTTCTTGAGTCTTTGGGTTTTTTTTTCAGTTCATTGTATATTCTGGATGTTAAACCTCTGTCAGATACATCGCTGGTGAAAATTTTTTTCCATTCTGTGGGTTTTCTCTTTACTTCCTTGGTTGTTTCTTTTGATATACAGAACCTTTTTAGTTTAATGAGGTCCCATTTGTTGATTCTTGACTTTGTTTCCTTATCAATTGATGTCCAGTTTAGAAAATCCTTTCCTACACCTATAACTTGTAAGTTTTTGCCAATGTTTTCTTCTAACACCCTTTTCAGAGTTTCAGGCTTCACGTTGAGGTCTTTGATCCATTTTGAGCTGACTTTTGTGCAAGGTGAAAGATAGGGGTTTAGCTTTATTCTTTTACAGTTGAAGATCCAATTTTGCAAGCATCATTTGTTGAATATGCTCTCTTTCCTCCAGTGAATGTTCTTGGCCAATTGTCAAATATCAGGTGGCTGAAATTGCATGTACTCATATTTGGGTCTTCAATTTTGTTCCATTGATCTATGGGTCTATTTTTGTGCCAGTACTATGTTATTTTTATGATTATAGCTCTGTAATACAGTTTAAAATCTGTTATAGTAATTCCCCCAGCATTGCTCTTAGTGCTCAGGGTTGCTTTGGCTATCCGAGGTCTTTTGTGCTTCCATATGAATCTTAGGATGGTTTTTTCCAATTCTGTGAAGAATGTCATGGGGATTTTGATTGGCATTGCATCGAATCTATAAATGGCTTTTGGTAGGATAGCCATTTTCACAATATTAATTTGTCCAATCCATGAGCATGGGAGGTCCTTCTATCTTCTAATGTCTTCCTCAATCTCTTTCTTTAATAATTTAAAACTTTTGTTGTAGAGGTCTTTAATGTCTTTGATCAGGTTTATTCCAAGATTTTTTTTTTTCAGCAATTGTGAAAGGGAGTCTTTCCATATACTCTTTCAACACTTGCTTAGGCTTTCTCATTTTTTCTATTTTGGAAAATATCTCTGTTCCCATATCCTTTTAAAATCTTTTGCATTCTCATTTTCTTTTTTAAAAAAATAATTATGAGACATAATAGCCTTAACAAATAAATTTTCCATCTGTTGTGAAACTTCTTTTCCTGGGGATGCTAAGCAATGCTTATTCCCTTTTAAGGCTCTAGTGTCAAGACAGTGTTTGATTAAAGCCTTACTGGGGAACCAATGAATTTATTGAGCTTATTTACCACAAGATAACTGAGGGGTTGCTGAGGTGTATGTATGACCTAAGGTTGCACACTGGAAAGCCTTTACCCAGCATGGGTAATGCCTTCTCTTCCTAGCCTTCCCTAGATTGTATAATTTAACCCTCCCCAAATCCAGGAGGCCATGTGTGATTAGGGTCAAATTATATACAGTTGGCTGGGAAGAGTGGCTGGATACTCCGGTGAGGGTCCAATGACCCTGCTTGGCCCTCTTTTAACGAATGAGCACAACGGTCAACATTTGGCATTGCATTGAATCTATATATGACTCTTGGTAGGATGGTCATTTTCACAATATTAATTCTTCAATCCATGAGCATGGGAGGTCCTTCCATCTCCTGGTGTCTTCCTCAGTCTTTCTTTAACAATTTAAAATTTTCATTGTAGAGATCTTTGGTGTCTTTGGTCAGATTTATTCCAAGCTATTTTAATTTTTTGCAGCAATTGTGAATGGGAACATCTCCCTGTAATCTTTCTGCAATTGGTTGTTATTGGTATATAGAAAGGCTACTGATTTTTGTAGACTGATTTTATAACCTGGCACTATACTGAAAGTATTGATCAGTTCTAGGAGTTTTCTCGTGGAACTTTTTGGATCTCTTAGGTATAGTATCATGTCACCTGCAAAAAGGGATAGTTTGACCTCTTCTTTTCCAATTAATACTCCTTTAATTTCCTTCTCCTGTCTTATTGCTCTAGCAAGAGTTTCAAGCACTATGTTGAGAAGGAGTGGAGATAGTGGATATCCTTGTCTGGTTCCTGACTTTAATGTGAATGCTTCCGGTTTTTCTCCAGTTAGAATGATGTTGGCTGTGGGTTTGTTGTAAATGGATTTAATTATGTTGCACTATATTCCCTCCAGTCCAATTCCCTCTAGGGTTTTGAACATAAATGCATGCTGAATTTTGTCAAAAGCCTTTTCTGCATCTATTGAGATGACAATGTGGTTTTTTGTCTTTGAGTCCATTTATATGATTAATGACGTTTATTGACTTGTGTATATTGAACCAGCCTTGCATCTCTGGGATAAAGCCTACTGGATCATGGTGAATTATCTTTTTGATGTGTGTCTGTATGTAGTTTACAAGTATTTTGTTGAGAATTTTTGCATCTATGTTCATTAAGAATATGGATCTATAGTTTTCTTTTTTGGTTGTATCTTTACCAGGCTTTGGTATGAAAGTGATGCTGGCTTCATAGAAGGAATTTGGGAGTTCTCCCTCTGTTTCTATCATTTTGAATAATTTAAGTAGTATTGGTTGGAGGTCTTCTTTAAATGTCTGGTAGAATTCTGCTGTAAATCCATCTGGGCCTGTGCTTTTTTTGGATGGGGGGAGGCTTTGTATTACTGTTTCAATTTCCTTATATGTTATGGGTCTGTTTAAATTGTTGACCTCTTCTTGGTTTAACTTTGGTGGTTCCCATGATTTCAGATATCCATCCATTTCTTTTGAATTTTCAGATTTAGTAGCATATAGGCTTTTAAAATATTCCCTTATAATGGTCTGGATCTTTTGGGCATCTGTTGTGATGCTTCTCCTTTCATCTCTGATTTATTGACTTGCATTTGCTCTTTCTTTCTTTTGGCTAACTGGGTTAAGGGTCTCACTATCTTATTTAGCTTTTGAAAGAACCACCTCTTAGATTCATTGATTCTTTGTATTGTTTTCTTTGTTTCTATTTCATTAATTTCTGCTCTGATTTTTGTTATTTCTTCTCTTCTGCTGGGTTTGGGTTTCATTTGTTCTTGCCTTTCCAGTGTCTTGAGTTGCAGTGTTAGGTCATTAATTTGGGCTCTAATTTTTTAATGTAGGCACTTAGAGCTATAAACTTCCCTTTTAAGACTGCTTTTAAATTGTCCCAGAGGTTGTGTTGTGTTGTATTGTCCTTTTTTTTGAATTTTAGGAATTCTTTTATCATTCTTAATTTTTCTTTTGACCCACTCATTGTTTAGGTATTTGTTGTTCAATCACCACTAGTTCATGGAGTGACTAGGGCTTTGTCCAGTGTTGATTTTGAGCTTTATTGCTTTGTTATCCAATAGAATGCATAGAATTATTTCAATTTTTTTGGTATTTGTTGAGATCTGTTTTGTTGCCCAGTATGTAGTCAATTTTTGGAAAAGTTCCATGAGGTGCTGAGTAGAAAGTGTATTCTTTGGTGCTTTGGTGGAATAGTTGAAAGATGTCTGTTAGGTCCATTTCATGCATGGAATCATTTAATTCACACATCTCTCTGTTTAGTATCTGTCCAGTTGACCTGTCTAATGGAGACAGTGGGATATTGAAGTCCCCTACTATTACTGAGTTGGGGTTAATCTGTGTCTTAAAGTCCTGTAGTGTTGTTTTTATGAATTTGGGTGCACCAGAGTTTGGTACATTTATGTTAAGGTTTGTAATATCTTCTTGGTTAACTGTTCCTTAGATCAGAATGAAGGGACCCTCCTTATCTCTTCTGATTAGTTTAACTTTGAAGTCTATTTTGTCAGGTATTAGAATTGCAACCCCTGCTTGTTTCTTAGTGCTATTTCCTTGGAATATTCTTTTCCATCCTTTTACCTTAAGGTAGTGCCTGTCCTTGAAGGTGAGATGGGTTTCTTGCAGACAGCAAAGAGATGGATTTTCTTTCTTAATCCATTCACTAAGCCTGTGTCTTTTGACTGGGGGATTCAGTTTAAACTGAAACTAAATGACTAAAGGTTATTGTTGAAAGATGTATACTGGTTGCCATCATTTTGATTGCTGTTTCTGATCTGTGTCTAATTTTGTGTTTCCTCAATTACACCTTTATTTATTTTCTTTCCTTGCCCCTGGGGTATAGTTGTTTCTCTGCTCTCTGTATTGCTTCAAGTATTCTTTGAAGGCCTGGTTTTGTGGACATGTATTCTTTCAGGCTATTCGTGTCATGGAAGATTTTTCTTTCCCCTTCAACTATAATAGACATTTTTGTTGGGTAAAGTATCCTGGGCTGGCATCTATTGTCATGTAGAAGTGGAAACACCTTGGTCCAGGCTCTGCTGGCTTTCATAGTTTGCATTGATAAGTCAGCTGTAATTCTGATGGGCTTTCCTTTGTATGTGACTTGTTTTTCTTTTGCAGCTTTCAGTATTCTCTCTTTGTTCTGTATATTTAGTGTTTTTACTATGATATGTCATGGGGAGTTCCTTTTCTGATCCTGTCTATTTGGTGTTCTATGTAATCCCTGTATTTGTATGGGGATATCTTTCCTTAATTTTGGGAAATTCTCTTCTACCATCCTGTTTACAATCTGGTCAATACCATTAACCTGAAATTCTTCTCCTTCCTCTATTCCTATGATCCATAGATTTGGTCTTTTCATGGTGTCCTACATCTCTTTCATATTCCATTCCTGTGGGGGTTTTTTTCTTAATTTTCCATAATCTTTGCTTGAGTGGTCCAATTCTTCAGCTTTATCCTCCAATGTTGATATTCTGTTTTCTATTTCATTCATTCTAGCAGTGAGGCTTTCCCCTGTTGTTTCAAGTTGGCTTGCTGAATTTTTCACTTCCTTCTTCATTTCTGCCTGAGCTTTCTTCAATGTTTCTCTTCTGTGAATTCATTCAGAAATTTATCCCTATCTTCTTTTAGTTCTTTGATTTGTTTGTTCATGTGTTCTTTAAATTCATTGAAGTCTTAGATCATGTTTATGATTGTTCTTTTAAATTCAGTCTCCTAGGTTATCTCTAGGGGTCT
>NW_008335660.1:470636-474391 GCF_000622305.1 Nannospalax galili | reverse complement strand
AGTGTTTTGGCTTTCCATTTTATTATTCTTTCATTGTGATTTTGGCATGTGAATTTCTTTTATTGTTTATGATTCTGATATGAGAATTAAGTTGAAGTATACTTCTGTTGGTATTATCAGGATGCCTAGATCCTTTCTTTATTGATTATGTAAAGCTGGTTGGTACAGGGTTCAGGTTCTCAGGTTTAATTTGGAGGAACTGATGGCTTCAGATCAGCTATTTAGGAGTACACCCAGAAGCCCAATTCAGGTTCTAGTCAGGTACACTTAGGCTTCGTTCAGCACGTGGAGGCAGGATCCCAGCACTTTCAGGCAGTCCCTTGCATTCTCAGCCCCTTTACCAGAGGGAGGCCAGAGGGAGGCCAGAACTCGGCACTCTCTGGTAGTCTGCTGAGATCAGAGCTGCTACTCTGATGGAGGTCGAAACCCACCCTCTCAGGCTGTCTGCTAGGATCTCAGCCTTAGCCTACCAAAGCTAGATCTGGCCTGGGGGCTTGGGAAAGGTCTCATGAAATCCCAGGTAGGGGGGTGGGTATGGCACAGTTAGGGGAAGCTCACCACCATGTGGAGGCAGGATCCAGGGGTTCTCAGGCCCTCTGCCAGAGTGAGGCCAGAGGGAGGCCAGAACTCAGCACTCTCTGGTGGCCTGCTGAGATCAGAGCCGCTACACCAGTGGAGGTCAGAACCCACCCTCTCCAGTCATCCCATTCTTATTCCTGTTGTAAAACAAAACCCTAAGATGTCCCCCTTGCCCACATGTGATGAGGAAGGCACAACCTCAAAATTGTGTTCCCTCAGAATTGCTGTAAAATGGAGGATTATGGCAACTCTGGCCAAACTTCAGTTGCTCGGCTACATGATGGAAACATGATTGGATTTTGAACAAGTTTATGCAGAAGCAAAATGGCTGGACTTCAGGAATTCACATTTCCTTTGCAGTAAAATAAACCTCATGCTGAAGCTGAGAACATAGGTAACCCACTTGCAGTAAATCAGAAAATACCTCACAAAGAGGCTGCCTTTACAGAATGTGACGGTTTGAATGTTGTTGTCCCCAATAGACTCCATGCATTTAGACTCTTGGTCCCCAGTTATGGCTCCGTTTGGGGAGGGTCATGGAACCTTTAGGAGGTATGGCCTTGCTGGAGGAAGCGAGTCACTGGGGGTGGGCTTTGAGAGTACATACATAGCCCTATGCCCACTTCCAGTCTAGCTCTCTCTGCTCCCATGAGTGCTTGAAGATGTGAGTGCTCAGATTTCTGCTCTGGCTGCCTCCTGCCATGCCTGTCCCACTGTGATGAACTTTTATGGAAAAAGTCTTCAAACAGCAGAGACCAAGCATTCACACAGGAGAGAGTCGAAAAGCTCGTTTATTCCTTACTCATGCATGAGGGTCCCAGTAAGCAACAAAGACATCCTAGGTTCTCTGAGGCCCCAATCTGAAGTAGAGATGAGGGTTTTATAGTCAATTTTACATTATCCTTTTGTGATTAGTACCTGGGCCCTATGTTTCTTTTCGTGATGGGCCATGTTACCTCAGGAAATTTCTTCCTTAGTTCATTCAGCCAACATAGTTTTCAAAGAAGATATCCCAGGCATGGTTCAGGACACCCGCCACCTTCTTATCTCCAACTAGGGTTGGCTAATAATTGGACTGGAATTCGGTCAACTACAGTTTACAAAAGCTGATATCATCAGCAGAATTTTAGATTTGCACTCCATGAATCCACCCAGTAAGGAAAACAAAGAAAGCTTCAAGTGGCCTAAGCTTACCAGGATATTATATAAGAATACACTTAATTACAATAATATAACTTTTTCCTTATCAAGCTCTTCTCTCTGGAACCATAAACCCAATAAACTCTTCCTTCTATAAATTGGCTTCATCAAAGTGTTTTATCACAGCAACAGAAAAGCAACTAACACATAGAGAAAGGTGATGATATCTCTGCAGGGAGGGGCATGGCCTCACTCAGCAGCCCACAAGATGTTGCTGTAAATCCAATCCCTGTCAGAACAGTGATTACCAGTAAGTAAATTTAAAGGCAGTTTATCTCATGTGAGATACTACAACTAAAACTTTACTTTCACTTACCAAAATCTCACATGCCTCAGCCGGAGCATCCTCTTTCTTTGCTGACATCTCAGCTTCACCCAGGTCCTGTTTGCATTGAGAACATCTTCAGGAGCTGGCTGTGGTAATGTCCACCTGTAGTTCTGAGGCAGGATAGGGAGACAGGGAAAATTATCAAAACACAGGAATGAAAGGAGTCAGGTGAAAGGGTCTCACTAGAGGAGAGTCGAGAATTCCAGCACAATTAGCATTTTCTGCAAAGACTGCCTACATAGAGATAATACTCCTTTCAGAGAGTGTGAACTAAAGTTCCCAGAGAGGAAGTTGTGCTTTGTGATGATTAGGCATGGCTGACTGACTGAATAGAATGTCTGTGAATGTGGAGAGTTGGAATGTTGCGAGTCTGGAGATAAGTTATCTTGTCGGAAATTGTAGACTGTATCACCTGCTGTCCTGATGCTGCAGTTCCACCTGCTAGGGAGGCCAAGGCAGGAGGATCCCTTGAGGCTCAAGAATCACTTGAGATCAGCCTGAGCAACACATTTTTTAAAAAGCAATAACAGCAATAAAACCAACCAACAAAATCTCACTCTTCCCTTGGAAATGTATAGGATTAACATGGCCATTGGCCAAAATAAGTTCAAGAAATTGTTTACTTCTAGAGGTCTGTTTTCAAAATGTTTACACCGAGGGAAAAATTAAACCAAGTTCCATAAATAGAACCAGTGACTATGATTCAATAAAGATGCATTCTATCTACCAAGAGTCACAAGAACAGGAAGGAAATGAAAGGCAAGATAACTGTCACCAGCTACAGGAAGTAAAGGGCTGGCCAGCACACAGCTGTCTCAGTTCTTTAGGCATTTTATTAACTGTGACGCGGGTGCTGGCTGCCTCCACTCCCGGTGGCCTCTCTAATATCACAAAAATAATCATGACAAATTGAGAAAGGCACAGAAGACAGGCAAATGTGAAGACAGGTGTTGAAGACAGTGAGAGGAAGTGACGGCCAGCAGCCCTCAAACGCCACGAGGAGCCAGCAGTGGCCTTTGGGGCTTCATCTCACTGCAAAGCCACCTGACAAAGACTTAGGACCATGAAAGAATTTAACATCAATCCAGACCTGGTTCTGCATACCTACACTCTGCTATTTGGGGGACTGAGGCACTACAATCACAAGTTCAAGTCCTGCCCGGTTCAAGACCAGCCTGGGCAAATTAGTGAGACCGTGTCTCAAAATTAAAAGCAAAATGAGGAGCCGGAGAGAAGGCTCAGTAGTAAAGAGCACTGACTGCTTCTGTAGAGGACCCGAGTTTGGTTCCCAGCTCCTACATGGTGGCTAACGAGACCTGGTTCTGCATACCTACACTCTGCTATTTGGGGGACTGAGGCACTACGATCACAAGTTCAAGTCCTGCCCGGTTCAAGACCAGCCTAGGTAAATTAGTGAGACCGTGTCTCAAAATTAAAAGCAAAATGAGGAGCCGGGGAGAAGGCTCAGTAGTAAAGAGCACTGACTGCTCCTGTAGAGGACCTGGGTTTGGTTCCCAGCTCCTACATGGTGGCTAACAACCAACTGTAATGCCAGTTCCAGGGGATCCAACACCCTTTTCTGGTCACCTTGAGCATTGCATGACATGGGTGCACTTACAAACATGCAGGCAAAACACTCACACACAGT
>NW_008335660.1:470471-470623 GCF_000622305.1 Nannospalax galili | reverse complement strand
AGGACCCGAGTTTGGTTCCCAGCTCGTACATGGTGGCTAACGACCAACTGTAATGCCAGTTCCAGGGGATCCAACACCCTTTTCTGGTCACCTTGAGCACTGCATGACATGGGTGCACTTACAAACATGCAGGCAAAACACTCACACACAGC
>NW_008335660.1:468433-470120 GCF_000622305.1 Nannospalax galili | reverse complement strand
GTCTCTCTGTGTGTGTGTGTGTGTGTGTGTGTGTGTGTGTGTGCGTATGGACAAGAAATTGTGAGGGAGTGGGGGATATGGAAGGAGTTGGAGGGAGACTGGGAGGAATGTAAATACTGCAAATACAGTATTTGTATATGAAACTCTGAAGAAGTAGAAAACATATATAAAATAAATAAACTCCAGACTGTATCAGTCATATCTGTGTTGCCTTGTTTCTGCTTGTGAAGGCCTGAACCCTGACCTCGCAGTGAAGGGATTTGAGTTAGACAGGAGCAGGAGCTCTCCATGCTCAAGCTTAGATAACTACTTACAGAGTGAGCCCCTCACCCGAGCTCAGCTGTAGAGACTGCCACTGCAACAAGTAGCCAGAGTTGACTTCTGGAGCCTTCCACCAGTCTCCTGACTTACTAAGTTGAAGACTTTCTATCACCTGAATTCTAGAATCCTCTTTAATTTCATGAGTTCATACATTAAGTTAGAAGTTGATTTATTATCCTGCAAAAAAAAAAAAAAAAAAAAAAAAAAAGTAAATTTAAATATGGGAGGAGGTTGGGGGACAAATACCAAAGGAAAATCAACCTACCTTAGTGGTCCTACCTACCTCAGACCTCTCTTTTACCCATTTGTTTGGCTTTTGTTATTTTTTGATTTGATCATATTATTCACAAAATTCCATTGAATATACAGAAACCTGCAAAAAAAAAAAAAAAGAACAAGAAATGTAAATTAAATCAGAACAAAAACAAGAGATAGGTCCAACATGCACTTAGACCCTAGAGCTCCAGTTTCTTTGGTCCTGAATAGCTAATTCACCTTTTGTGATTGTTTGTGTGTATGTGTGTGTGTGTGTGTGTGTGTGTGTGTGTGTCCAGAATAAAAGATAGTTTAGACTTTGGTTATACACACTCCCCTCATAAGAATGCACTTATCAGCCTAACAACTCCTTTCTTGTGTGCACGACATACACACAGACACACACAAACACACACACACACACACACACACACTCGCACAGCTCTAAACAATAAATGGAACAACTTCAGAACCTCATTGGGACCCCAGCTGCATAGGGCTACACGTACACTCCTTTCTGAATAATGGTATAGGTTTCTCTGCCCCTAACAGCAATCAAATTTAGACAGTTTCTATTCAGATATATTTCCAGTGTATCTGGGTATAAAGAATAGAAATAGTTTTAGGAGCGTGTGTAGTGCGGCAAAACCATGTTCTTAAGTGAATTTTAGGGAGAATTCCCTATTTACCACCTTATGCCTATGCACAGTTGAGTTTGCATATGATTAAAATGGTGCATTATGGGAAGGGACATGCACAGTAGAAAAAAAAATGAGTATATGCCCCAATCTGTCAATCAAAACAGAGTCTCATCCAAACTACCACACCTTAGTAACCAAACTTCTCCTTCTCTTGAGCCCCATTAGAGGAAAGCCCTGAAAAATAATCAGGGCTCTTGAGTACTGTCACTCATCTGTCCTGCTCACTCAATCTTGAGAGTACGCCCTCTCCAATCTGACCTATGGTTTTGCTACTTCTGCAAAGATGTGTGCCCCCTTATTTTGAATTCTTTGGATAAGGAACCAAGAACCCAGAAATAGTAGACCCATCAGTTGTGTGTGTGTGTGTGTGTGTGTGTGTGTGTGTGTGTGTGGTGTCACATGTGCACATG
>NW_008335660.1:462893-468043 GCF_000622305.1 Nannospalax galili | reverse complement strand
GTACACATTATGAATACCAGGCAGATAGGACAGGCAGCAAGCGCTGAGCCTCGCTCAAGAAAGGAGCACCCCATACCTTTTTGAAGCTTGTCACAGACAGATCACTAACTTCGCACAGTATTTCATTACAACACAGATAGGCCCAGTTTAATGATAGTTCGATTTACATTTGTTTAGCTTTACAAGGAGGTAAAAGCAATGCTTTTCCAGGGCTAATGCTGTGTGCTTACACATCGTCCTACAATTCTGAGCAGGGGCAGTTAGGCACAGCTCCCAGGCAGCCCTGTGCAAGATTCAACACTAGGTTATAAAATAGCATTGTGCTGATGATTTTGCCCAACTGTAGGCTAGTGTTCTGAGAACATGTAAGGAAATCTAAGCTAAGCTCTGAGTTGATTAAGTGTATTAAATGAATTTTGAGTTAGAGGACTGGAGCTCAGCTATTAAGAGCACTGACTGCTCTTGCAGAGGACCTGGGTTCAATTCCCAGCACCCACATGGCAGCTAACAACTATCTGTAACTCCAGTTCCAGTGTACCCAACACCCTCTTCAGACCTCCTCGGCATCGCATGACACGAGTACACTTACACGCCCGCAATACACCTGTGCTGGATAGCTTTAGTGTCAACTTGACACTCCTGGGTTGAGGGAGCCTCAATTGGGGAATTGCCTCTATTGGACTGGCCTGTGGCCATGTCTATGGGGATATTTTCTTGATTGTTGATTGTTGTGGGAGGGCCCAGCCCACTGTGGGTGGTGCCACCCCTGGGCAGGTGGGCCTATATTATGTAAGAAAGCAGGTTGAACATGGGCGATGTAAGATGTAAGCTAGGTAAACGCTTGCCTCCCCAAGTTGGTAGTAGTCAGAGTATTTTGTCACAGCAATGAAGAAACAAACTAAGACAACACCCGTACACATAAAATGAAAATATAAATAAAATTTTTTTCTTTTTTCTTTTTGGTCTTTTTGAGACAGGGTCTCCCTGTAGCCCCAGCTGTCCTGGAACTCATAGACCAGGCTGGCCTTGAACTCACAGAGATCCGCCTGAGTGCTGGGATTAAAGGTGTGTGCCACCACACCCGGCTAAAGAAAAAAATGAATTTTGACTTAGAATATTGTGAACGTAAGGTGAGGTTACCTGGATGCAACCCCATCTTATTCCAGGAGCGTCTATGTTTGATATGAAGGACTACAAAGTTAACACTCGTTGAGTTTGAGGAACATCACATGAAGGACCTGAGGTGAGGCTCCTAAGAAAACATACCACAAAAAGTCGTGCAAGTCGTTTTCCGTCCCACCTTCCCCCCTCCTGGCGATAAACATTTTCCACAAGTCAGGAAGATTCCAGCTCACACTATAACCCACTGGGGGGTCAAGACGGGGTGGGGAGGCTGCAGTCACATGGCCATCTTCAGCCCAGATAGGGACCAGAACCCTGGTTTTCCCTCCCTGTTCACCCCACCAAGTCCCACATTTCTTTTCTCATAATTAAATCCATTTGACAAGCGACCAAGAGATTTCCAAAGTAGCAAAATAAGATGGTGGGAAATTCTCTCCTAATGACCTCCTCCAACCAGGGATGATTTGAGTCTTTAAAACAAAAAGCCTGGGGGGCAACGTGATAACTTTAAATTGTTCTTCCTACTTGGTAACATTAAGGTTCTGGAATTGATTTGTCATTAAAAAGTGATCTATGGATACTTTATATACCTAGAAAATGGGAAATGAAATCAATGTTAAAACCACATAAACAGAAGAGGTGGGGAAGAAGGTGGAGAGTTCCTTACTGACTGAAGGAACGGGAAAGCAGTAAAGAGTTGGAGCCCCTTCAGCAAATGCGCAGGGCAGAAGTGTGTAAATGGTATGTGGTATAAGCATTAACGCCTCCAATCCAGATAAGCACAAGCCATCCCTGCCCTCAAGGGCAAAAGCTGAGTTGTCTGTTGCAAACCAAACTTTCAGAAAGGAAAAAGGAAGCCTGAAGAAACAGCCAATAGTAAGCAAAGTCCCCAGAGAAAACAAGACAAATGAGCCAGAACCTTCCAAATCGTGGGTTAGTTGGGCACGTCCATGTTATGAGGAACACTTTATTTTTATGAGCATTACTGCGTATTAGTTATATATAGTGACATTCCTACTCATGACTGTATGGTGCTCTGGCTGTGGCCACCCTGCCCGCTGCCCTCATCCACGCACCCTTCTCCCCATTTCCTACATTCCTTTCCCCAGTTCTCCAGTTACCACTTCCATGAGAAAAGTTTTGAAAAATTAAAAATAAGGGGCTGAAGAGATGGCTCAGTGGTTAAGAACACTGGCTGTTCTTGCAGAAGACTCGGGTTCGAATCCCAGCACCCACATGTCAGCTAACAACTGTCTGTAACTCCAGTTCCAGGGGATCTGACAGCCTCTTCTGTCCTCTGCAGGCATTGCATGACACGGGTGCACTTACCTACATGCAGGCAATACACATACACATACACATAAAATAAAATTAATAAAAAAATAAAAGCAGAGGACTAGAGAGATGGCTCAGCAGTTAAGAGCACTGGCTGCTCTTGCAGAGGACCCAGGTTTGAATCCCAGCATCCAAATGACAGCTGACAACTGTTGGTAACTCCAGTTCCAGGAGATCTGACACCCTCTTCTGGCCTTAGTGGGCATTGCATGATATGGGTGCATTACATAATGCAAGCATTACACTCATACACATAACAATAATTAATTAATTAACTAATGGAAATTTAAAAAATAAAAGCAGACTCCATTAGAATGGTTTTTATTAAAACGGTGGTCCCTAACAAGTATTAGCAAATGTGGAGAAATTAGAATCCTCAGACACTGATGGTGGGAATTTTAAAAGGTATAACAACTTTGGAAAATAGTTTGATAAGTTCTAAGAAAGCTAACCATAGAATTTCCTTATGACCCCAGTAGTTGCTCTATGTATAAATACCAGAGAAGTGAAAACCTGTCCATACAAAAACGTCTACAACAATATTCATAGCAGCCTTATTTACTATAGCCCAAAGTGAAAGCATTCCACATGAGTGGATAATAAATGTACCATGTTCACATAACCAAATATTCAACAAAAATAGAAAGGGAAGCACTGTTATATGCTGCATCATGGACAAACCTTAAAAACAGCACAGTGGTCGCAGAAGCCATACACAGAACACATGCTGCACAATGCCATTTATGTGAACCGTCTATAGCAGGCAAATCCACAGACATAGTCACTGCTGGGGCTGGAAGGAGGGATAGAAAGTGATGACCCAGGAGCACAGGGCTCTATTCCAAGGTTGGTTGGTTTTGGTTTGGGCTTTTTTTGGGGGGGGTTGTTGTTTTGACAAATGTCTTTTTTATTTTATTTTTTATTGATTTTTTTCGATTTTCATACAATATAATTTGATGGTATTTAGATCCCCTCTCCTTTCTGCACCTCCCCCCGACTGCCCTCCACCCAATTTAATGTAATATGTATATGAAGTACAAAACTTTCTCCTAAAACTTTTATGTATGTGTGTGTATAAAACACAATCTGTTGAGTCTGATTTGTGTCCCCAAATGTCCTTCAGTGTGGGTCCATCCACCGGATCCACCAAGAGTCCCATCCCTGTAAGACACTGCCTTTCCCCTTCCAAGATTATTCCTGAGGGAAGTCAGAAGGCGGCTGTTGCATCACAAGGCAATGGTTTAGGTTCGGCTGACATCACCTAACTAGAAGAAGAAACACTTCGTTTTCTTGGATTTCTGGAGAAGGGGCATGTGGATCAACAAAGGGCCTAGGTAGCATGTAATCTGACATGCAGTACCTGTCCTGCTGCTAGTCCTTCCCTCTTTAGGGCTTTACTAGCTGAAAGATCCTGATCCCAAGCAAGATGAACGGGTTCCCTGCCTATGTGATCTGAGTTACCATTCTTGTTACTATGACAAAATGCCTGACGAAAGCAATTTAATAAAGGAATACTTTACTTTGCCTCGCGGTGTGAAGGCATCGTCCAAGATGACAAGGGAAGTCATAGCAGCAGGAATGTGAGGCAGCTGGTCACAGTTATCCAGTCAGGAAGCAGAGCAGTAAGTGCTGTTACTCAGCTCACTATTTTGTCTTCATTCATTCTGGAAATCCAGCCCATGGACTGGTGCCACGAACATTTAGGGTAAGTCTTCATCTCTCGGTGAACCAGTCTAGAAACACCCTAGTAGACATGACCAAAGGTTTGTCTCCTAGGTGATCCTAGATCATGTCAAGTTGACAATAGGCATTAACCGTCAAAATAAATTAAAAATATTTCTAAACTTGTAGTAAAAAGAGGGAAAGTACCAAGGCCAAAGGAAAGAAGGAAAGGAGGGAGGAAAGGAAAGAAAGACAGGGAAAGGAAAGAAGGAGAATGAATCGACTTCTTCTGCTGATCTGGAAGTCTATGCATGCCCAAAACTATAACCATGACACAAACATGAAGGAGAGAAGTAAAAAGCCACAAGGTGCTACTCATCCCTTCAGGAATATGAGGCCTTACAAACACAGACAGGAAAACCCAGTGCAGAGGACTCAAGTCCCTGAACTTGGAAATGCACTCCCCAAGCCTCAAAAAAACCACGGGCAAAGAGTGGGAGTCTCCTTCTTTCAAAGAATGGAAGCACAATCCCTGGCCATAGGACAACCACTAAGACATGCTACCCAGAGTAATTACTGTAAAATCGACATAGAGAGAAGCAAACATTTGCAGACACACACTTCAAGAAACAGACTCCATGGAGTTAACTCAGCCAAGTCACTAAACAAACAAAATGAGCAACCACCTCCAACTGAGAGGTGGAGAAAGAGAATCAGAGTATAGAATATACTATAAGAAGCATCTAGTTTTCAACAAAAAAAAGTCATAAGATATACAAAGAATCAAAAGTGTGAACCAGAGACAGAGAAAAAGGCAGTTTCAACAAAAACTGTGCCTGGAGGAGCCTGGGTTTTTAACTTACCCAAATAAGGCAACAAACTAACTATTATAAGCCTGCCCAAAGAAACTATAATTTGGGAAAACTATAATGACAATAACAGAGTATCAACAGAGATATCATTTTTAAAATGAACCACATGAAACTTTCAAGTTGAAAAATATACTGATTGAAATAAAGAATTCACTAGAG
>NW_008335660.1:433847-462225 GCF_000622305.1 Nannospalax galili | reverse complement strand
ACTTTTGGGCAGTACTAGAACTATTGATATGTTGTTGAAAGAATTAGTGCACTTTCAGCATGCAGAGGATATTATGGAATTATCACTTCATTGTTTTCTTTATTTGGAAATTAAGTGTGTATAAAAGAAACGTGTTGGGTGCTAAATTGACATGGATTGATCTTGTCATAGCTAATACTAATTTTAAATTGTTGGATTCAGAGGTGCAGATATTAGTAAAGCAAACTTCTGCCATGTATGCGAGGATATTTCCAGAGTAGATCATGGGGGCTCTGCTTTACGGCATCGCTGAATCCATTGATGGGTAGAGGAAATTGATGGATCAATATAGAAGGAGCAGCCTTCCAGAGGAAGGGAGACATAGGTACTGGGAGTATGTCTTTGAAGGTCATGCCTTCCCCTGGATGCTTTCTGTTTTTATTTTGCTCTTTGGGTGCCATGAAATTAATGGTACTACCCCATGATGTCCTTATGGCATGACGTGTTGCCACACCACAGACCCAATAACTTAGAACCAACCTACTATGTACCAAAACCTGTCAAATTATGAACCAAAATAAACCCTCTCTCCTTTAAAAGACAAAAAAACAAAACAAAACAAAAAAACGGACTGAAGATCTGGTAGTGGTTAAAAGCACTGGCTGCTCTTGAAGAGGACCCAGGTTCAGTTCCCAAATGGCAGTTAACAACTGTCAGTAACTCTAGTTCCAGGGGATCCGAAGCTCTCTTCTGACCTCCTCAGAAAACAAAACAAAACAAAAAAACGGACTGAAGATCTGGTAGTGGTTAAAAGCACTGGCTGCTCTTGAAGAGGACCCAGGTTCAGTTCCCACATGGCAGTTAACAACTGTCAGTAACTCTAGTTCCAGGGGATCCAAAGCTCTCTTCTGACCTCCTCACGTAGGTTATATGTTTAACCCTAATTGAAAAATATCCTACACGTCCAGGGGAACACCTACTCCTCAGGGCCCTCATCAATGCTAGAAATATGAGTTTCACAGTCTTAATTGGGGACCCACAGTCAAGCCTTGAATTTGATCCAGAATTTCTGTGGTTAAGAGCACTGACTGCTCTTGCAGAGGACCTGGGTTCCGGTTCCCAGCACCCACAAGGTTAACATCTGTAACTCCAGATCCAAGAGATCTGACACCCACTTCTGTCCTCCACGGACATTGCACTACATGGGTGCACTTACAAACAAGGAAGCAATACACTCATGCACATAAAATAAAAATAGATTTAAAAAATTTTTAAAGCCAGGTGTGTTGGCACACACCTTTAATCCCAGCACTCAGGAGGCAGAGACAGGCAGATCTCTGCGAGTTCAAGGCCAGCCTGGTCTACATAGTGAGTTCCAGGACAGCTGGGGCTACAGGGAGACCCTGTCTCAAAAAGACCAAAAAAAAATTTTTTTTTTAAAGAATTTCTTCTAACATAGCCATTCTCAACTGTAAGAAATATTTAGTAACAGCTGTAGGTATTTTTGGCTATTGCAACTGCTACCTGAATCTAGTAGAGACTGGTGTTGTTTGTAAATATCCTACAATGAACAGGATATCTCCCTGCAACAAGTAATTGGCCAACCCAAAGTGCCAAAGTTGAGAAAACCTGTTCTAAGGAAATAATCAGACAAATACGGACAAAAATGTTTGGTTTCATCTGTCCCCTATATGCATAATAGTGAAAATTTGCCTAAATGCTGATTCAACATATCGTCCATCAAAATACACTTTACTCACACTGCCCATCTGTCCAGCACTGACTCACTTTCTGTTCCAGCCTTGTTTATAAAGGCTATACCCACAGTTCCCAGACAAAGCCTAGCACATAAAAGTTGCTTTTATGTTCTATATGGATGAATATGAATTGTCACGAGGCTTTAAAAATTCTGTGATTCATATATTGTCGATGTTATTTTCTGTCGGTAAGTAGAAAATAGATAAAGGAACAATGAATGTACTTGGAATGTTTCGATTTATGACATAAAGGGAAAAGTCTGAGATGATATTGGTCAAAAATTAATAGTGGGGGCTGGAGAGATGGCTCAGTAGTTAAGAGCACTGGCTGCTCTTGCAGAGGACCCAGGTTCTATACACCCACATGATGGCTCCCAACTATCCATAACTCTAATTCCAAGGGCCCCAGCACCCTCTTCTGACCTCCATGAGCACTGCACACATGGGCGCACTTACATACATGTAGGCAAAACACTCTTAGAAATAAAATAGAAATCAATCAATCCAAAAATTTTTAATTAATAGTGATGATTATCTTTGGTTAGTGATGAAATGTATAATTTTTAACTTATATAAACTATATTTCTTTTTTAAATGTATTTGTATTTTATGTGTATGGGTGTTTTGCCTGCATGTAAGTGTACCCATGTCTTGCTTGGAGGCAATGGGGGCCAGAAGACAGCATCAGATCCCCTGGAACTAGAGTTCTGAATGATTGTTAGCCAACATGTGTGTGCTGGGAACCAAACCCAGGTCTTCTGCAAGAGCAAACAGTGTTCTTAACCACTGAGCCATCTCTCCAGCACCTACATTCCTTTTTAATAATATACAAAGGCTAGTCTTCTAATTAGGAAAACATTAAAAACAATGCAACTATTTCCATTTAGGATTTTTTTCATTATGTTGCTTATGATTCAGCTCTGTAGGCTGTTAATTAGGCGTGTTAGATGCTTTCTTTGAACTGCTTCAGCTGCTCTGAAGATCCATATCCATTTGCATCTCTGACATAAAAGACTGCCAAAGAAACCCAAATTTACCTAGAAGTGCTCAGTCACAGCCACAGGAGTTGGTGGGCCACTGCTGGCTCAGTTACCAAGTGTCTGCCTGCTTTGGGGTACAGGGACTAGCAGGCTCCTTTAGTATACAGTGATTCTCCTGATATTAACTACACTGACCGTGCATCTTTACAGGAAGGAAACGACCATGTCATTCAGTGATCAAAAGGTAGATAGAAGAACAGTCCCCTTCCCTGCTATTCCCCAGTTACTAAAAAGCTGCTGTTAAGGGTTCCTTATTTTATTTTCTCTGTGCTCCCCGTGACCTCTACTTTAGGAAAGAGCACAGAATTTCTCCCAGAGTTTAGCTTTGAGTTGGTTATATGTCAAATCTTCTGAAAAGACTTGGATGGGTAGATATATCCTAAAGTGGGGCATCTTTGTTCCAATTTCTACCCCACCAGTAAGTCTTACCTGAACATCTTACCTCAGCTTGATGCACTGCACATTTAGGACCCAGGCATCATGTGTTCCAGCTTCCAACAGAAATTCTGATTTTTTATATAAACTCATGTAGTATTACTTTCTCTTGGTCACTAACTAGATTTGTTTAAAAATAAAATCGTCTGGGCCAAGCAAAATCATGTCTGTTGCACCAGATTGCAATATCTGAGCACCCTACCTTGTTTCATACTGATTCGCTCACGGACAGTCACCGAAACAGGACAGACCATCATCCTCAACCCCACGGGCTTGATTTGTTGTTTATGTTTGTCTCATGACTTTCCGAATGCACTCCAGGAGCAGAGGCCTATCTAAGACTAAGTCGTCATTTTCTCCACATCACTTCTGTTTGGAAGTCACATTAATTACACTTCCAAATTAATTTTCCCCTCTAGTCAACTGGATAATAGGAGCACAGCCCCTATTCCTAGGAAGGGTACTTAAAATTTCAAAGTTTGTCATGACCTAGATTCCCAATCCTGAATTACTCTGGTTTCCACCAAAGACAGGGAACCAGGATAGCTCTTAAAATAGGCCAGGTAAAGCGAAGAACAAAAGACTTCCAACAGCAGCCCGACAGTGCCACAGAACCAGGTTCTGGCCTTAAAGCTCTTGCTGATGCTAGCTGTTACCCTTCCAGACACCCTAAACCCTTGGCCAGGATTCTTACCCTCAGCCAGCTGCCTCGGCCCCCACATTCCCCTCACCCTAAAATGTCTTGTCTCACATTCCTAGAGCACATCTCTGGACCTGCTCTGGCTTCCACAGCGCCGATGAGCAAAGACAAATCACTACCAGATGGAAGGATGTGGGGGCTGGAGAGATGGCTCAGGGGTTTAGAGCACTTATTGCTCTCTCAGAGGACTTGAGTTCAGTTGCCAGCACCCATGCTGCGTGGCTCACAACCACCTATAACTCCAGCTCCAAGGGATCTGATGTCCTCTTCTGGCCTTCACGGATACTGCATGTATGTGGCATGTGCTCAGTCCACACAAACACAGACAGACACACACAAATAATAAATATATAAATAATAATACACAGACAGACACACACAAATAATAAATAAATAAATAAATAATAAATAAATAAATAATAAATAAATAAAATAAACCTTTAGAAAAAAGATGGAAGGACGTGACATGGTAGTTGGTGACACATGCCACACTGTACAGTGTCTGATGGAAATAAAGTCTTTGAACATATGCCATCTTTTAATTCTCAAAATATCACCATGTAAAAGCGCTACGAGGTCCATTTCCTTTCTACAGAGGAAGACGCAGAAGCATAGAAAGATTGCCGAATAGAAAAAAGATTTCCTCAAGATGAACCTCCAGCTGGAGAGAGAAGCCTGGACACTGAGAGAAGAGCCTGAGGGGCACATGGGGAAGAAAACTGGTTCAGACCTGCTTTCCCAAACTCCGCGGCCAGATCTTACCAGGCCCAGCCCTCCAGCTGCACAAGTCTACCATAGGAAGCTTTGGCAATCGTCATCCCAGAGAATGAGCACTGCATGTGCCAGAGTGCACAGCAAGGGGAGAAGGTGTGCTAAGGACACCGAGCCGCCTCGTGGCCGAGACTCCACCCCAAGACAAACAGCAAGCCCGGCCCAAGGAGAGCCCGTCTACCACTGCTCCCAGCCCTGCTCCTGCTGACTCCACGTACTACACGCACACACACACACACACACACACACACACACACACCAGGCTTGCTTGGGCCTAGCAGGCGTTTGAGTTTTTATTACTGTGCCTAGCAATATGAGGACCACTTAAGAAGGATCCGGTAGGAGGCTTGCACTGGGTGTGATGGCACGTACCTGTCATCCCAGCCACTTTGGAGACCCAGGCAGGATCAGCAAGAGTTCCAGACCTGCCTGGGTTATAGAGTCAGTTAAAGCAAGTCTTGGCAACTTAGAGAGACTCTGTCTCAAAAATCAAACCAAATAAATAAAAGCACTTGAAGTGGAGCTCAGTGGTTAAGAACACTTGCCAAGCATACCCAAAGTCTTGAGTTCCATCCTCAGAACAAAGCACCCTACAAGCAACCCGATAAGGGAGGCCTTGGCAGGTTGATAAGCAATATATTTTGGAACAAAGATGGGGTGATTTGGCAATCCATGGATCTGAAGGTAGAGACTGAGTGCAGGGAGGCTTGGAAAATAACATCATAACCCTGCATGTCTGTGCTTCCTGGACTCTGTTTAAATATTCAGTGTGCCCTTTCTGTGGCTGCCTGACCCATGAGCACTGCTCTCGGCAGAGGCTTAGAGCTGGCAGAAAGGTCAGAGCTGGAGATGAGGATCTGTGAAAGTTGTCAGGAAAAAAGCCGAGTCATTTCTGTCAAACTCTAACTGAAAAAAATAAACGGAGTTGGGATGTTTTGAAGGGGAGGATCCATGCTTATATTTAATAATGCCTCACAAACAACTCTATAGTACCACAGTCTCAAAATTATGCAGAAAATATTTTTCTTTCTTCTTTTTCTGCTTCTCCTCTTCCTCCTCCTCCTCCTGCTCCTCCTCCTCCTTCTTCATTTTTACTTTTTTTTTTGTCTTTTTGAGACAGGGTCTCCTTGCAGCCCCAGCTGGCCTCGAACTCACTGTGCAGACTGGGCTGACCTCAATCTCACAGAGATTCACCTGCCTCTGCCTCCCAAGTGCTGGGATGTACCACCAGGCCTGGCACAGAAAATATTTCTACAAAGACAGCCAAAACACTATTCACCGGGCTAAAACTGAAGTCACCGACGTTACTGAACGTTATGGCCAGGGATTATTATTTCAAAATAATGTGGGTAGATATCTTTACTTTGATTTTCAGAAACCTCTTGCCTCACTGTCGTTGAATGCAAGCACAGTTTACTCTTACATCTGTATTTTGTGAAGTGCCCAGAAAAATAAAATAACAGCTATCTCTTAGATGTCTTTTCTAAATGACAAGAAAGGAGCCAATGACAGCCCCACCTCACAGACAAAAATTAAATGCTTGGAGCCAGGCAGCTTGGCAGCAGGGATTTCCATGGCCCTCACGCTGAACTACCCCAGCAGGCCACGGAGGCTACAAGGCTGCGATACATCATCAGGATATCCCCGTGGGTTGAGGAAGGGCTGTTTTGTAGGGCTAAGCCCCCACAGTTAAAAGATGAAGGTTTTTCTCCTGGAGCTCTATATGCTATGAAAGCATTCATTTTGTTTTGTGTCTTTACTTTGCCATGCCGTAATTTCTCTCTGGTTCTGATGTCTGCCTTTATAATACCACATCTGCTCCTAGATATCAGATGCCGAATTATGACCTCTGTTCTAGTTTATTTCTCTATTGCTGTGATAAAACATTGACCAAAAGCAACTTACGAAGGAAAAGGTTTATTTGGCTTACAGCTCACAGTTTATCAGCAAGGGAAGCCAGGACAGGAACTCTGGGTAGGAACCTAGAGGCGGAAGCTGAAGCAGAGACTGGGAAAGAACGCTGCTGACTGGCTTGCTCCTCCGGCCTGGGCTCAGCCTGCTTTCTTAGACAACACAAGACCACCTGTGCAGGATGGCACCACCCACAGTGGACTGGGCCCTCCCACATCACTCAACAATCAAGAAAAATGTCTCAAGACATGCCTCCAGGCCAATCTGATAGAGGAAATTCCCCAATTGAGGTTCCATCCTACCAAGTCTGTCAAGTTGACAGCTGAAGCTGTCCAGCACAGCCTCTAGCCAGAATTTCATCCAAATTAGAACTTTGAAATGATCTAGAATGCAGTTCTAACTTTATCATTAGGACAATATCAGCAAAAATAATAATAAACACTTCAAGAAGAAAACTTCAAGGTGTATTTGATAGCCTAAGCTGGTATCACCTGTCAACATCTCTGCTAGAAGCGAATGGGAAACTTACAGTGACCATCTCTCTTACTGTCTAGGAGTCTTGATTAGGTCCATTTTCTCTGCCAATTAAAGAATTAAAGGACAGGAAGAATCCCAGATACAGAAGGTAATAAACTATTAAAAGTAAAGAAATGGAGAGAGAGAGAGAGAGAGAGAGACTGTGCTAGGGGACCCAAGTCTTTAAGTGTTTTGGTAGTATAAGACAGGTTCCCCTTCCTTAACTGTGGATTGGTCAACTTAGAGAGAACTGAACAACAACAGCCCTAAGCTGAGATATATCTAGGACTGGCCTTGGCTAAACTGGCCTGTACCAGTCAGCCAGTAATAGGAAAAGTTGTATTCTTATAAATAACTGCATTCTTATATAACCTTCTAAGCCTAGACTATTTTGTAGTTTCTTTTTATTTGACATTTGAACAGTAACCCTGGGATGTTTTACTTTTCAGTGATGTTTTACTGCTCTGTGACGTCGTTGCTGCCCTGAGGTGTTTATTACTCAATAAGAGCTTGATGCTCTGTGATGCTTTCCATTCACTATGTCTAACCGTTGATAAAGATATGAAACTAAGAAAATGGAAAGTTCACCAAATGGTTTAATGAGGTACCTGGTCCAATTAGTCCAAGAATAGACCAAATGTGACAGATACCTAAACTCCTGCCAATGATACCTGCTTGTGTAAACTACAATGACTGTTTGACCCATTCCCAGCCCAATTAGCCTGGCCTACCTATAGATCAAAAGGTGGCAGATGTCATGACCCATGCCTGGGATGTCTATTTTGCAAACTATGATGACCCAGTGAACTCAGGAAGGAATTTTCCTGAGATCACATGGCCATCATGAAAAGACACATAGGGTTCAGGTGCCAGCCATAAAATGAGGTTGTAAAAATGTCTATTTGAGGCCAGGCATGGTAGCGCAAACCTTTAACCCCAGCACTCTGGAGGCAGAGGCAGGTGGATGTCTGTGAGTTCAAGGCCAGCCTGGTCTATATAGTGAGTTCCAGGACAGCTGAGGCTACAGGGAGGCTCTGTCTCACAAAAAAGACCCCCCCCCAAAAAAATGTCTATTTGATGCCTATCTGTACTTCTGTTTGGGGCCCAGAAAATCTTAAAGCCCTGGTTGCCAATTCTAAGACCACATGCTCTCTCCCGGGTAAACACATGATCTCTTAGTTGTTTGAAGACTTTTTCTGTAACACCAGAAAAGGAACCCTGCCCTAACAGCAGAAGAAAAAGCCCAGATCTTTGCCTCTTCTGTCTGTCTGCCTGACAGGAATTTAGTCCCTTGATCCCCAAAGACTGCAGCCAGTCAGAGAGGGAGAGACAGTTCCTCTTAACAGAACCAGGGTGCTTTCCTAGGCTATCTCAACCACTAACACAGAGGCAGCAACACTGATCCAGGGGAGAGGGTACGTGACCACTCATGTGACCACTCATCTGAAAAGGTGTTCTCAGAAGATGATGGCAGGGAGGCGGGACAGTCTTCTTTGGCCCCTCTTCCTAATCCATGCAGACAGTGGAGAGATCAAACAAACGTAGAGCAGACACTTAGGGAACAGGTTTGGGGTCATGCTTGAAGTTTAGCGCAGTGCTCAAACAGCACATTAATGACTGACAAATGAATAATCAACCAACCAGCCTTGAACTGAAAACACCCTTGCACCTAAAAATACACTCCTTAGACTTTAGGACACAAGAGCCTTGCTCATCCCCCACTGATTCCCAAGCACAATAGCCTGGGCCACATTGATGAAAGCTGATCTTCATGTTGCATTTGCATGCTTAACAGGGCCTGGGAGAGCTGCTTCCCTGTGTTTATGAGAGCACAGAGGCTTAATGAGTTAATGTTTTGAAAAGCTTTCTGAGCACTTTGATGGGAACAGCTGCACCACTACAAAGCAGCCTTTTGTGTCTGATGTGGAAATGGTCTCTTTATCTCTCACAACCTCCTCCCAACTAGCTCCCTCAGCTAGTGCTAAGAAACCCACTAACACCTCTCCAGGAGGGCAGGCAAGGAGGCAGCTCCTACAGTGACCTGTGAGCCTTGGATCCTTTCTTCCTTTGCTAATGTACCTTGGCTAATTTTGCCCAGACAACATCATCAGTGGTGCTTGTAACCCTGCTGCAAAGCTCCGCGCCATCTGAGAAGCTGAGAAACCTTTCTCCTGGAAAATGAATGCAAATATATTCCAATCAACAGGAAGAGCTCAATTACAGCCAAGTTCAACATGCTTCAAAGTTGTTATCATCACCCCTCCTCTGGCCCCAGGCCCACCCCACCCAGTCACTGTGAAAGTGCCTCTGACCTTGGTGGGGCTGGCAAAAAGAGATGCCCTACCAACCCTGAGACCGAGCCAGCAGGCTTCCTAATCTTTTTGGATGACTTTTACAAGACCAGAGGGAAAGTGTCCTTGTTACTAAAGATGTTACTACAGTTTAGAATTCCTCTTCCTGCATACCCACAGGACAGTGAGGCAGCTCCATAAAGGCCTGAACACAGCCCCCAGTTCAAAGGGACCTGACCGGATACATCTCCCAGGTCCTGTGAGCACCTGTAAAACAGGAGCTGTTCTCTCAAGCTGCAAGGGACAGGCTCTTGCCCAAGTGATTTCAAGTAATGAGGGGTTAACAGTACAGCAAATGAAGAGGCAGGACAGGAAATGTGGTTAAACATGGGAACCTCTTGATAGGTTCAGATGCAGTCAGGAAGCACTCATGGACTGGGCATTGTGAAAAGAGAACCTAACAATCTTGTGGGAAGACATTATCATCTCCAGTTTGTAAAGGAAAGAAGTTGTCACAAATAGGATTCAGAGGGGCATACGTATCTCAGTGCCAGGTACACAGTGAGGGTTCAGTAAACACTGGCTTGTATTGCTTCTTACCATTGTTGGCAACACTGATATACTGGAAATGTTGACAAGAACTCTGTGAAAAAAGAGCCAGCCATAAATTCCAGGAAAAGCTATCTGTGTCTTCTCTGGGAGTTTGACAAGGCATGTTTCTGTGGCACATCTTGACGCCTTTAGTTTAATGAAAGCAACTTTGGTATTGGGAAAACTTGAGTTAAATAAACTTCACACACACACACACACACACACACAGATACTTATAAACAGAAAGATACATGACTGCTACAAAGACCAAAGAGAGCAACACTGAACCAGTACACTTCCATCTCACTCGCTGCCCTCTCTGAATACAATACATGCACACTCCAACAGGCACAGCAAAGACCTCAAGCTGTAAGTAAGCAAATGCACAAGCAGCGGATTGAAATGTCTACAAAGCTCACTACTTAGAATTTTAACCTCCATGCTGGTTCAGGCTGGACCATCCCACACTGGAGGACCATTGTTAAATCATCTATTTTTCTATTTTGCCTTTGGTCCTAGTTTTAGGCTTTAGATTTTGCTTTTAGTTTTTTGTTTGTTTGTTTGTTTGTTTGTTTGTTTTGGTTTTTATTACCTAGCTATATTTATTCTTTCTTAAAAAAAAAAAAACGGAATTGAACAAAAACAACTTCTTATTCTGTCAATTTTATCTTTGCAACTTTTTTTTGGTGGTGGTGGTGGTTCTTCGGGGTTTTGTTTTGTTTTTAATTTTTATTTATTATTTTTATTTTATGTGTACGCGTGCATTGCCCGCATGTAGGTAAGTGCACCCATGTCGTGTAATGCCTGCAGAGGTCAGAAGAGGCTGTCGGATCCCCTGGGACTGGAGTTAGGACAGTTGTTAGCTGCCACGTGGGTGCTGGGATTCAAACCTGGGTCTTCTGTAAGAACAACCAGTGTTCTTAACCACTGAGCCATCTCTCCAGGCCCTGGGTTTGGGGGGGTTCTGTTTAGTTGTAATTTTTTTCTTTTTGAGACAGGGTCTCCCTGTAGCCCAAGCTGTCCTGGAACTCACTGTGTAGACCAGGCTAGCCCTGAACTCACAGAGATCCGTCTGCCTCTGCCTCCCGGGTGCTGGGACTAAAGGCATGTGCCACCACGCCCTGCAATCTTTGCAAGTTTTTAAAAACACTAAATAGGGCTGAACACCAGCTTCTGGCACCAACAAGTAAGGGAAGCCAAGACCCCACATACTCTGCCAGACTTCTGCCTTTCCCCTAGCTCTAGGCTGACACATAAAGGGTCCTCAGACCTTGACCACCCATGTACCCCCCCAACTCCTGATGCTGAAAGGTAAGAGGGTCCCTAGGTCCCAGCCACTCAGCCCAAACTTCCACCTTCCTCCCAGTTCCCACCCTACAGGTAAGGTGTACCCAGACCCCGAGCATTCAGCCCAAACTTCCACCGCCCTTTAACTCCAGGCACTGATGGAAAGGGATATATAAGCTCTAGGCCCAAACTTCCACTGATCCTCAGTCACCAGCACTGATGAATAAGTGATTCTGGGACCCTGAGTCCCAGGCCCACACTTACATGGCTCCCCTAGAAACTGTTGTTGACAGATAAGCAGTCCCCAGACAGACAGCCCCTTTCAGTCGGCTCTTCCACTCAACCAATTAATTCCAGATGTGCAAGTCCAAAAACAGAAACAAAAATAGCACAAAAATCCAAGATGATATGCCTCCTTCAAAAATTACTAATTCTGTAATAATGGACCCCAATGAGAATGACCCAAAAGAGCCTCTAGACAAAAATTTCAAAAGAATATAACTATGTTCAAATAACTCAAAGAAAACACAAATATACTCCAAGAGCGTAAAAACAAAGAAATGAATGAAATAACAAAGTCAATCCAAGATGTGAAAATAGAATTCAATGAAGAAAGCATTACTGAAGAAAAGCCAAACTGAAAAAAACCTCAACAAGCTAAATAAAAACCTCAGTGGAAAGCACGCCCGGTAGCATGGCTCATGCAGAAAACAGAGTGTCTGGACTGAAGACGATAGAGGAACTGAACCACTCAGTAAAGACCAAGGACAAATTTAGAAGAATCCATGAGAAGGATTTAGGATGCCAAGAAAATATCGAACCTTTAGGGAACTATGGGCACAGAAATAGGAGAATACCATACCGAAAGAATGGAATATATTTTTCAGTGAAATTATAGAAGAAAAATTTCCAAACCTAGAGAAATACATGCCCATTCAGGTAAAAAAAAAAAAAAAAAAAAAAAAGGTATACAGGGGGCTGGAGAGATGGCTCAGTGGTTAAGAGCACTGACTGCTCTTGCAGAGGACCCGAGTTCAATTGCCAGCACCCACATGACGACTATGAACCGTCCTTAACTGCAGTTCCAGGGAAATTCGACGTCCTCTTCTGACCTCCACGGCATTACATGACACGGGTGCACTCACATACATGCAGGCAATACATTCGTACACATAAAATAAAAATATTTTTTAAAAAAGGTATATAGAACTCAAAATAGAAACTACCCATGACGTAGTATAGTTGAAATGTTTAAAACACAGAATAAATAAAGGGTATTAAAACCTGTAAGAAAGAAAGGTCACTATGAAGACCTCAGCATAATACTTGATTATTTGACAGAAAATGTTAAAGTCATAAAGGACTGGAGAGATGTATCCAAAGTTCTGAAAGACCACAGCACTCAGCTATTATACCCAGCAAATCTATTAAAATTAAAGGAAAAATTAAAACCTCCAGGATAAAAACAGATTAAAGGAATTTGTGACCACTAAGCTAGCTCTACAGAGGATACTGGAAGGAGAAGGATAAATATACCTTCGAGGTCACAGGGAACAAATAAGCAATACCAATTCAATCAAAAGGATCTAAGAAAACACTACAAAATCAACAAAACACAGCAATTAGTGCACACCGTTCGATAATAACTGAATCAGATTGGATTAGAAAATGGTATTCTTTTTTTTTTTTTTTCTGCCTCCAGAAAACGGACCTTACTATCAACAATACCTTAGGGTAAAAGGATGGAAAAACATATTCCAAGGAAATAAACTAGGAAACAAGAAGATATAGGTATTCTAAGACCTAGCAGAATAGATTTCAAATAAAAACTAGCCAAAAGAGAGAAGGAAGACAGCTTTATACTCATCAAAGGAACAACACACCAAATAATATGATAATTGTAAACATACGCAAGTACAGGGGCACCCAATTTCATAAAGCAATATAACTAGATGTAAAACCCAGATTAACCTCAACACAATGAAGGTGACTTCAAAACCCCACTCTACAATAGACAGGTCATCTAGACAAAAACTAAACAGAGAAATGCTGGAATTTAATAACACCATAAATCAAATGGATCTAACAGACATCTATAGAACGCTTCACCAAGACACTGAGGAACACACATTCTTTTCAGTATCCCATGGAACTTTCTCCAAAATTGATCACCTATTAGGACACAAAACGAGTCTCAACAAAAATAGGAAAATTGAAAAAAACATCCTATATTCTATCTGACCACAATGGAATAATGTTAGATATCAATAACAACAGAAACCAAACAGAATACATAAAGTCATAGAGTAAATACCACAGTACTGATTGATAATCTGGTCACCAAAGAAATCAAGAAGGGAAATTTTAAATTCTTACAATTGAATGAAAATACAGTACCAAAACGTATGGGACAGAAATGAAGGCAGTGCTAAAAGGAAAGTTTATAGTGCTAAGTGCCTACATCAGGAATTTTGATAGATCTCAAATTAATTTAATGGTACACTTGAAGGCCTTTAATAAACAAGAACAAATCAAACCCAAAAACAGTAAAAGGAAGAGATGACCAGGATCGTGGTTGAAATTAATGCAATAGAAACAAAAAAAAGCATATGAAGAACGAATGAAACGAGGGGTTGGTTCTTTGAAAAGATAAGCAAGATCAGCAAATCCTTAGCCAAAATGATCTAGAGATAGAGAAGATGCAAATTATTAAAAATTAGAAATGAAAAGGGAGATATTATAACAGATACCAGCAAATTTCAGAAAATCATAAGGACATACTTTAAAAAACCTATATTCTGTAAAAATTGGAGAATCTGAAGAAGTGGATGAATTCCAAGATGTATATAACATATCCAAATTAAACCAAGATGAAATAAACAATTTAAACACATCCAAACCAGCAATGAAATCGAAGTAATAATAAAAAGCCTCTCAAGTAAAAGAAGCCCAGGATCAGGTGGATTTACAGCAGAATTCTACCAGAACACCAAAGAAAAATTAATACCACTACTATTCAAATTATTCCATGAAATAGAAAAGGAAGGCCCCCAAACTCTTTTTATTGTTTGAGAATTTAATAAATGCATATAATGTGTTTTGATTAAATCCACCCTTTTCCTCCCTTCCAATTTCTCCCCATCCTCCCCACCACGTTTCCCCCAACATCACGTGACTTTTAAAACCCACTGAGTCTACTTGTTTTACATGTATGTGCATGGTTGTAGGACCATGTACTGGAGCATGGGTAGCCTCTCAGGAGCTGCACCCCTGGAGAAGACTGATTTTCCTCTCCCAGCAGCCATCAAATGCCACTAGATCCTCAGCTAGGAATGAGACTTCCTATGAAGCCAGTATTACCCTGACATCAAAACCAGATAAGGACAAAATTTAAAAAGGAAATTATAGACCAAATTCTCTGATGAACATAGATGCAAAAATTCTTGATAAAATACTGGAAAACTGAATTCAAGTTCATATAGAAAAAAGATCATCATTCATCATGGCCGAATTGACCTCACACTAGAGATGCAGAGATGGTTTAATATATTCAAATCAATAAATGTTACCCGTCCTGTAAATGGACTCAAAGAAAGAAGTCTCATTAGATCATCTTATTAGATGCAGAAAAGGCCTTTGACAAAAATCCAACAACGCTTCATGATAAAAATCATGGAGAGGCTAGGGGTTGAGGGAGCATACCTCAACATAATGTAACCGACTTCATACTAAATGGAGAAACACTCAGAGTTCGCACTAGGAACTCTCTCCTCTCTTGTTCAGTATAGTGTTTGAAGTCTTAGCTAGAGCAACAAGAGAAGGAATTGCAAATAGAAAAAGAAGTTAGAATACACCCATTCGCAGATGATATGAGTCTTTACATAAGATCCTAAAGACTCCACCAAAAAACTCTTAGATCTGATAAATAATTTCAGCAAAGTGACGGGATAGAGAATTAGCACATAAAAATCGGTAGCTTCCCTGTATGCCAATGAAAAACATACTGAAAAAGAACAACCCCATTCACAATAGCAGCAATAAAACTTTAGAAAATAAAAGGTCTTTATAGTGAATTTTTTAAGACACTGAAGGAGGAAATTGAGGAAGACAGTAAAAGATTGAAAGACATTCCGTTCTCATGGATTGGAAGAATTCATCTTGTGGAAACTACCATTCCACCGAAAGCAATCTACACATTTAATTAATTCCCAATCAAAATTCTAATGCTATTCCTCACAAACATGGAAAGAATAATCCAAAAATTTAGATGGAGACGTAAAAGGTCCAAGGATAGCCATAGTCATTCTGAACCAAAAGAATCCTGCAGGAGGTGTCACCACATCTGATTTAAAATTATACTACAGAGCCATAGTATTAAAAACAGCATGGTACTGGCACAAAAGCATACACATAGATCTGAAGGCCCATAAACAAGTCCAAGCAAGTACAGTTACCTGATTTTTAGCAAAAGGTCCAAAATATGAACATGATAAAACTGAATAAATGGTGCTGGATTTCAACCATCCGTAACCCCAGTTCCAGGGGATCCAATACCCTCTTCTGTCCTCCAGGGGCACTGCACAACACAGGTGCACTCACATACATGCAGGCATAATAGTCATACACATAAAATAAAAATAAGTCAATCAAAAAAAAACTTTACAGAATAAATGCAAATGGCTACAGAACACTTTTAAAAGTGCTCAACACTCATAGCCATCAGGGAAATACAAACTGAAACCACTTTAAGATTCTGCCTCATCCCAGTCAGAACCCATCATCAGGAATAGAAATGGCAAATGCTGGCATGGATGTG
Organism: Nannospalax galili; assembly: GCF_000622305.1. NCBI lineage: Eukaryota > Metazoa > Chordata > Mammalia > Rodentia > Spalacidae > Nannospalax > Nannospalax galili. The sequence goes on along the minus strand of NW_008335660.1, from coordinate 446,131 downwards.
CCCAAAAAGGAGCCCTTAAGCCCCATTGGTGGAGGTATGAACTAGTGCAGCCACTTTGGAAGTTAGTCTGGAGGTTTCTCAAAAAACTAGAAACAGAACTTCCACGTGACCCAGCTCTTCCACTCTGGGTGGATACGCCATGGGCTCTACATCCTACTACAGAGACACGTGTATACCCTTCCCTATTGCTGCTCTGTTCTGAGAAATGGCATCAGCCCGGATAGTCATCAACAGCCCAATGGATAAGAAAAACGCAGAACTTATACACAGTGGAATATTACTCAGCTGTAAAAAAAAAATTTAATGAAAATTGGAGATAAATAGAACAGGAAAAAGTTATACTGAGTGAGGAAACTTAGGTCCAGAAAGACAAATACTGTATGTTCTCTGTTATATGCAAATCCTGACTTCAAAGTTCTTGTTTCGTGTGTTTAACTTGGAGCACCAGCAGAAGCCAGGGAACTAGAAAAGGTGGCGGGCGGGGTGGGGGGGGGAGCAGAGTAGCAGATTATAGGTAAAATGAAAATAGAGGAGTGGAATACTGAGAGTAGAAAGACTGAGGGAGGGGCATGGGAGTATGGGAGAAATCTGGGGGTAGAATGGAGAGCTAACCCAAAGAAGGGGTAGGAAAAGCCATATGGAAGCCTAGTGTCCCCCAAACAATTTTAAAATATAAATGCAGAGATAGTAGAACTCATGTTAAATCAAAGATGTGGGGAACACTGAGGGTTAACAGATTCAGGGGTGATGGGGATGGGATGAGAGAAGGGCTATGGTAGAGGGTAGCAGGTCAGTTAATCAAAACCATGAAAAGACCTCATGAAAACCCCACTAGTCAGTAAACTAATTTCAAAATACAACTTCACAAAAAGGAGTTCAAACAGAATTATCCTACATGAATGAACTATGTCACTCCCAGAAGACATAGGTTATTAAACCAAAATCAAGTACAAGGCATTGGCTGCCTCCTCATGAGTTATTTGGTCAGGGAAGCTGCAGAGGTCTTCAAATCAATAAAAGCTATTGCCATTGTCCTTGAACGTCCACCACAACCGCATGATCAGATCCTGTTATTAAAGAGACTGTGTACTTTGGCTGTAGGACATAGAGAAATCAATCTCAAACTGACTGGGAAGCTTCCTCCCTGTTAGCCAGCTTTCACAGTGCCACAAGGTAATATGCAGGCTGCTGAGGGGAAAAATGCATCAATGTTCTTATCCAACACTAAACTCTGCATGCTACCATATCAAACTGCTGGGCAAGATGTGCCACTGGTTCAAGAGGCATGACTATTATAGAGAGACTAACCACTTTCTGACAGGATTTGAGGCATGCTCCACATGGGAATTTCATGCCCGGTACTATAATCCTGGACAAAGGCCCATGGCTGGGGAGGTCATAGGACCTAGGGTAGAACCATCTATTGTTATTTTTCTGAACAGTCATGCGGTCAATTTGCCCTCTAAATATTTTTGTTTCTATCTATAGACCTGGGCTGCTCTCAACTTTAGTCAGAGAGGCTCCTTTTTTGCAGTGGGCAGCAGTCAATGGAAAGATGCATAACTGGTCAAAGTGTTGAGAAATAACAAACTGGGTGCTGAGCCCTAAATGGGAAATTTATATTCATATCACCAACAAGGTTCATGGAAGAGAGAAAAATGTCAGAGCCAGAGGATGAAGAGGAGTGCTGTGAAAGGCGGTCTTCTGAACACGACATGGCAGATACACTCATGAATTCACAGCAGCTGTGGTCACTGCACAAGACCAGCACAAGATCAAGTCAGCCACAATCCCAGCACAGATGGGTTAGGTGATCTCCAGGCCCACTCCTTACTGAGGAGCTACTGGCAGTGAACAGTCGCTGGTGGGGAGTGAGAATCATTCTCCTTTAAGGTGGCCACTGGTTGGTTGCTCATGTGCCAGTGAATGGCTCCACACCCACACACATGTGGGCAGCACTAACTGCACCTAGTGGGTTATCAAGAAAAAAAAAAAGACCAGCCAGTCTCAGAAGAGCACTGACGGCTCTTTCAGAGGACCTGGGTTCAATTCCCAACATCCACATGGTGGCTAACAACCACCTGTACCGCCAGTTCTAAGGGATTTGAAACCTTCTTCTGACCTCCTTGGGTATTGCACAACATGAATGCACTTACATACATGCAAGCAATACACTCATTCACACAAAATAAAAATAATAAAATATTTTTCTAAAAGGCATGAAGTTGGAAGGAGGTCATGTTGGGAAGAATATGGGGGAGTGCAGGAAGGGAGATATAAGGGAGATAAAATCCTATTTCATTTTATATGTGTGTGAAATTCTCAAAAACAATGAAAATTTTTAAGTAAATAGATGGCAGTCCATTCATTCCTAGAATGTATGTATGTAAGTGTACCCATGTCACGCAATGCCTGCGGAGATCAAAAGAGAGCATCAGGTCCCCTGGAACTTGAGTTACAGATAGTTGTCAGCCACCATTTCAGTACTGGGAACTGAACCCAGGTTCTCTGGAAGAGCAGCCAGTGCTCTTAACCTCAGAGCCATCTCTCCAGGCCCACTCCTGAACCTATCTGATTCACAGGCACATATGACCCTACTGAGGAAAAGACAGACTTGAAACAGAGAGTGATGCCGTAAGTAGGGAATCTCAATTAGCTTGTCCACTTCATCCCCAGAAGCTAAGGTTCCATCCCAGACCCCAAGAACCTTATTACAGGAAGGTCAACACACCAGTGCAAGGCAATAAGAGGATTAATACTCCCTTCCTAAAGACGTTCTGAGAAAAGTCATGTGGAGGGGCTGGAGAGTCGGCTTAGCAGTTAAGAGCACTTGCTGCTCTTGCAGAGGACCCAGGTTCGATTCCCAGAACCCACATGGTGGCTAACAAAGTCAGTAACTCCAGTTCCATGGAAATCTGACGCCCTCTTCTGGCTGCCTCGGGTACTGCATAAGTACACTTACATATATGCAGGCAATATACTCATACACATAAAAATAATATTTTTTAAGTCATATGAAAACCTGCCACTGTAGATGCTTCCTAAAATATATACCTACACATGTATGCAAAGAGTTTAAACGTCATTATCCTATAACAAAGTACAATACTCCTACCAGACACCACAGGCTAACAAACAAAAAGCTCAGCAACAGGAATAGTTGCCTCTTTTGGAGTTACTGGTCCCATAGACCTCCAACTGGCTGTTGCCACTGATCTTGGGTACCTTCCATAACTTGATGGTAAGACCCTATTGCTGACGATACTACATACTTAAGTTATAGAAAGTCAACTTTCTTTAAAAGTAGACCCTTGCTAAGTCAACTGTGCTCCCAGAAATGGAATCACAACCAAGGGTATTCGGGCAACATAAAGTGGACTCAATGGGCTTAAAAAAAATTAAAAAAGGACAATAAGTTGAGGGGTATGTGCAGAGGTAAGGGTGGGTCTGAGAGAAGATGAGGTGGGAAGCAGAATATCATAAGAATACATTGTATGAAATTTTTGAAGAATTCATGAAAATTTTTTTTTTTTTTAAAGTTCAGGCTCTAGAGTCACCTGCTCTGGGTTTGACTTCCAATTACATGACCCAAGGCAGGTGGCCTAACTTCTCAGACACTGGACCCAGTTTCATAGCCAGAGAGACTAATAATTGCTCCATAGTTCTAAGTGGGAAAGGGCTTAGTTCCTGGAACATACGTCAGCCAACATTTATTGAGGATAACATCATCGTCATTACTAACTAACAGACAGTAATGGCCAACTAATGTGAAAGAAAGAAAAATGGAGAGAGAAAAGACATAGAATGAACCAAAAGGAAAACAATAATGTAAGAGCACATGTCACCCTCAGACTCAGAGATCACTGCATAGACACTGCCTGCCTTGACCTTCATGTGTGAGAAACAGGGCAGGTAGCAGGTAACTGTTCCATAGTCCGGAGAAACCATCTTGGAAATGGGAAGGGATTCCCCAAGGCCACGCAGCCAGGCAACAGGGACCCCAGCACTTGTCCCACATCTACCCTAAATCCACTAGGCTAAGTTGTTTCCCAATAAAGACTGTTATCTTTCTGCTTCATAAACTTCCAGAGAACCAGCAAGTTCTGAGTGCATGTTCTCTAGTAAAAACCCACACCAAAAATGGCCAAAAAATCTTCGACACCAGGACCCCATCAACTGACCACCTGAATACTGTTGCTTTTTAAGTGTTTTGTCGGTGAAAACAGATTTGTCCTAAATCATCTGGACCCCTTTTCTACCTTACAACATTTAAAACCACCAGTCCTACCCGAGGGATCAGAGGTCCGGTTCAGGCTGATGAGACCACTTCTCAAGAAATGGTCATGGTGGGGGGCTGGAGAGATATCTCAACAGTTAAGAGAGCTGCTCACTCTTGCAGAGGGCCCAGATTTAGTTTCCAGCAACCACATGGCAGTTAACAACCATCCATAAATCCAGTATCAGGGGATCCAACACCCTCTTCTGACCACCATGGGCACTGCATGACATGGGTGCACTTATACACATGCAGGCAATACACTCATAAAATACTTTTAAAAAAGAAATGGCCATTTTTGATAATGAACTACACTGTAATAAAAAAATCAAACTAAAACTAATAGGTGGGCATGAAGACACATAACTATAATGCTACCACTTAGGAGACTCAGGCAAGAGGATCTCAAGATTGAGTCCAACCTAGGAAAAATCCTCTCAAAAAATAGTCTCAAACAACAACAAAATCCGTCAACGTGGCAACTTATAATTCAACAGGGCCTGAGGGTCTTGGGATTAAGAGTGAAGTGTGTCTTTCACAGTGATTACTGACTTGGTAAACAGACTCTTCAGAATGTGTGATTGCGTGATCTTCCTGCCAAGGTCTCCAGCTTGCGTTCATTATGATTTTCCCCACATCACGTTGAGATTTCAAATTAAAACCCTGCCTCTACTTCTCTCCTCTTGAAAACACTGTGCTAGAATATTATTTTATAAAACACAAATATTTTATTATTTGTGTTTTATGTGTATGAGTGTATTACCTGCACGTATGTAGGTGCACTCGTGTCATGCAATGCCCACAGAGGTCAGAAGAGAGAGTCAGAGCCCCTGGAACTGGAGTTACAGATGGTTGTTAGCCACCATGTGGGTGCTGGGAGCTGAACCAGGTCCTCTGCAAGAGCAGTTAGTGCTCTTAAGCGCTGAGCCATCTCTCCAGCCTCATAGAATAAGTCCTGTTACAATACTTTCAGTGTCATCGCCTTGTGTTCACTGTCTCTGCCAGGTATCCAAAATTCTCTGTAAACTAATTCCAAATTAACTCTGGGCTTTCTGTTTCACTGCTTCGCTAAATAAGGCCGTTTTCCTGCCAGCTAGAGAGGACCTCGGCTTAATGAAAAGCAGAGAAGTGTTTTCAGAAGTCCTCTCACATTCTTCCTGTCCACCACCCTTCAAGGAAAGCTGTGCTCAAGTAAGTGTGAGAAAGGTCGCTGACTACCCTTTGGGAGCACACAACACCCAGTAGAAGGTTAACCCTGTAATAGAGAGGTACAGCCTGGGGGAGGACACATCCGAGACCCCCAGCAGATGCCTCAAACCAAAGAAGGTACTGAGCCCTGTACATGCACCCATGACAAAGTAATTTATAGACTGGTAAGAATGGTAGTGATAATAATTAATAACTAAGTATAGCATTTCAATAATATATCCTAATAAGATTATTTAGACCATGAATCGTTTCCAGAATTTTCCACTTAATATGTTTGCTTGCTTGCTTCTTTGTTTTTTGAGACTCCCTGTAACCTTTTTGGTTTTGGGGGTCTCCCTGTAACCCCAGCTGGAACTTGTTATGTAGACTACACTGGCTTCAGTCTCACAAGGATCCTCCTCTCGAGTACCAGGATTAAGAGCGTGCACCACCCAGCCCAGATTAATATTTCTGGATTAAGATTGACCGAGAGTAACTGAAATTGCAGAAAGAGAAACCAAACGAGGACTGCCGCACATTTAACCACCTCGGTCTCAGTCACCAAATGTATTTAGCTGTAAGCCTCTTTTTGCAGACAATGCCTACAGAATTGCTGTGCCTTGAAACGTTTTTTGAAAATCAATTATGTGGGGCTGGAGAGATGGCTCAGTGGTTAAGAGCACTGAATGCTCTTCCAGAGGACCCGGGTTCAATTCCCAGCACCCACATAGTGGCCACCACGGGCATTGCATGACACAGGTCCACCCACTCACAGCAGGCAATACATTCAAACACATAAAATAAAAATAATAAATGAAATATTTGTTTTTTAAAAAAGAAAATCAACTATGTAGTGGTCAAGAGAAATCCTGTTGCCTTTCACGGGTCTGGTACATAAAGAGGCCAATGCCAGTACCTCACAGGATCACCAGGGGATTAAAACGCTTAACATGGTGCAAGGCACATAGGCTAAATAAACGTCAGCTTTTAAAAATAATTTTTAATTGCACAAATATTAAGTGAATTTAAATACATGTCCACTACAACCTAGATCAAATTCTGGAAACTTTCTTGCACAGGAGGCTCTATCTAGCCCCTTCCTAATCAATAGACTCGGTCATCTTGTCTTCTACTGTATACATTATGTTTGCCTATTTTGTTACCATAAATGATATTATATCGATTCTAAAAAAATCACCTACACTGTACGTAACAGCCTAGCCTATGAACATACCACAGTTATAAACATCTCTTCCTAAGGCTGGACATCTGAGTTCTTTATAGTTTCAAGAGATAATGAACATTTCAGTTACAAACCCATAGCTAAAAGAATAAGTCACAGGGCTGGAGTGATGGCTCAGCAGTTAAGAATACTGGCTGTTCTTGCAGAAGACCCAGGTTCAAATCCCAGCACCCACATGGCAGCTAACAACTGTCTGTAACTCTAGTTCCAGGGGATCCAACAGCCTCTTCTGTCCTCCAAGGGCATTGCACGACATGGGTGCACTTACCTACATACAGGCAATACAACATACACATAGAAATAATAAAATATTTTTAAAAATTTTTAAAAATGAGCCAAGAGGGGTCAAAGTTTATATTTAATAATGAACCGTTATTTTCTTATTGTTATTATTACTATTTTTATTTTGTGTGTATGCGTGTATTGCCTGCATGTAGGTAAGTGCACCCGTATCATGCAATTCCTTCGGAGGACAGAAGAAGCCGTCAGATCTCCTGGAACTGGAGTTACAGACAGTTGTTAGCTGCCATGTGGGTGCTGGGATTCGAACCCAGGTCTTCTGCAAGAACAGCCAGTGTTCTTAACCACTGAGCCATCTCTCCAGCCCCGAGACAACAGTTATTTTCACCATCATATAAATGACAACTCTGTAGCATTTGTAACATGTCTTCAGAAAACATTGGGTCTCATTCTACATCTACTTTTTGAAAAGAGAAGATGTGAGAACGTAGGCATGCTTAGAAGATGCTGCTTTAGACACTCTAGAAATGTGTGGATAAATCTATATATCTATGTCACCATCAAACCTTCTTCCACCAGTGTAGAGTTTCTCAAACAAGGTAGTCTCAGAGCTAAAACCAGGCAAGTCCTGGACCAAGAGGAGTCGATCAGCTGCCACTTGGGTGTGTGGTGCTCTGCCTGCCCTGTATTCCCTGAATCATCACTTGAGGCATTTAGTTCTATGTTATGGACTTTCCTATAGGTGACTCCCCACCTAATATTGCTTCCTGAAAGGAGATGGATCATATACATCTTTCAGTTTCTAAAAGGTTCAGCAAGAGGCCTATCTACAACACATTGTCTAAGTTTGTCACTGGGAAATAGTAATTATCATAGGAACATTTACTTAAGAAACTTAGGCACACGCCTTTAATCCCAGCACTCGGGAGGCAGAGGCAGGTGGATCTCTGTGAGTTCAAGGCCAGCGTGGTCTCCATAGTGAATCCAGGACAGCTGGGGCTACAGGGAGACCTTGTCTCAAAAAACTTAGGAAAACCTTTCCCAAGTTAATTCTAGGCATTTAATCAGCAAACCTGCATTATTCTCATTTTCAAATGAGAAAAGACCCACAGATGGTTTTTTTTTCACAAGCTCAAGGTCATACGCGGTAGTGGAGGTCAAGAGAAAAGAACTTCCACACTTTGTAGAGTCAGAGTTCCCAGGCCCCTGTATCCTTGGCCCTAAGGCAGAAATGTGACTGCTGTGGAGAAGTTAAAACAAGACTTAGCAACTGTCTCTAGGCTGGAATATTAGCCAGACAACAATTCTTCCCATGGAGCACAAAAGATAATGTGAGAAAACAAGGCTTCTGCATCTCTGTTCTCCTAACAGCATTAAGTTCCCACAGCCCCGGCACACCTTCCCTCACAGCAGTAGTTAATCTCAGAAGCACACCGGGATGTTTTTAAAAGATTATCTCTCTCTGGACTGACCCCAGATCAGTTAATTCAGAACCTTGGCAGGAAAGGAAGAAGGGAAGACGCTCAAGTATTCTCATTTACATGCACCCAAGTAACATACAGACACTGGCACAAAACACTGCCCAGTATTCTAGCCCTGAGTTATTTTATAAAGCCTGAAAAGAAAAAAAAAGAAGAGGAGGAAGAGGAGGGGGAGGAGGAAGAGGAGGAGGAGGAGGGGAGGAGGAGGAGGAGGAAGAGGGGAGGAGGAGGGGGAGGAGGGGAGGAATACAGCAGCAAGAAGAAGGTATCCACCAGTTTGGTCTTTAGCCCAGACAATAAGAGGAGACTGGACTCACATGCACAACTAGCCTCATCTGTGATGAACCGAAATAATTCCATTTTATGTTTTCATGGAAATCATTCAAGAAGTCCTTATAAATGAAACTGCTTTATAAGTAAGATATTCATATACATATTAACCCAATGCCAAAAGTGGGGTCTTCTCAGCCCCCAATTTCCTGCAGCCTCTACAGCTCCAAAAATTGATGTAGAAAGAAAACCAGTCTCTTTACTCAAGGCATAACAAATGCTACAGGAAAATCCCATGTGTATTTCAGAGAAAATGATTTGAGGTTTTCCATTGTCACTACCTGCTTCAATATTCCCAGGACTTTGTAAACGCAGGTAATTCACAACATAAGCACCAGCTAACATCACCAGCTCACATCCACTCCAGAAAACCTGTTAGGGGGTGAAGTTTATCCTTTCCCAACAACATAATACCAACAAATTAGTCTTTACTTTACTTAGAGCCTAGAGAGATCCTACTCTGTCAACAGTCCAGATTACATTCTGGATGTATGCATTATACACCCACTTTTAAGGATCAGTGATTTGACTGAAGGCACCCAGACGAAGTACCTGGCCCCCTGGCTAATATTTAAAGATATATGGACAGATTATGGTTTGAAAATTTCCTTTATAAACTTTGAGAGAAAGAAATCACCATTTATTAAAAAATAACAAATTAGATAATGTTTTACATTTTAAAAAAAGATTTGGAACTGTTTATTCTGCTTGTCAAATTAAGGGAGGTTTGTATAATACAAAAATCCAGTGACAACGTCTTAACAAAGTCATTATTTAAAAGAACAAAAAATTGGATTTAGAGGAAAATTCTGTGACCAAGATAAAGTGAGTTTCCAAAAACAATGAGCAAGCAATCCTGTCAGCCTTTCTAAGCCCTAAATCGAAAGACCCCAGGGAGGTGCAAAGCCTAACCGAATATCAATACTATGTTGTAAAGCCAAATGTTAATTTGCTCCAACAGTGGACAGGATTTGTCTCACTATCAAATTTTAGATACGAACACCAAGTAATAAAAATAACTCTCCAATGACTCTGACCATTTTACCAATGACAATGGATTTGAAATGTGTTTTAGAATGGCAGAGAAATAATAGTTTTCAAGTGCTGAGAGCTTAATATTACTTCAGAAAGTTCTAAACTGTCGTCTGTGGCTATACCACCTTGACCGCCTGATATCATCAGTGTTAAACTGTCTGCTCAGCTCTGTAGCATTTGGTATCATGTAAGCGCTGAGGAAGAGCTAAGTGCAGGAGAACTTGATCAGTGTGCCAGAAGCCACAGTAGTGCTAATACACAGAACACCTTCAGAAAGTTTTTTGAGATGTCTACAGGGTAGTATATTACCCATGAAAATAATGCTAAGATTCTAATCAGTATTTTATTGCTTGCTAAGGGACTGGAGAGATGGCTTAGCAGTTAAGAGCACTGGCTGCTCTTGCAGAGGATCTGGGTTTGGTTCCCAGCAACCACAGGGTGGCTAACAACTGTCGGTAACTCCAGTTCCAGTGGATCTGATGCCCTCTTCTGACCTCCCTGGGCATTGTATGCACATGGTACACTTACACACATACAGGCAAAACACTCATATGCATAAAATTTTCCTAATTACTTGCTAAATTGTTGCAATTTTACTCAAAATGGCCTTTAAAGGAATACTATCCACCAAGATTGCTATACTTCCAAGATATTGCACTGACAATATTTCAGTGAGAAATTTGTCAGACCACTTGAAATATATATTTTTTGGGGGGGGTCTTTATGAGACAGAGTCTCCCTGTAGCCCCAGCTGGCCTCAAACTATGTAACTATGTAGACCAGGCTGGCCTTGAACTCACAGAGATCTGCCTGCCTCTGCCTCCTGAGAGTGCTGGAATTAAAGACATTCCAGACCACACCCCTCATAGTCTTACTTTTCCATAATTTTTTTTTTTAAGTGCAACTCCTCTTTTAATGTTCAGGGCTATTTCCAATTCACCAGGACTGGTGCAGCACCTTGGCCACAACACAGAACAAGTGGGTAGCCCTTCTGAACTAGTCTAGGCAAGAGCAGTATGTGAGCCCTTGGTCTCTCCCTGGACTAGCTTGGCTTTTAGCTGGAGTTGGTACCTCTGGATGGTATGAACTAATAGAGGGGTGCCCGGGGGTCCTTGTCCTTACAAATCAAGGTATTGAAGTAGTGGTTTAGTAGTTTATTCTCACTCAGCTCATTCAGATCGATAACCCCTCCCCCTGAGTATTAGGTGGGTCCCTCGAGTTCTCTTGCTTCCCCCTCCACTGGGCAGGGTCCGAGCATGGTCAGAGCACGTATGGCTCCGGCCAGCTCCCCAAACAGCACGGTGTACACCCAGGGCTCAGGGCTTGCTCTGGCTTCGCACCAATACAGGTCCACAGGACACCCACCCTGCGCTGTTCCGCTAAACACACACACACACACACACACACACACACACACACGCACACACACACGCACGCACGCACACGGCTTAGAGGCATGAAAAGCAGTAGAGAAAATATTGTATATTATGTTTAGAGAAATTAGAGAATATTAGGTTATTCTATATTAGGATTGGAAAGAGCCCTTTCCAGTGAGGAACTAGCTCAACATATCAATTGAACATTGGAAGTATAAGAATATACATACTAACTTTTTAATTAAAAATATAAACCGAAGGGGCTGGGGAGATGGCTCAGAGGTTAAGAACACTGGTTGTTCTTGCAGAACACCCGGGTTTGAATCCCAGCACCCACATGGTGGCTAACAACTATCTGTAACTCCAGTCCCAGGGGATCCGACAGCCTCTTCTGACCTCCGCCGGCATTGCACAACACGGGTGCACTTACCTACATGCAGGCGTAACACTCATACACATAAAATAGATAAATAGAATTAAAATAAAAAAATAAACAAAAAGGACTCTTACATCTTTCTCCTTTTTATCAGGTACTGGGGTTTGCTTCCTCATGTTATTTCCTGTATAGGCAACACATTTCTCAAAAAAAGAAAAACGGGAAAGAAATGTGAGTTAGTGCTGTGAGTCAGGCAAGCTGCTGACACATCCCGACGCTTATGAGGAAGCATATCTGCATCCTGGAGCAGCAGGAACTGACAGTCCATCCACCCCAGGAAGCCCAGACCCAGACCTTCCACACATGGTCTCTGCCTCACGGTTAATTATGAAGACATCTTATCTGGCCTACCAGATTCCCATCTGCTCCATTCTCTGGGTGGCCTCTCTCCTCACCAGCCAGCACCATCCCTCCCTATGGCCACAGGGAAGCCAAGGGACACTCACCAGCTGCCATTCTCCAATGTCTTCATTCCAATGGACATAGTTCTCAATCATTTCCTTTCAAGGGAGTTAAAAAAGTAATTTTAGTAAGTTAAAATATTGAAAAATATTCATAAAACTGAGTGTGCAAAACAGGGTCAACATGTATGACAAGTTCATACATGTACCATAATACCTTGTTCACAGTCACAATTCCAACTTACCCATTCCTAGAACTAAACTCTTCTAAAGTTATA
>NW_008335660.1:433461-433705 GCF_000622305.1 Nannospalax galili | reverse complement strand
GGGTATGAAGGGCCGCCCTCAGAGAGAGAGAGAGAGAGAGAGAGAGAGAGAGAGAGAGAAAGAGAGAGAGAGAGGTTCCCCCCCTCCCTTTTCTACTGTGTTTCTGTCTTTTTCTGTAGTTCCATTTACTCTCCAGCAGGGTAGTTCAGTCTCTGATTTGGGTTTCTTTATTTTTTTTTTCCAATGTTTATGCATATGAGTATATTTCCTGCATGTATATAAGTGCACTCCTGTGTGCAGTGCT
>NW_008335660.1:409198-433379 GCF_000622305.1 Nannospalax galili | reverse complement strand
GTCTTAGTTTGTTTCTTCATTGCTGTGACAAAACACTCTGACCACTACCAATTTGGGGAGGAAAGGGTTTATTCAGCTTACAACTCCCAAGTTACAGTTCATCAGGGAGCCCAATGTAGGAACTCAGGGCAAGAACCTGGAAGCAGGATCTGGAGCACAGGCCATGGAGGAACGCTGCTTACTGGCTTGCTTCCCTGGCCCCTGCTCAGCCTGCTTTCTTATGCAACACAGGCCCACCTGCCCAGGGGTGGCACCACCCACAGTGGGCTGGGCCCTCCCACTTCACTCATCAAGAAGATGCCCCTCAGACATGGCCACAGGCCAGTCCAATAGAGACAATTCCCCAACTGAGGCTCCCTCAACCCAGGTGTGTCAAGTTGACACTAAAGCTATCCAGCACAAAGGCCAAACTCAAAGGCCACATCCACACATTCAGGCAGAACTTTGCTCTCGTCCATGTACTTTCTAGTTCTGAAAATCCTTATAAACCTATCTGAGTTGAGTTTCTGTCTTAGGAATTCTAACAGTTCACTATAACACAACCATCAAAACAGGTTACTGGACCTATATGTATCAGCATAGCTCTCCGCAGTATAGTAAGGGAAGGTAGAAAAAACAATTTCAGGGACTCATTATAATATGCTTTTCTATTGCTTCTAAGAAATACACATGGGGGGACAGTTGCAGAGATGGCTCAGTGGTAAGGAGCACTGGCTACTCTTGAAGAAGACCCAGGTTTGAATCCCAGCACCCACATGATTGCTAATATCCATAACTCCAGTTCCAAGAGATCCATCCAGTGCCTCTTCTGGCCTTCAAGGGCATTGTACAACACAGGTGTACCTATATACATGCAAGCAAAACACTCATACAAATAAAATTTTAAAAACTCAAAAAGGAAAATTTTTAAAAGAAATATATTCACATTTATAACTGAGATACAGTTGTAGAAGAGGAAATTGAGCAAAGAATGGGCTGGAGAGGTGGCTCAGTGGGTAAGAGCACTGGCTGCTCTCTCAGAGGACCCAATTTTGGTTCCCAACACCCACATGGCAGCTAACAACCATCCATAACTACAGCTCCAGGCGATCTGATGCCCTTTTCTGGCCTCCAGGGGCACTTCACAATAAAGGTGCACTTAAATGCAGGTAAAACATTCATACACATAAAATAAAAACAAATAAGTATTTTTTAAAAAATATTTAAAAAAGAGGAAGGAAGATAAAGTTCAGATGGGAAAAAATGCTTAAATCAAAGTATAGAATTTTGCTACCTACTATAAATTCAAGGTCACACTAATGGCAGACCATAAAGACAGCAGCTTTGACAACTCAGTCAACAGAAAGGACTGTTTTTTTCTATGTCCATTCTCAACCCGAGTATCCCATGCATACCCCTCCTAGGCTTTCCTCTGCTCCCTCTGCTGGGCGAGCTGAGATACTTAAATCTTCATAATTGAAGCAAAATATACTCCACCTACAGCAAGTAAGAGCACATCAAGCTACTTACTCTTTACACGAAAAAAAAAAAAAAAAAAAACTAACAGGTTTAGATACAAACTAAAAGAGAAATGCAATGAAATATGAAATATGAAAAAATACGCCAGAAAGGAAGAGGAAAGGTATCAACTTTTGTTACCTAGCGACATGGTCTCTTCATACTCTAGCAAGTTATGAAGGAATACACAAAATCTAAATTCTGAGATAAAGTAGAAATTCAATTAGAACATCAACTTGACAAAAATAAATGATACAGTAGATGTGGTGGTACACACCTTCAGCTCTTGGGAGGCAGAGACCGGCAGACCTCCTGTGAGATTGAGGCCAGCCTGGGATGTTGTACATAGCAAGTCCCATGCCAGCTGGGACTATATAGTGAGACCCTGTCAAAGAAAAAAAAAAACCAATAAACAAATAAATTTTTAAAATGGTTTTCAAAGCAGTATTTGAAGTTAATGAAGAATCACTCAATATTGGTTTTGAAATCTCTTTGCAACAGAGTATTTAAGAAGTTTGTGTGTGTGTGTGTGTGTGTGTGTGTGTGTGTGTGTGTGTGTGTTACTAGGGTTTAAACCTAGGGATTTGTGCATGCCAGGCAAGTGTTCTACCACTGAGCTATATCCCCAGCCCTTTTATACTTTGCATTTTGAGGCAAGGTCTTGGTAAATTGCCTAGAATAACCTTGAACTCCATCTGCAGCCCAGCTAGGCTTGAACTTGTGATCTTCCTCCCTCAGCGTATTGAGTAACTAAGATTACAGGCCTGTACTACCACACCAAGCAGAAAAAAATAGTTTTCAATGTTCAAACAGTAAAGCTAAGAAATCCTTGCATAGTTAATAGCACCTGAAAAAATAGGACAATATGTATTCAAATTTAAGAATAAAAACTAATTACACTCAGGGGGAGAAAAAAACATACTCTTTCCAAAGCAGTAACAAGTTACTAAAATACCATGTATTACACATGCTACTACTGGCAATATAGATTGCAATGGATTTAGAAAAATATAGTAAGTTTTCATTTCATTTTTGTCACTGTATTTTAGTCACTAGTCATAGGAAAGGCAAATATGGATTTTTCAAATGTAAATATGTTTAGGAGATGTGGTTTGTAATGGGATCCAAGAATGCATAAGTGATACGTGTATTATAGGTAATCATTTTGACTGGGCAAGAAATACGATCCAAATATGGTTATGGAGAAAGAAAAAAACATTTTCTTTATAATGACTCACAGTTAATAGTAATAGTGGGAATGTTCTATATACAGGCGTCAATCAAGACCCGTGTCTGCTCCAAGCCCCACTGTTATCCTCTGCTATTGTGGTGATTGCAGAGCTCAAGATAAAATAACATGAATCCCACTCAGACACCCAAGAATGAGTCTGATTAGGCAGCTAATGTCCCAATCATAAAAGCTTTTATTTTAAGACAAGTACTGTGCAGATATGATGGGGAAATCAGAATCCCTCTAATTAGGATAAAAAGACAACCTGGAAGAAGGTTGCATATGTAGCATGCACTGACTTTTTTTAATGTGTGTCCTGCCCTCCCAGACTTTCTTCATCCTTTGTAGTGCTAAAGTGAATTTACTGGCAGATTTAAATATGAAACAACTGTATTTAACAAAGCAAAATTACCTAGATAAGAAATTCCCAATTACTTTCCACTTTTATGCTTTTATGATCTGTCTTACAAAGACGTATTTCATCTACCATACTTGCAGATAGACATAAACTGATATTTCAATCGAGCCCAATTGGGTATACAAATATAAAATAGACACGAATTTGTTGATGCAAAAACACAGCTTTCATCTCAAAAGGGTTAAGAGACTGTTTATTTTGAAGCCAAATATGAATGACTGTCCTAGTTTGCTCTTCATTGTTGTGATAAAACACTAACCAAAACCAACTTGGGGAGGAAAAGGTTTATTTGGTTTTACAACTCCTAGGTCACAGTTCATCACTGAGAGAGGTAAGGAAGGGCTCAAGGCAGGAACCTGGAAGCGGGGACAGAAGCAGAGACCATGGAAGAACAGTGCTTACTGGCTTGTTCCCCGTCGCCTACTCAGCTACCGTCTCTACAGCCCAGGCCCGTCTCCCCAGGAATGGCACTGTCCACAGTGGGCTGGGACCACCTACATCAATAAGCAATTAATGCTCACAGACATGGCCACTGGCCAAAATGATCTGAACAGTTCTTCACTTGAGGCTCCTCTTCGCAGGTGACTCTCATTTGCGTCAAGTTGACAATAACGAACCAGCACTTAACACACATGCAGGTAATACCCTCATACATATAAAATAAAAAATATTTTTTAAAAGCTCAAGATAATTTGGCTGCAGCATTTTAACTCTCCATAATCACAAATTGCAGTCATTTGTCTTTACAGAATCTTTACATAGGTGTACTCCTTTTTCCCACCTTGAGAATTTCAGCTTGTAGCACCTCCTGTTGGCCAAGCATCACCTTTTGAATGCAGAGGCCAAATATTTTTTCTCCTATGGTATTAGAAAGGGAGTCCTAGGATCCGATAAAGTCCTGGGATCTGCTAAAGATGAGACTGAGTAGGAAGGAAAGCAGTCTTTAGGAGAAAGAAATAGTTGGTAAAGCCATGAAGAAAGACATTTTCGGATCCTATCTTAGATTTACCACTCATTAAAACCTGGATCTCTTTTCCCCCTCTGTATCTGACCTAACATTGTGGTATGTGCAGTGGTTGGTTTTAATGGCAACTTGCCACAAATCAGAATCACTTGAGTAGGGAGCCAATTGAGGGATTGTCTTAGGTGCCTTAACTGATGTGGGAAGATCCACCCCAAATATGGGTGGTGCCTTCTGGTAGCAGCCCAGATTAAAAAAAAGCATGGCATACGGAGATTATTCACCTTTCATTTATTTGCTTGGCCTTCCCTGGCCTTGTCAAGTTAATTTATCTGGTTGCTGCTACTGACTCCTTTGCTAGTAAGAGAACCTGTCTTTCCAGGCTTCCATCATTGGCTGAGGACCAGGGGCTCTCTAGGAACCCATCTCTCGGGTTTCAGTACCAGATTGGAACTGCTGAAGTGCCGTATGTGCTAAGCCACTACTGGGGTCTGGGCCTTTCCAGAGAGAGACGGCCACTGTGGGACTGCTCCAGCTGCTGAGGCCTCACCCAGCCTCAAGAACTGAGCAACTACCACGTTCTCAGGTGTGATTCAGCTGTTGTTACTATTTTGAAGTACGCTGATTTAATAAATGTATACTTGTTAGAGTCCAACCTCTGGGCCTGTATAGCCTCTCTAAACAACAGGTGATTCACCAGGGCGGTTGTACCCTTTGATGGGTGCTTTATAGTACCCTGGGACCTAGCTGACCTGGGAGCAGGGCCAAAATATTAGCTGTCCATTTAACCTCTATATCCTCATTGGCTTTGACTCCCGGGGTTGGTTTTTGAACACCCAGAAGGAAGCACCCAGGTCAGTTACACCGGTTATCAAGAAAAGATTGGATAGAACACATCTGATTGCTTTCTGCTTGTTACAAAACAGTGTAGTTTCCCTATGGTATTAAAATTTAAACTGCTATCTTACATGGCAATAGGGACATTCAAAAAACATTACATGAGTGCAACCACCATTTTTTTTTTTTTTTTTTTTGTTCGTTTTGAGACAGAATCTCCCTGTAGCCCCAGCTGTCCTAGAACTCACTACATAGACCAGGCTGGCTGTGAACTCACAGAGATCCGCCTGCCTCTGCCTCCCTAGTGCTGGGCCTACAGGCCTACACCACCATGCCAGGTGCAACCACCCTTTAAAAAAAAAAAAAGCCATGGTTCTATCCCAAGAGGGGGAAACCAGGTCTTGCCACCTTGAAGACAAGGAAGCCAAACTAACTGGGAACATCAAACGATGTCACCTGGTCTCATTTTGGTCTCCCTGCAGCAACTAAGTCCTTAATTGCTCCATTGCATTGTTCCTTTTTCTTTCATGTGTAAGACTGTTCTGCTTGCAGGTAAGTGCACCTGTGTCATGCAGTACCAGTGGAAGCCAGAAGACGGTGCTGAGTCCCCTGGAATTGGAGTTTGAAAAGGTTGTTGGCCACCATGTGGCTGCTGAGAACTGAACCCAGGTCCTCTGCAAGAGCAGCCATCTCTCCAGTCCCTGATCTTTAGTTTTCAAATCTGCTGGTGTGGCAGGGGCCCATCAAAGAACTGGGAGGGGCCCAGAAGTGCCCAGAGTGAATCAGTGCTGCTCCTTTGGGAGCACGCGGAGGAACCCGGATGGAGAAAGCATTCCACAGTGTGGACCCCACGCTGCACCTGAAACAGCCATAGGCTCTGAGACCAGATAGATCTGCGACATTCTTTGTTGGTAGGGCACTGGATTCACTGCTAAAATGTTGCTTTAAAATGACTTAAAGCCTCAGCAGCTTTTTATGGCCCTTCCACCTAGTGACAAAAGTGACTTCGTGGGGACCTTGGGATCAGACACTGAGCTCTGAACACAGCACATGTGTTCCGAGGCAGGGCTGGAGCCTTCCATTTTGGTCAGGAGCCTGTGTGCCCAATTCTAGAAGGCTGATTTTTGTTCCTGTCCCTTCCTCTAAATTCAAGCAAAGGTCTGCCTGTCTCTAAGGGAATTATAATAGCAGCAAGGGAAAGACGGAGACCCAGGGCTAGGAAGAGAAGATGAGGAATTAAACAATGCCGTTTACATCCCACACAGCCACAGACACATGGAAAAACAACCCAACAAAGAAAGGTGTAAGTTACGTGAGCACTTTGTGTCCTACCCTTACCTGACTAAGGGAGTCGGGGACAGGAAGGACTTAAAGACCCTTTTCTTTCCCGAAGGATGATGGCGGAGTACCAGAGGAGGGGGCGGACAGACCTACGACAAGAAAGAAAGAAAAATCATGGAGATTGAATCCTTACAAAAGGAATATTAGGTACAGGGTAACTGCTGGGGCCTGAGCTATCAAAAGGAGCGGGTCTGAAGCTCCATAGAGTCACGTGTTCTGTTCTCTGAGGAGCTATTTAAGGTCCCTTTGTGGTCACCATTTGTTACTGGGGACATTGGTGGGTTCACTCGTCTGTGTCGTTAGTCTCGTTCTTAGTCCCATTTAAAAAGTAATTTAAAAATGGACTCAAAAGGAACCTTGAGGCCACTTTATTGAGTTTGAGAGAAAAATAAGGCAGGAGGCTGAAAATCTCAGCGGCTGCTAGGCGGGATAGATGGAGAAAAGGCCAGCTGTGCCTTTTAAGTTAGGCAGCGACTCTGGGAAGCAGCTATAGATAGGCTGGGGTCTTCAGAGAATCAGTGCAAAGGCCTAGGATGTCAAGGAAAACATGCTTAGGCTTTTAGTGGATACCTGGAAAAAGACAGAATGTAAAGCTGCACTGTTTTAGTTAGAAATCACAGACAGGGACCGGAGTAGCCAAGAAAGTCCGCATGCAGTTGCTGGAAGATGCATTTTTGCATGTACTGGTTGTGGTGCCTAAACATGGGTTCGCAAGAAGGATCTAATTTTACTGGAACATTCACCCAGATCAGCACCAGGTACCGGTGCTCTAAACCTAACCATCCAGCGCCGCTTACTTCTGTGGGAGCTGGTGAGTTCCTTCTAACACTCAGAACTCCTAGTTTGATTGACAGTCCATTTTTTCTGAGCAGTCATTTGGTTCCTATTTTGTTTGGATATCTGTGTTTGATTTAAGAGCACGTGGTTTAAGATTCATTTGTCGTTTGTGCAGTTGGTTTCAGTGTTTATTTTTGTTTACTTTCAGAACGTTTGCTAATTTGCTAGCCTCCCGCCATCTTTTCCTGACACTCTTCCAATACCTAATTTTGCCTTTTTCTGTGACCTTATGGTAAACATGGCAAAGACAGAACGGCATCTGGTCCCTCCAGCCCAATAGGATGGAGGCCTCGAGGAAATTACCCAACTGATTCTAATGACCTCATTGACAAGTTTAACAACCCCATTCCTAGGTTGGAAGCAACTTCACTGACTCAGAGGCGATGAAAATATAAGGGTTGATCACACAGCGTCTTGAGCCCCCTCACATTTTCATAAATGTGAAGGACAGCCAGATATACAAAACAGGAGGTGACCTTGGGGTGAAAACTGAGACAGCTCGTCCCCCAAACAGGACATAAACCTGAACCAAAACAGATTCCTAGCTAGCATAGAGAAGCTTGCCATTTTCAGGAGAATTCCAGAAAAAAGAAAATGTTTGGAGGAAAACTGGCATTTAGTACTCTGATTTTATGTTTGATAATTGAGATAATTCAACTTGTATTTGGTACATGGACAAATCTAACTAAAGGTAACTTATCCATACATTTCCCTCAATGATGAACATTTGATATTCTTAAAAAATTTTGTGGGGCTAGAGTGTGGTTAAGAGCACTAGCTGCTCTTGCAGAAAACCTAGGTTCAGTTCCCAGCAACTTCATGGCAGCTAACAGCTGTCCATAATTCCATTTCTGAGGGATCTGATGCCCTCTTCTGGCCTCCATGGCCATTGCACACACATCATGCACATAATGCAGGCAAAATACTCATAGACATAAAATAAAAATAAATATTTGTTGTGTGTTTATTGGTTAGCATTTGCATGCTTACCTAGAGGTCTTGGGCAATACAATCAAAGATCATAAAACAGCAACCTGCTTTAGTTGGAATTTAGAAACATCCAAGAAAAGAAATAATTAAATTTCTAATTTACAAATAAGTAAATAAATAAAAGCTTTAAGTAGTATATCAAAATAAAAAGAGATACTAAAGTGAAAATAAAATTGATAAGGAACTTTCAGGGTTTATGTCTGAACTAAGGATAAATTCTGAAGAATCTGTTCTCAATCTCCAATTCTCACCTGTTTTCTCTGACCTCTCATTTCCTTTTTCATCTCTAAACACACAAAAAAAAATCTATATCAAAGGATAAAATTATATGACCTATTTTATTATAAAACTTAAAGAAGAAATCTTATACTGCCTGTACTCTGCGAACAAAAACTAGACAGAAGAACTTTGGTTGTGGTGCAGCCTGAGTCACATCACTACTCTGTGGATATAAAAACTTTTTTTCAGATAATCTTATTAACCTACAAAACAAGATTTTCTGACTTATTAAAAATGTTCCTTTATCAGGACTGAAGAGATGACTCAGTGGTTAAGAGCACTGACTGCTCTTGCAGAGGACCCATGTTTGGTTCCCAGAACCCACATGGCAGCTAATGACCATCTGTAACTCTGGTTCCTGGGGATCTGACACGATCCTTGGGCCTCTGTGGGCATTGTACACACATGGTCATTTACATATTTGCAGGCAAAATACTCACACACATAAAATAAAATAGATAAATACATCTGAGCATGATGGTGTACATCTTTGATCCCAGCACTTGGGAGACAGGGGCAGGAAGAGCTCTGTGAGATAGAGGCCAGCCTGGTCTACATAGTGAGCTCCAGACTAGCTGTGGCTATAGGGAGAGCCTGTCTCAAAAAGATCACCCCCCCTGCAAAAAAACCAGATAAATCAAAAAAATATTTGATGTCCCTTTGTAGATGTGTCTCCCTTTTTTTTATTAAACATTCTTACATTTCTAATGTAGAAATGTAAATGGTCGACTTGTTTTTACTGAAAAGTACAGCCTGATTTGATGTAATTGTGGTGCATATATTTTTCTATAATTTTCAGTGGCATTTTGAATCTGAAACAACATGGAACAAAACTCAATCTTCCCTTTCCAATTCCTGCAAATAGCTGAGCAGCAAAATCTCCAGCAGTAAGTTACCTTTTTAACTCATTGTACCCCAAATCATGACTGTTTAAGATGTGTTTGTGTATATGAATATGATTATAAACATTTTCATGAGAATTTTTCACTTTTGCCTCTTTTAAAAAATGGGTTTATCTAGGCCATGCCTCACAACTTGGAATAATAAAACACAACTTGGAAAAACTTGGAATGGATGGGAAAATTATTTTGAAGCTGACCTGTTGCTTCCTCCTTTGCTCATTTAGAGGCTTACAACAACATTTTAAGGCTTATGTATAGTCAGATGATGCTAATGTCTTTCAGTCAATCACAAATACTATTTAGATTTAGGTATTTTCATACAGTGTATTTGGGGCAATAAATTTTTGCTTCCATAAAGAGAGATAAAATAATTTAGGTAGAAAGTTGCTCTCTACAAAGTGAATAAGCAGATTAGACAAAAAAGGAGTGGAGACAACATGCCAAAATTCAAGATTTACTTTATATGTATAAGGGTTTTGCCTGCATGTATGTATGCACACCATGTGTGTGCAGTACCTGTGGAGGCCAGAAGAGGGCATCAGATTCCCTAGAAGTGGAGTTATGAATGGTTGTTAGGCACCATGTTGGTGTTAGGAACCAAAACTAGGTCTTCTACAAAAGCAGTCAGTGCTCTTAACTGCTGAGCCATCTCTCTAGCCCTGAGAAGTCAGTTCTTTTAACAAAAGATATTCTAAGTGCCTGTTAAAATAAGACAAATCTTCAATAAATGCTTCATTTAAAATTAAAATTTGGTTATAGAACATAGAAATATCTCCATGTTTTGCCTGTACTTACAACTATTAGACATTTAGGATACATTGACACTATTTTCAGATACAGGTTACTGTGTTTTTATTAGCATGTATAATTAAAAAGAAGAGATTTCTCATTTTTATAGAGAAAAATATGATAAAACAGAGTTATTCAATTAAAAAAAGATGAGAAAAGTTAGGAAATGTTCTTTCTGTCTCTCTGGATTCAGCTTATTGAGTAACTATGTTACTATTTATATTTAAAATGTTAGGATGCAACAAATTAAAGAGTTGGAGAAGCCTTATGGCATACTTGGATTTCTGACCACTCTAAAGTAACTTAACCCTGTTGACTCTTGTAAAGACAGGAAAAGATTTGATTTGATTCTTTTTATCCAAATTATATACAAAAGGCATTAACCTCTAATGACAACATTCGTGAAGTTTTGTACTGTAAGAGAGCATGTTTCTTTATTAAGTATTTAAGGTGTTCTATAAAACAGCTGTCTAAGATTTAGAAACAAAATAAGCAACATTCACATTTTCCTCATGAAAATTAAATGAACAATATTATAAAATGATTCCTATTGAAGTCTCACTTCCCTTTCTGATTATAAGATATGTTTATGTCACAAAACCTATGAATTCTTATTTCTCACAAGTTTGATTTCCCTATCACTTATAATATTTAGTAAATGGGAAAGACAATTTTATTAAAAAGGAATTTAAAGGGATACTATACTGCCATCTGATTTATTTTATAATGTGATTTTCTATTGATTTTCCCAAATTAAAATTTGATATAATAACAAAACTATAAGAAAAATAAAATCAATATTCACAAATAAGGGTTATAATAACTATAGATATTAAAGACCAATCTTCCTTAGATCTAGCTACCTTTCATGAGGTTATAACTATGAAATTAAATTGGCCTAAAGAAAAACTAGAATTGATAACAATTATCACAAATATGCCAAACATCAAATAAAATACTTCATAAAATACTAATAATTGTAGATATGGGAAAATATACAATCAATCTAGTTAAAAATATTCAAACCTGAATTCTGGCTTCCCTGTCTTAATATTTTGTTGCCGGTGGTGGTGGTGGTGGTGGTGGTGGTGGTGGTTAAATTTTTTTTCCCTTACCTGCTACCTTAACTTTTAGGCCATACTTTGTTCTTGATTATTTTCACTTTATGATAATACTTTTATTATATTTGTATATCACATGGAAATATGCCAAATATAGAGACTGAGAAAAAGAAGTCACACTCAGATCATAACAGCTAGTAAAATTTTATATGGTTCGGAGATTTATTCTTGCTTTGGTTTGGTTTTTTTTATTGCTTTTTGAACAGCTAGCCTGGAACTCACTATATAGACCAGTTCGGCCTTGATCTCCCAAAGATCTGCCTGCCTCTGCCTCCCAAGTGCTGGGATTAAAAGCATATGCCACTGCCATGCCTGTTCAGGGATTTATTCTTCAATGGCTTTACCAACTATTTCTATCTCTTGAAGACTGCTCTCCTGTCTACTCACTTTCCTCTCCGTGAGATTCTGGGAATTAGCCTCTCTAGCACTATAGGAATATTTAGCCTCTGCAGTTCTTAGCCTCTGAAAGCACAAAATGTGATGCTCGGCCAACAAAGACTACAAACAGACATTGGGGTTTGGTGGTCATCCACTGGGATTTCCAAATGAGTTTGTCTGGGAGCTGGGATAAAGAGAGACAGTTTAAATAAAAGAGCACTTACAAAAAAGAAAGTGGGCCAGAGCTAGGGAAATTAGAAGCACAACAGCATGCAGCAGACTGAGACATTTGTACAGCATGTATTTTTTTCATGGTGATGTTCTGGGGAGGGGTTTCTGCTGAAGTAGCATAAAAGCCCCATAACATTAACTGGTCAAAAAATAAAACCTGTAGTCTTATCTGTTGGAAGACACACCTTTCCGATTTCACTTGTCCGGCACCTGCTCATAGCAACAGCCATAGAAAGGCAGATTCACCTTAAGTCATGGTAAGTAGATGGGCAGAATGCCTACTGTGTTAATGAGATGGTGAATTTTTCCTGCCTGGAATCTAGTCTTCTAGTGGATTGGATCTGATGGCAGACATGAGGTATCACTAAGTCCTGCCCACTTTTCTGGATTCTTCAGAAAAGCGTAATCTCTCTTTTTCTTCACATCCCATTTCTAAGCATGTTTTCACTAGTGCTTTGGGCTGTTCCAATGTTTTGGGCTTCTTCACTTTTTCTCTAAAACTCCCTCCCCCTGCCCCATGTGGCTAGTGGGCCGGCTGTGTGTCTGACCGCCACACAGGCTCTAAATCAGCATAGTTCCCTGGCTGTTTTCTTCTCCCCGCTATTCTCCTCCTCGAGGCAGCTGCTGAGATGCCCAGCTTGCCTGTCCTGAGGATTTTTCTTTAAATTCTAGTAAACTGTCCTAAAACTTCCATTTGAGTCCATTCTTAAATTCTTTTATGAATGAGACAAAGAACCCTCTAGGGGATGCTTTTTCTCCCCTGTATCATTTCCACTCTGGTCTCTCTTTTATTATTATTTTTATTTGATGTGCATGAGTGTTATGTCTGCCTGTGTGTAAGTGCACCTGTGTTTTACAGTGCCCCATGGAAGACAGAAGAGGGTATTGGATCCCCTGGAACGGGAGTTACAAACAGTTGTTAGCAGCCATGTGAGTGTTGGGATTTGAGCCTGTGTCTTCTGCAGGAGCAGCCAGTGCTCTTAATCACTGAACCATCTCTCCAGCCCCTCATTTGAATGCAATTTTTAAAAAATATTTTATTATTATATTTTATGTGTATGAGTATATTGCCTGCATGCATGTAAGTGTACCCGTGTTGTACAATGCCTGCGGAGGTCAGAAGAGGGCATCAGAATCCCCTTGAACGGGCTGTTCTTAGCCGCCCGGGATTCGGACCTGGGTCCTTTGCAAGAGCAGCAGTGCGCTTAATCGCTGAGCCATCTCTCCAGCCCATTGAATGCAGTTTTTCACTCAACTGGCACAGGAGAAAACCAAAGTTCCCTGAATAAAGTGTTAAAGATTCTACAACTCTGACTAGCTCCTGTCATTATGAAGAGCAGGGATGTTGTGGATGTGGAACCAAATTATCTAGGGATATTACCCACCTCTGTAAGCCTGGGTTTGAGAAATCATAGGCCCCAATGAACCACTGCTGTTGTTTTGCTGAATGTATGGAATGTGCCTCTCAAATTGCTTTTCACACATCTGTGTTCACACACATAGTTTACTGCTGCTGTTGGCCTTGGCTGCGGAGGGAAGTGTCTTCTAGTGGCATTTGTTACTGACGAAGAGACTCATAACTGGTCAAACTATTGAGAATAAGTGATTATTGAGGTGGCATGATGGCCCAATGCTCAGGAAAGGACATGCATATATCACCCCTTCCAAGGATCAAGGACGACTGCAGAAGAAAGAGGAGAGATGGTCAGAGCTGGCGGAAAGGCGTGGCATGCTGCAGGGTGGTTTTCTCCTCCAGGCTTGGCCTTCCTGGTAGTTATAAGATAGTTTTATAGTTATGGTCATGTAACTGTTAATGCCTTTCTTACAAGGAAAGGGTACATGGTCCTAGAACCTTCACCTGGGATCCCAGCAGTTAGCACCTCCTGCCGTGTCAGCTTCACGTGATCTTGGGAGATACCAGAGTGCTTGAAAACTGGATGGTTAAATGAGATGCTGTGATTTCTAGCAGGTCATCACATCACCCTGATGGGTGGGACTTTTCAGAGAAGCATTTGTTTGGGAGTCATTTATGCTCCTGTTAAGTAACCCCTCAGCCATTCTCCTGTAAGTCAACTCATTGGTTCACTGTGCTGGGCTTTTGTAGGCTCCTCGGTGAAAGGTCTTAGAAATGGGTTCAGGAAGGACACTGAGATGGATTGTTGGAAGTAAAGAGTTTATTAAAGAGTTATTAACACCATGGACAGACAGACATGTAGACAGCAGCATGGCAGGGGCTCTGAGGAGAATTTAGCGCCCAGCACCAGAGACAGAAAGCATGGTGGAGAGTCTGAAAAGAGGAACCAGGGGCCCCTAGCAGAAGTGGGGGTCTCTTCTTCTACCTCTCTGAAGATAGCAGTGGTTTCTCAGAATGAACCTGCAGCCAGGCTCTCGATTCCCAGGTAAGAGACAGGGAAGGAGATGGAGAACAGCATGTGTGGCCACCATTCCCCCTTTGAGGTAAACTCACTTCCCCAGGTGAGAGACCCTGGCACCTGGGGGTCTGTGACCTGTAAATTCACAGATCATGTCTCCATGGGTGTTAGTATCTGTGAGAGGGAAAGGACTGCTGCAGATGTTGTGATTCTCAGTCCATTCTCATACTTTGTTCTGTCATCAGTGTCTTATCTGAGGTGAAGAGACATTTATTCACATCTCTGTCATACCTGGAAAGGGGGAAGGAGTAAGAGAGGATGGGGGCAGGGCTTATTAAAGAAAGAACATTATAAATGTGTGTGTGAAATTGTGAAAGAATAAATTTTAAAAGAACTAAACACAACAAGCAGACCAATCAATAAATGAGCAGATGAACAGATATTTTTGGAAAGAAGTACAAATGGCCAATAATTACATGAGAAAAAATAGTCAACATCTTAGCTACTACAGAGATGCAAATCAACATTATGTTGAGATTCCATCTCATCCCAGTCAGAATGGCTGTCTAAGAATATAAAACAAACCGGGCAGCACGCCTTTGATCCCAGCACTCCAGAGGCAGAGGCAGGGGCAGCTCTGTGAGTGCAAGGCCAGCCTAGTCTACATAGTGAATTCCAGGCCAGCTGGGGTACAGGAACACCAGTCTCAAATATATATATATGGCTGGTTCTAAGGAAAACTTCAAAATAGAATTGATTTTCAGGGCTGGAGAGATGGCTGAGCAGTTAACACTGACTGCTCTTACAGAAGACTCAGATTTGGTTCCCAGCACCCACATGGCAGCTAACAACTATCCATAACTCCAGTTCTAGGGGATTCAATACCCTTTTCTGGTCTCTTTGGGCATTGCAGACACACAGTGCAATTACATACACGCAGGAAAAGCACTCATACACATTAAATAAATGAATAAATAAATACAACAAAAAGGATATAAAACAAGTGCTAACAAGGCTGAAAAGAAAAACAATGACCCTTATATACCATTGGTGGCTAGGTAAATATGGAAATCAATGTGAAAGTCCTCAAAAAAACAAAAATAGAACTGCTGTATGACGCAGTAATACCACTCCTGGGAATGTAACTCTCCTGGCATGAGTGCAGATATTCTAAAAGAGACACAGTCTCCTCCCTTTGACTCTCAGACTTTGAGACTCTGCAACCCAAGGAACTGAAACTTATGCTGCAAGAAGGAAAAGGCTGAAGCCTGTGCCGGCCAGAGAGGGGTTTATTTCCGGAAATAGATTTCACACAGCACTGAAGAGTTGTCAGCCCACCTTCAGCCAATGGGGAGAGGCAGGACAACACCTCCACCAGAATGGTTAGTTACGCATGCCTCTTCTGTTTAATCATAAACCTCCTGTGATCACTGGAGGATGGACTTGATGGTGGGGTGGGGTCCACTGAACTCTGTTCCTCTTCCCAATGTGGCCACAGCGAATCGATCTCCTTCTGCTTTATTGTGTCTTTAATTGGTGCAGTTGTTAATCTCAATTGTCAATCTGATGAAACCCAGAGTTACCTGGGAGCCAGGCCTTTGGTCGTGATTATTCCGGATTATCTTGATTAGGTTCTTGGAGGTGAGACTTACCCACTGTGGGTGGCACAATTCCCTGGGTTGGGATCTCAGAGA
The DNA here is from genome assembly GCF_000622305.1 of Nannospalax galili. Lineage (NCBI taxonomy): Eukaryota > Metazoa > Chordata > Mammalia > Rodentia > Spalacidae > Nannospalax > Nannospalax galili. The sequence continues at coordinate 417,501 of NW_008335660.1, read as the reverse complement.
TAAGGAGAATGTGAGCTGAGCACAGCCAATCACCACTCTCTACTTCCTGATTGTGATGCAATGTGACCACCTGCCTCAAGCTCCTGAGGCTAAAACATCTCGGCCATGATCGACTGTGCCTTGAACTGTGAGCTAAAAGAAATCCTTCTTGCCTTAAGTTAGTTTTAAAAAATAGTTTCTTTTTATTTTTATATTATGTGTATGAGTGTTTTGCATGCATGTGTGTAAGTGCCCCTGTAACATGTAATGCCTGTGGAGGCCAGAAGAAAGTGTGGGATCCCCTGGAACTGGAGTTAAGGATGGTTGAAGACCAGCATGAGGGTACTGGGAACCAAATCCCAGACCTCTGGAAGAACAGTCAGTGCTCTTAACCACTGAGCTATCTCACCAGCCCCCCTTAAGTTGCTTTTGTATTTTATCACAGTAACAAGAAAGGTGACTAAGACAACCGGCCTGTTGAGGGTGACCTGTCAGACTGTTTTGTTAGGGCTGCCAGGGACCAGGCTATGACCCTAACTCCAGGGACAGATATGCCAATAGGAATCAGCACACAATAGAAGTAACTGCAGACCCCTGGCCATCACAGCCCTATTGATAGAAGTCAAGCTATACAGTCACCCTTTGTGTCCACCAATAGAAGAATGGGTAATGAACATGTTGTAAATATATACAGTGGAATATTAATAGGCCATAAATGGGAATGAAATCACATCGCTTACAAGAAAATGGATGAGGGAACTGTGTTACATGCACATATGAAAACATTGCAACCCATTTGTGATGGCTAATCCTGGGTGTTAACTTGACTGGATCCGGGATTAACTGAAATGAGAGAGACCTTCTTGACTGGATCATCTGAAGCTGGAAGAAACGCCCTAAATGTGGGCGTTACCCTCTGATGGCAGCCCATGTAAAAGGCCGTGGCAGAGGGGAGTGCTTGCTTTTTGCTGCTTGCCTTCTCTCTCTCTGGTGAATTTGTCTTGCTGCTGTGACCAACTTCTTCAGATTCCAGCATAGACTGAAGACTAGTAGATAGCAGATCTCTTAGAATCTGTCAGGCCTTCCTCAGATTGGGACTACTGAGACCTCCAACCTCACAGACTGAGCAACTACCAGATTCTCGGGCGGATTCTCATTCTGTCATCTGTTTCTTTAGCAAACCTTGACTAATACGTCACTTTTGTATAATATATGCTGTTCTGGTTTGTTTCTTCACTGCTGTGACAAAACACTCTGACCACTACCAACTTGGGGAGGAAAGGGTTTATTCAGCTTACATCTCCCAGGTTGCAGTTCATCAGGGAGCCTAAGGTAGGAACTCAGGGCAGGAACCTGGAGGCAGGAGCTGGAGCACAGGCCATGGTGGAACACTGCTTACTGGCTTGCTCCCCTGGCCCCTGCTCAGCCTGCTTTCTTATGCAACACAGGCCCACCTGCCCAGGGGTGGCACCACTCACAGTGGGCTGGGCCCTCCCACATCACTCATCAAGAAGATGCCCCTCAGACATGGCCACAGGCCAGGCCAATAGAGGCAATTCCCCGACTGAGGCTCCCTCAACCCAGGTGTGTCAAGTTGACACTAAAGCTATCCAGCACATATGCTAATAAAAATATGTTCAAACAAAAAACAATTATGTGCTAGACATGGCGGTACATGCCTTTAATCCCAGCACTTGAGAAGTGGAAGCAGACTGATTGCTGTGAGATCGAGAGTTCCAGACCAGCTGGAGCTATAGGGAAACCTTGTCTCAAAATGACCCCCCAAAAAATTAGTATTATTATATACCTGAGAAATCTGAGCATCTTGGAAGCAAAAAGAAAGAAACCCATACCCCCAAAAGATAAGAGAGGAAACAAATGCTAAAGTAATACTTTTTCCTAGGAAATAAATGCTAAAGTAATACGTTTTCAACTTTTTTGTGTTACTATAACAAAATACTTGACATTGGCTAGTTTAGAAAGAAAAGATGTTTATGATTCTGGTGATGGAAAGTCCAAATAACAGTGTCTGTCAAAAATCTCCTGACTGTATTATAATGTGTCAGAGAAGCAGAAAGCTTGCAGAAGAGGCACATGTACTGGTGAAGAAACAGAGTGAGGAGGAACCAGGTGGATCCCTTCATAACAGCCTCCTGAGAGGAACTCATCCAGTTCTGAGATCTGCACAAATCAACTTGAGGGCACAGCCTGTTACCCAACTGCGTCCCATCATCCTCCACCTCTTGTGGATCTACAAGCACCAAAGTCAAGCTCCAAGCACATCAATAAAACACACCCAAACCATAGCACGATGTGGAGACAGCTAGTTTTACTCCAAACGGAATACAAAGAACAAAGATTATAATACTGAAAGTTTTTCAAAGAAAAAAAGTCTCAGTAAAGAAAGCATTAAACTAATATATTTTCAAGAACAGACTGAACCATTATTCAGTCTATGGTAAGCTTCTTAAGTGAGCACACAATGTACATAAAGCATTAACCAGCTTTCCACACACTCAGGAATAGTATTTCATTAACATCTTCTACAGAAAACCAAAGCATTTTCCACAGCATAGAACAAATAACACAGCAAACATCCACTTATTTAAGGTTCTTTCTACAGTATCATGTGGAACAAATTTTATGCTTCAGAGTTTAATATCTACACTTGGGAAACCAACAGGTGTGTGACCTTTTGATGTCATAATACCATCTGTTAGACCAGATCCTGAGGAGACCACAGACAACAAAAGGGGGAAGGGGAAGAGGCTTTGTGTGAAATGAAAGCTTTTCCCCAGTTCACATGATCCCAAGTGATCATTTGAGAACAAAGAACAAAGTTATATGTAAATAAAACATATCTCCCCATATAACTCACTTAAAAGAAGCCAGAGTATCATTTTTTATTTAGTATTTTTCTTTTATGTGTAGGAGTGTATTGCTTGCATGTGCGTAAGTACATCCACATTGTGTAATGCCCACAGAGGTCAGAAGAGGGTGTCGGATCCCCCAGAACTGGAGTTAGGACAGTTGTTAGCTGTTTTGGGTGCTGGGAATCAAACACTGGTCTTCTGCAAGAGCAGCCAGTTCTCTTAACCACTGAGTCATCTCTCCAGCCCTAGAGTATCATTTTTTTTTAACTATTAAAAACTCTTCAATATGTTCCAATATTAGGAAAACCAATGGTAGAACAGCACAATACCAAATTCATTTACAAATAAATACATAATACTGAAGCTTACAGCTGGGTTAAAGGACTTTAAGCATTCAGTTATCTTAAGTATTTTTCTGACTCTAAGATTCTGTGACTCTTGGGGCTGGAGAGATTGCTCAGTGGTTAAGAGCACTAGCTGTTCTTCCAGGGGACCTGGGTTCAATTTCTACCACCCACATGGCAGCTAATAACCATCCCTGACTCCCTTCCAGGGGATTTGACACCCACCTATGGCCTCTGTGGGCAATGCATGCACATGGTACACTTACATACATCAGGCATGAAACTCATACACACACAAAAAAAATAATAATAATAATAAATAAAAAATATTTTATGACTAAGGGATGGAGAGATGGCTCAGTGGTTAAGAACACAGGTTGTTCTTGCAGAAGACCCGGGTTCAAATCCCAGCACCCACACGGCAGCTAACAACTATCCGTAACTCCAGTTCCAGGGGATCCAAACAGCCTCTTCTGTCCTCTGCGGGCATTGCATGACAGGAGTGCACTTACCTACATGCAGGCAATACATGCATACACATAAAATAAAAATAAATAAAATATTAAAATAAAAAAATATCTTATGACTAAGACAAGTTACACTTAAACAAACGTAAGCATACATCAAAATTATCTAACTTTAGGGCTGGGGAGATGGCGCAGTTGGTACAGCAATTGCCGTGCTGAGATGGGAAGAACTGTAACAGGAACCGCAGCTTTCATTTCCGGTCCTACTGGCAGCAGGCCCAGGGTGAGCTCTCCAAAGCCTGAGCATTAGGCAACACTCCTTTTCCAGTATATATAGACAGTTTAGCATTATTTCAGACCCATTCTGGCATTGGGGTCACAAAGCCTTCAGCCCACATGACTGGGGCCATGCACAGGGGTCTCCGACCTACATGTCAGGAGACCATGAGTCAGAACAGCAGGAGGAAGCATGTTTACAGAACGAAAAGCAAACATTATACACCTGTTTTCTCAAGCAAACAAGAGGACTGCTTTCCTAGGTAAACTAGGATCTGTTTCTTTTTTTAAAATAATTTTTTATTTTATTTATTTTTATTTTATGTGTATGAGTGTTATGCCTGCTTGTATGTAAGTGCACCTGTGTCGTGTAGTACGCTTGGAGGTCAGAAGAAGACATCAGATCCCTTGGAACTGGAGTTACAGATGGTAGCTAGCTGCCATGTGAGTGCTGGGATTCGAATCTGGGTCTTCTGCAAGAGCAGCTAGTCCTCTTACTGATGAACCATCTCTCCACCCCTAGGATCTGTTTTCTTTTTCTTTTTTCAGGAGGGTCTTTTTGAGACAGGGTCTCCCTGTAGCCCCAGCTGGCCTGGAACCCACTATGTAGACCTCAGGCTAGCCTTGAACTCACAGAGGCTGTTTTATAAAAAAGTATTTAGACCCACAGAGACAGAAAGAGGAAAGAAAAGCCCACAACTGCCTTGTAGAACTTGGGAGCAGATGAACTGGTTTTGACGAAGTTAGCAAGCTGGAGAATGCTGGTCTTAGGCAGACGATCAGAAAAGATGAGTTCCAGTTTATTCACCCAATTGGATTCTCCAATTGCTAGGGAATCCTAGTGGAGGGTGGGCCAGCCCATGCTACGCCTATGTGTAAATTAGAAAGAATCTTTTTCTTCTTGAAATACTCTATACTCACCTGGGGTAAACATGTCATAATAAATACACACATATGGAGAGCCAAGCATGGAACCCATCTGTCATCTCAGAACTTGGGAGATAGAGACAGGAGATCAGGCGTTCAAGGCTAACTTTGCCTACACAGTAAGTTTGAGGCCAGCCTGTGTTACATAAAGCCTTGTCTCAGAAAAAAGCAAAAACAAGAACAAATCAAAACTACAGAGAGAGAGACAGACAGACAGACAGAGACAAAGACAGAGAGACAAAGGCAGAGATATAGATACACACAAATAAATAAATATATTTTTTCTAGGTCTTTTTTAAACAGGGTCTCCCTGTAGCCCTAGCTGACCTGGAACTCACTATGTAAACCAGGCTGGCCTCGAACTCACAGAGATCCACCTGCCTCTGCCTCCTGAGCACTGGGATTAAAGGTGTGCACCACCATGCTGGGCTAGTTAAATCTTACACTAAAAGTTCAGGACAAGTCTCAAATGAGCTTACAAAAGCACTGGAATAGAAAAACTAGAGAATTTGCTTGAATTTCATTCTGAAATAGGAGCATTTAGACAAAGCTGTAAGAACTAACTCTCACCTAAAAATGAGCCTTAGCTCCAGTAAAGGGATCAGTCACTGCATCAAACAGGCAAAATCTTTTAATGACTAAATTTACCTTGAGGGAACTAGAGAACTGAGTGTTCCACACACAAGAACAGAGCTGGATGGATACTGGGTGTTTGAATTAGGAGTATTTTATTTCTGATCCTTTGGATGTGTCTGCATATGCTTTGCATATTTTCTACAATAACCATTGATTTTTACCATGATAAAAATAAATCTAACATCAAGGGGTGAAATCTGAGATTATTCTATGTGAACTGAAGTTCCCAGAAGGAAAAAAAAAAAAAAGAAAAAAAGAAACCCTAGTTAAACATTCTACAAAGCTGATTGACTGATTACAACTTCAGTGATTTATGATGGCTGACCTTGGCTGTCAACTTGACACACCTGGGAAGAGGGAACTTCAACTGAGGAAATCCTCCATCAGATTGGCTTATGGGGCCTGTCTGTGCAGCATTTTCTTGATTGTTGAGTGATATGGGAGGGCCCAGCCCACTGTGGGTGATGCCATCCCTTGGCAGGTGGTCTTGGGCTGTATAAAAAAGCAGGCTGAGCACAGGCCAGAGAATCAAGCCGGTAAGCAGCATTTCTCCATGGTCTGTGCTCCAGCTCCTGCCTCCAGGTTCCTTCCTTGGTTTCCCTCAATAATGTACTGTAACCTGTAAGCCAAAGTAACAGTTTCCTTCTGAAGTTGTTTTTGGTCAGAGTGGTTATCACAGTAACAGAAAAAGTAATGAGAGTAGTGATTGTGAAGAGCTGAAATATTGCAGTTCCAGGGCCACATTATCTTGGGCTAGCCTTAGCCCCCTGAATAGCCATTTATTGCCCACCTGTGCTTAACTTAACATCCTAGTGACTACCATGTAAAATTTTAAAAATATTTTATTTATTATTTTTATTTTTGTGTGTATGAGTGTATTGCCTGCATGCATATAAGTGCACTCATGTCATGCAATGCCTGAGGAGGTCAGAAGAGGGTGGTGATCCCCTGGAACTGGAGTTATGGATGGTTGTTAGCCACCATGTGTGTTCTGGGAACCGAACCTGGGTTCTCTGCAAGAGCAGTCAGTGCTCTTAACCCCTAAGCTGTCTCTCCAACCCCTACATTGTTTTGAAATGCACAAGCAGACTCCTCAGCTTCCGTCAACCCAAGGCTAAGAATACCATCAGATAACAGCTGAAAGAAATTCTCCCACCTACCTGATGTTTCCACAAATGTGTATTTTGTATAAGGGGCTGGAAGGGAACATGCCACAGCGTACTTGTGGAGGCCATAGAACAACTTGCAGGAATCAGTTCTCTATTTCCGCCATTGGGTTCCAGGATTAAACTCAGGTCACTGGGCTTAGTGGCAGTTTTCTTTACCCACTGAGCCACCTCATTAGCCCACTAACGTATTCTTAAGTTCTTTGATTCGTTATTTTTCTTTGTTCTTTTAGTATAAAAATTTTGTGAAACTGTTAGCACATTGAAACATGGCATTTGGGGTGACCTGATTCTGTGTTCCCAGGCCATGATCACTCACATTTGCCTCTAGAATAAACTCTGTTATTTATTCCCTTTGAAGTAAGAGCTGTGTTTTTATTTTGACATATACAAATTAAGTATTCATGACAGTTAAAAAAATGCAAAACCATCACCTAAGTGAATGGATTTTCTAAACAAAAAATAAAAAGCTCAAGGGGCTGGGGTTCAGCAGGTAAGAGCACTGGCTGCTCTTACAGAGGACCGGAGTTTGGTTTCTAGAACATACATGGCAGCTGTATATATTAAATATCTACTATGCACACGGTATTAACAGTGCTTCACATTGAGCTATTGTTTCTTATTTATTTATTATTTTTATTTTATGTGTATGAGTGTATTGCCTGCATGGATGTGAGCTATTGTTTCTTTAAATTTTTTTTGAATTTATTTTCATTTTATGTGCATAATATTTTGCATGCATGTAAGTGCAATGCCCATGGAGGCCAGAAGGGGGCATCAGGACTACCACTACTTGAAGATGTGGTCCCTCCCCTTTCTCCTCTGGCCATCTCTGCACCATGCCTCCCCAGTCATTATGAACACCAGTGTCTCTGAAATCATAAGCCAAATTAACTCTTCCTTTTAAAAGTTGCCTTGCACCAGGCGTGGTGGTGCACACCTGTAGTCCAGCACTCAGGAGGCAGAGGCAGGCGGATCTCTGTGAGTTCAAACCAGCCTGGTCTACATAGTGAGTTCCAGGCAAGCTGGGGCTACAGGGAGACCCTGTTTCAAAAAGACCCCCCCCAAAAAAATTTGCCTTGGTCATGATCTTATCACAACAACAAAAAAGTAACTAATACAGAGTTTAATCTCCATTGTGAGGAATTAAGAGGGTAGAAATGAGCCAGGTGTGGTGTTGCACACCTTTAATCTCAGTAGTGGGGAGGGAGAAGCAGGCAGATCTCTGTAAGATGGAGGCCAGCCTAGTCTACATAGCAAGTTCCAGGACAGCTGGGGTCACAGGGAGACCCTGTCTTAAAAAATGTGAGTTACAAACCACTATCCAGTGTATATTACTCTTACAAATGAGAAAGTATCCCATATATACACACTAGAGGTACTACCTAATTCTCAAATCTTAGAAATATCCTCTCCTAGCGAATTTATGGTCATTGTACACTTAACTGTCAACATTCTATATGGTTGCTTATGGTACCTGGCAATTGCATTGTAAGTTCATCATCAATCCAAGAAGAGTCCTTCCCCACCATACACTCCATAATATCAATGTTATTTTCAATATGCTAAAAATAGTTTTTATTGCAGTGATTTATCCTGCACTTGTTATTTATACTCACACATCTATTATAAATC
>NW_008335660.1:408896-409050 GCF_000622305.1 Nannospalax galili | reverse complement strand
ACTGCTTAAACTTAAGCTGTTTGTGAACAGCTGCAACTGCACAAATCCAAAACGATATATGACTATTTTTTTGTATTATAAGCTTTACCGCTAACTAGAAGCTATTCTAGTAAGTAGTTGAATAGGTGCCTCTAAGTTTTACACATAAATATAC
>NW_008335660.1:407335-408504 GCF_000622305.1 Nannospalax galili | reverse complement strand
AAAAATGAAAATTACATAAACAAAAATAGAAGAAAAGACAACGTACTAGTGAACCGCAGGACATTAAAATCCCAGCATTGCTTCTATTAAGTTCTGAGAACATATTAAAAAAAAAAAAAAACTGCTTAAACTTAAGCTGTTTGCGAACAGCTGCAACTGCACAAATCCAAAACGATATATGACTATTTTTTGTATTATAAGCTTTACCGCTAACTAGAAGCTATTCTGGTAAGTAGTTGAATAGGTGCCTCTAAGTTTTACACATAAATATATAGGACCACCATGGTGGTGCACACGTTTAATCCCAGAACTGAGGAGGTGGAGGCAGGTGAATCTCTATGAGTTCAACTGCCCTATAGAGAGACCCTGACTCAAAAATAGATAAGTAAACAAATAAATAGAATGCACAGGACTAAAACTAACCATTATAAAGTAACTTAAATTCAGAAGTCACTGAAATGAATAGGATATAATTGTTAAAAACTAATCTGGGAACTAGAGAGATGGCTCAGTGGTTAAGAGCCCTGGCTGCTCTTGCAAAGGACCCAGGTTCAGTTCCCAGAACCCATATGGTGGCTAACAACCAACCACTCCAGTTCCAGGAGATTTGACACCCTCTTCTAATATCTACAGGTATTACATACAAGTGACACATACATGCAAGCAAAACACTCATATACATAAAAATATAGATAAATTTAAGATATGTACTCTGACCAGTATTCAAAGTTCAGCATTTGTAACCAATGAATTTTTAATGAATCAAACTAATTTTCTGTACCAATTCAAGTTAAACTCATTTCATAAAAATGTGTTTCACAAAATAGGTTAACTTTAAACAAACAACAAATGAGCAGATATCAAGGTAATCACAATACATATATATAAGAGCAAACATCAAATTAAAAGTATTAAACTAAAACATAAATTACTGGGACTAAGATGAAGGGGTCAGGAGAATAAAGAAGGTCAGTGCAGCAGGGGGTGATATGACAAAGTAAAACGAAGTATGTCTGGAAATGCCATATGAAACCCACTACTATTTGCTAACTTAATTATCTTAATTTAAGAAAATTATTTTGAAGGCCAGATGTGGTGGTGCACGTCTTTAATCCCAGCACTCGGGAGGCAGAGGCAGGCAGATCTCTTTGAGCTCAAGGCCAGCCTGA
>NW_008335660.1:401477-403025 GCF_000622305.1 Nannospalax galili | reverse complement strand
CATTTTAATTCCCTACCTCCCAACATATCAAAATTCCTTTCTGGAAGCTGGAGAAATGTTTGGCTGTTAAGACCACTTCCTCCTCTTCCAGAGGATCGGTGTTTGGGTCCTAGTACCCATGTTGTGTGACTCACAACTACCTGTAAATCCAGTTTTAGGGGATCTAATGCTTTCTTCTGGTCTCTGAGGGCACCCATGCACGAATGGCAGATGCTGACACAGCATACGACACACACACATTTTAAAAAATCCTTTCTGGGATTGGTGGTGTAGCTCAGTGTTAGAGTGCTTGCCCAGCACACATATACACTCCAGAAAGGACCTATAGAACACACACACACACACACACGCACACACACATACACACACACACACACACACATATTTCCCCCATGTGAGATGATTTGCTATATAGGATAATAAGTCTTTCTTTATATTCTTGTGGACTCCAATTTGATTTCTAAGACTTTTAGTTTTAAATGGTAAATAATAAGAAAATATGAAAGCCTGGTTAATAGATCTGCCTGGTTTAAAAGTATGTCTCACTCATAAATTGCCTGTGATTTCTATTTAGCCTCTCCAGTTTTCCCATTGCTAGTATCCTATTTTTGCATAGCATAGTCATTTAAATGTCAGAATTTTAGTAAGTCTCAATATTTTCCATGTTTGATATCCTTGGCCTTAAACATCAATGGCTGATGTTTGACTTAAGTAGAATGTAATGCACATCTGGCAGAGTCAGTCTTCATTTGGAGAAAAAAAATCATGCTCTCATTTGACAGCTTTGTACATGCTAATAAGTGATCTGAATATGTACCTTACTGGGACTAAGATGAAGGGGTCAGGAGAATAAAGAAGGTCAGTGCAGCAGGGGGTGATATGACAAAGTAAAACGAAGTATGTCTGGAAATGCCATATGAAACCCACTACTATTTGCTAACTTAATTATCTTAATTTAAGAAAATTATTTTGAAGGCCAGATGTGGTGGTGCACGTCTTTAATCCCAGCACTCGGGAGGCAGAGGCAGGCAGATCTCTTTGAGCTCAAGGCCAGCCTGATCTACATAGCAAGTTCCAGGCCAGCTGGGGCTTCAGGGAGACCCTTTCTCAAAACAATGTGGTTTTTTGGTCTTTTTGAGACAGGGTCTCCCTGGGATTAAAGGTGTGCACCACCACACCTGGCTTAATATTTTTTTAATTTTTAAAAATTTTATGTCTGTGAGTGTCTTGCCTGCATGCATGTAAGTGCACCAATGTGTTCAATGCCTGTGAAGGCCAGAAGATGGCGTCGGATCCCCTGGAACTGAAGTTACAAACAGTTGTTAGCCACCATGGAGGTGCTGGGAACCAAACACAAGTCCTGAGCCATCTCTCCAGTCATTTTTTTTTTAATTTTTAAAAGAGAAAAGAGATTGGGAAAAAATATTACTGGGTCTATTTTTTTCTCCTTGAAGTTAGATTTTCTTTCCATGAACCACTTCAAATCTGAAGGCATACTTCTTTCTAATGGCCTTTTTTTTTTTAATGTATAAACATTTTCCCAACAAA
>NW_008335660.1:394959-396834 GCF_000622305.1 Nannospalax galili | reverse complement strand
TGTTTGACTTAAGTAGAATGTAATGCACATCTGGCAGAGTCAGTCTTCATTTGGAGAAAAAAAATCATGCTCTCATTTGACAGCTTTGTACATGCTAATAAGTGATCTGAATATGTACCTTATACACTGCTATCAGATGAGTGCATGGGACAGGAAATGTTTCATTATGAGGAAGACTCTATGCAGTGATAGGGACCCTTCATCATCTGTATATAAGTCCACATCTGCATTTCATTCCATAGGCAGGAATCTGCACACACACACTGCAAGCAGCTCAGTCAGTACTTATACGCTGCAAACAGTTTGTTTGCTTAAAGTTCAATTTATATGTCACCCAAACATAGGTTCAGAAGAAATGAAAGGCACAGTGGCCTTAGTGTTTGCAAATTCTCTGCAACACAGAGCTGATAATGAGGAAAAAGCAGAATCCACCCCCACTATACAGAGAGAAGATAAGTGCGATAATCTCAGAGACAAGGCAGACCAGCTGATCAGAGGGGCAAGACTGAACTTTGAATGACTGACTGCTTTGGTTTCCCTTCTCTACACGGTGTGCTGCCTAAGTATGAGATGTAATACAGACTTTAGGGTGCGAACCCAGCGTCTGCCCAGATTGCTGGCTCTCTGAATAAAAGGCAGTGTAAGGATTCAGTTTCTGGGCCTGATCTACATAGCAAGTTCCAGGCCAGCTGGGGCTTCAGGGAGACCCTTTCTCAAAACAATGTGGTTTTTTGGTCTTTTTGAGACAGGGTCTCCCTGGGATTAAAGGTGTGCACCACCACACCTGGCTTAATATTTTTTTAATTTTTAAAAATTTTATGTCTGTGAGTGTCTTGCCTGCATGCATGTAAGTGCACCAATGTGTTCAATGCCTGTGAAGGCCAGAAGATGGCGTCGGATCCCCTGGAACTGAAGTTACAAACAGTTGTTAGCCACCATGGAGGTGCTGGGAACCAAACACAAGTCCTGAGCCATCTCTCCAGTCATTTTTTTTTTTAATTTTTAAAAGAGAAAAGAAATTGGGAAAAAATATTACTGGGTCTATTTTTTTCTCCTTGAAGTTAGATTTTCTTTCCATGAACCACTTCAAATCTGAAGGCATACTTCTTTCTAATGGCCTTTTTTTTTTTAATGTATAAACATTTTCCCAACAAATCTACCCCTACAAAGACCTACAACTCAGGTGTTCAACAACTGAGTCAATCCCTATTAAGCTTTAAATACTCTTAGTGTTTCAAGTCAACCCACTTAAATAAAATGACTTAAAATCACATTCTTGGAGCTCTAACAAGATCAGTGCTTCCTTAAATGTGTCACACATGAGAGTTTGGTTGTGTGGAGTCAGCTATGGAAATGTACCATAAAGTACATAATGGCTGGGACATTTCTAGCAGACATTTATAGCAGACAAAATATTTCTGTGAAACTAGAGAACACCATACTGCCCTTGTATATCACTGTAAAGCAACTTGAATATTCCTCTGCCTACATTTCTCACTTGAAAATGGAACCAAACTACATATTTAAAGTATCTCCTTTTGGGACTGGAGAGATGGCTCAGTGGTTAAGAGCACTGACTGCTCTTGCAGAGGACTCAGGTTCAATTCCCAGTACCCACATGGAGGCTAACAACGGTCTGTAACTCCAGTTCCAGGGGAATCAGATGCTCTCTTCTGACCTCCTCCGGCATTGCATGACACAGGTACACTTACATAGATGCAGGCAATACATTCATATACACAAAATTTAAATAATAGATAAAATATTTTTGAAGTATCTCCTTTGTAGGGAGAGGTTCATGAACCCTCCAACCCCCAACCCCTAACTAAGGAGATACGGACAACTAATGGTTTCTCGGGGGAGGGAGAGTTACTT
>NW_008335660.1:389041-389816 GCF_000622305.1 Nannospalax galili | reverse complement strand
CCCAACAAATCTACCCCTACAAAGACCTACAACTCAGGTGTTCAACAACTGAGTCAATCCCTATTAAGCTTTAAATACTCTTAGTGTTTCAAGTCAACCCACTTAAATAAAATGACTTAAAATCACATTCTTGGAGCTCTAACAAGATCAGTGCTTCCTTAAATGTGTCACACATGAGAGTTTGGTTGTGTGGAGTCAGCTATGGAAATGTACCATAAAGTACATAATGGCTGGGACATTTCTAGCAGACATTTATAGCAGACAACATATTTCTGTGAAACTAGAGAACACCATACTGCCCTTGTATATCACTGTAAAGCAACTTGAATATTCCTCTGCCTACATTTCTCACTTGAAAATGGAACCAAACTACATATTTAAAGTATCTCCTTTTGGGACTGGAGAGATGGCTCAGTGGTTAAGAGCACTGACTGCTCTTGCAGAGGACTCAGGTTCAATTCCCAGTACCCACATGGAGGCTAACAACGGTCTGTAACTCCAGTTCCAGGGGAATCAGATGCTCTCTTCTGACCTCCTCCGGCATTGCATGACACAGGTACACTTACATAGATGCAGGCAATACATTCATATACATAAAACAGAAGGCCACAACTCACCAAGTTTTGAAGAATAAGGGACTGTAGAGTGAAAGATGGGACTTCCATATGGAATTTCATCCATCCACAGCTCAGGGACCGTTGGGGAAGAGGAGGCAGAAAGACTGTAAGAGCCAAGGCTGGTTCATGAACACAGGGAGGTGGAGGCTTCCAGGCCC
>NW_008335660.1:382777-385262 GCF_000622305.1 Nannospalax galili | reverse complement strand
TGTTTGACTTAAGTAGAATGTAATGCACATCTGGCAGAGTCAGTCTTCATTTGGAGAAAAAAAATCATGCTCTCATTTGACAGCTTTGTACATGCTAATAAGTGATCTGAATATGTACCTTATACACTGCTATCAGATGAGTGCATGGGACAGGAAATGTTTCATTATGAGGAAGACTCTATGCAGTGATAGGGACCCTTCATCATCTGTATATAAGTCCACATCTGCATTTCATTCCATAGGCAGGAATCTGCACACACACACTGCAAGCAGCTCAGTCAGTACTTATACGCTGCAAACAGTTTGTTTGCTTAAAGTTCAATTTATATGTCACCCAAACATAGGTTCAGAAGAAATGAAAGGCACAGTGGCCTTAGTGTTTGCAAATTCTCTGCAACACAGAGCTGATAATGAAGAAAAAGCAGAATCCACCCCCACTATACAGAGAGAAGATAAGTACGATAATCTCAGAGACAAGGCAGACCAGCTGATCAGAGGGGCAAGACTGAACTTTGAATGACTGACTGCTTTGGTTTCCCTTCTCTACACGGTGTGCTGCCTAAGTATGAGATGTAATACAGACTTTAGGGTGCGAACCCAGCGTCTGCCCAGATTGCTGGCTCTCTGAATAAAAGGCAGTGTAAGGATTCAGTTTCTGGGGGCTGGAGAGATGGCTCAGTGGTTAAGAGCACTAGGTGCTCTTGCAGAGGACCTGGGTCCGGTTCCCAGCACCCACATGGTGGCTAACAACCGTCTATAACTCCAGTTCCAGAGAATCTGATGCCCTCTTCTGACCTCCATGGGCACTGCACAACATGGGTACACTTATGTACATGCAAACAATACACTCATACACATAAAATAAAATACAAATAAAATACTTTAGGAAGATTCAATTTCTGTCTCTGCTCATTGGAATCTTCAAGTAACAGGTAATAATGACTGCTAATATTCTGACTGTAATACTTGGTGGAGAAACTAGAAGGCTATCAAATATAAGTAGATTTAAAAAGATCCCTGGACTAACATAGGAGGAATGGAGCTATGGATAGGCCAAATGTACAAGGAATTCAAACCACACAGTCTTGATTTTATAGTGAGAGGGGAAATAGTTTTCCTTCCTGATTAAACATGTAATTAAAACACTTAGGGATCTGAGATACAGACACTGGTTCACTGACTCTAGACTATGGAATACCAATATAGTGAGGAGAAATAAGTTGACTGGCAGGTGTTAGACAGGGTCTCACTGTGCCACCCTGGCTGGCCTGGAGCTCACTTTGTAGGTCAGGCTGGCTTTGAATTCAGAGATCCACCTGCCTTTGTCTGCCAAATTGCTGGGATTAAAGGCCTGGGCTCCCACACCTAGCAAGAAACTTCTTTTAAAATGTGAGACTTGGGCCTGGAGAGATGAGATGGCTCAGCGGTTAAGAGCACTGACTGCTCTTGCAGAGAACCCACATTTGATTCTAGTGGTTAAGAGCACTGACTGCTCTTGCAGAGGACTCAGGTTCAATTCCCAGTACCCACATGGAGGCTAACAACGGTCTGTAACTCCAGTTCCAGGGGAATCAGATGCTCTCTTCTGACCTCCTCCGGCATTGCATGACACAGGTACACTTACATAGATGCAGGCAATACATTCATATACACAAAATTTAAATAATAGATAAAATATTTTTAAAGTATCTCCTTTGTAGGGAGAGGTTCATGAACCCTCCAACCCCCAACCCCTAACTAAGGAGATATGGACAACTAATGGTTTCTCGGGGGAGGGAGAGTTACTTTTCTTTAAGGCTGTGACTCCTGGTAGGTTGACCATGCTCCACTGGATAGCCCCACACCCAAAAGCATATGGACACCACAAATTGGAGTCCATGGGTTGCTAAATTTAAAATAAAGAAAAAGAGGACACAAAGTTTGGGATGGGTAAGAAAATGAGGATGGATCTGGGAAATGTTAAGGGGAAGAGTTAGGGACAAATATTATCAAAATACATTTTACAAAATTCTCAAAGAATTAATAAAAATGTCTTTAAATAATTTTTAAAAAATTTAATAAAGTATCTTCTTTGAACCTGTAATCCCAGCACTCACGGGGCAGAAGCATGAGGTTTGTTGTAAATTAGAGGTCAACCTGGTCTGCATAGAAAGTTCCAGGACAGCCAGAGCTATAGAGAGAGACTTCGTCTCAGTTAAAAAAAACAACTAACCACACAAACAGTATGTCCTTCGATAGTGCTGTGCCCCGTGTGATTGGCCAGTTACTACTGGTGATGAAGGACAGTGATCTCACTACTTCTGTTTCACAGAAAAGGAGCTCCAGAAACCATCTTTAAACATTCTGTAGAATTTATGGAAAATGAGTATATCAAAAGAAACAGCAGCCACCTGGAGCAAGAAACTCTTATGCCTGACTTTCTATTCCTTCTTGTGAGGCCTCACAAAGCCTCTCCCTCTGGAGACTGCAGTATGCCAGGGACCAC
>NW_008335660.1:377098-378468 GCF_000622305.1 Nannospalax galili | reverse complement strand
TCTTCTGACCTCCACGGGCAATGCATAACACAGGTACACTTACATACATGCAAGCAATACACTCATACACATAGAATAAAAATAATAAATGTTTTTAAAAATTCAGGGGGTTGGGGCTGGAGAGATGGCTCAGCAGTTAAGAGCACTGACTGCTCTTACAGAGGACTGGGATTTGATTCCCAGCACCCTCATGGCAGCTACGAACTGTCCTTAACTCCAGTTCCAGGGGAATCCGAAGCCCTCTTCTGACCTCCACAGAACTGCACGACACGGGTGCTCTCACATGCATGCAGGCAATACACTCATACACATAAAATAAAAATAATAAATAAAATATTTTTAAAAATTTGATACTTAATCTTCACAACCTAATAGACAACAAATAGTCCTTAATTTCTTGTTTTCAAAGTGGAGTTCCACAATATCTTTAAATGAGTATAGATTAACCAAAGCAGATAAAATCCTCACTTTTAAGTATCACCTAATTCATTTACTTGAAAAGCAGGAGAAGAAAAGCTTTTTTGTTGGCTTTAAATGTTTTTTTTTTTAGTTTCCATGATAACTTGATGTAAATTTGTTTAGAATGTGGTTATGTTTTGCTCTAATCTTATTTGAAACATAAGCAAGAACACAGTCTAACCTTGGCTACACATTAGCATTCTTGGGGAATATTTCCAGAGACCTTTTAAATAGAACTAATGGGGGGGGGGCTTTTTTAAAGTTCTATAACTAAGTCTGATATTAAGGTGGAGTTAAAAATCTCTGGCATGAGGTATAGCTAGTCGGTATACTTTTTAAAAAATTTTTTACTTTAATTATTTTTATTTTATGTAATGTGTGTATTAAAAAAAACAACTAACCACACAAACAGTATGTCCTTCGATAGTGCTGTGCCCCGTGTGATTGGCCAGTTACTACTGGTGATGAAGGACAGTGATCTCACTACTTCTGTTTCACAGAAAAGGAGCTCCAGAAACCATCTTTAAACATTCTGTAGAATTTATGGAAAATGAGTATATCAAAAGAAACAGCAGCCACCTGGAGCAAGAAACTCTTATGCCTGACTTTCTATTCCTTCTTGTGAGGCCTCACAAAGCCTCTCCCTCTGGAGACTGCAGTATGCCAGGGACCACCGTAGAGAAGACCACATAGGTGACCTGGCCATTTGGAAAGATCACTTGTGCTTCGCTATTAGAATTCTTTTGATAAGTAAACACATACATTGAATAAAAACCAAATAGGCCTATCAATCCTCAGTGAGACAGCTAGGAAGAAACGATACTAACTAGTTAAGAAAAGCAGCTGGGGTTTCTCAATGAGCTTTAGCTTTTCTTTCAACTGTTCAGTCTCCAAATATAATTTTAATCTTT
>NW_008335660.1:370405-373973 GCF_000622305.1 Nannospalax galili | reverse complement strand
TTAAAAACAAAATTAAAGATACCGTTTTTCCCCTGGAAGAAATAAGAGCCATGTACTCAGCCTCCAGAACTTGAGTAGAAATAATAGATCATTCTGTCTCTTCTCTACTCCAGATAGTGTTCCCACTCTGACTGATACTAAAGTGAACTGTTAGCAAACCAACACAAAAAGTAGTTGTAAGGAAAGTGATTACAATAAAACCCACTGTTAGAGCCCATGTTTTTTATATCAGGTCATAGGCTCTGTGAGTTCCATGGGAACATTCTAGAAGGGGCCTAGAAGTCTCTCCTGTTTGAAGACTGTGGAACCTCACAGCACTGTATCATTACTAGAATGTTAATTTGTACTGGGAAGCTTCTTAAAATGTAGCAATGAAGACCCAAGTACTTTCCCAACAGAACTGTGGTCTCAGGGCAATGGAGTCCCCTTTGCACATGTCCAGCCAACCCTTGAGGAACACACTGAGGGCACATACATCCAACTGGATGGCTTTGAAGGTGGAATTTTAGAGGGTCATGAAGAACAATTTTTCCATTTTGTTTTTCCAAGGCCAGCAGAATGACAGTGAAGCTGACAGGAGTAGAGAAGAATATTTCAAGAAGTCTCCCTCAGTTTCCAGGTAACTGAGACAAACCAAGAGAGGGTCAGCCATGACATATCCCTGCCAGGGTAGTGACTTGAGCCCTCTTCTAATTACACTTAGGACCGATTTCCTCTACATTGCATATTAAAACAAGTAGGAGTATAGTGAACAGATAAATCAGCTGCATGTCCAGGAATTCCTAAGCTTGCTGAAACTGATACTCTCAGGAAGACCATTTTTCCTGAGAACAGTAAATGCTAACCTCAGATACCTTGGCTAAAAGGTGAAATTAACACCTAGTGTTTGGTGTGACCTGTCAGACACAGTCCATTTTCTAGGATAGCTCACAGTTCAGGATCCATTCTCTTTTGTAGGAATGACTTTTTCAATATGAACATAATCTGGCCTAAAGACTTTTACCTAGCCTTGTAATCAAAAACTTACTGTTTACAAATATAAACAAGCTCACTGAGCCATGTGCTCCTCTTGTGACCTGGGCACCTTGACCTTTATCCCTCAGGACCACTTCTGGCCTATCCAAGACAGTGAATGAATGTGGGTGTGTACGCTTTACATGTCAAAGTGCTGCAGGAAGCCTGATTTTCTTATTGTAAAGAGTGAGAGAAATCTGTTTGTTGTTGTGTGTGTGATATTCTAGGCCTCAGGATCAAAGCACAAAAATTTCTGATAAGGGTGGGCCCTGACTTCCACTTCCCCATTTCATGCTGGAGATCCTGTTTCAATAAAATGAGTGAGGCTTGTCTAAGGAGCCCAGTTCTGAGAAATATCTGAAGGAACAGGTGCTTGGTAGTTTGGGTCTCATTTTGGAATGCTGAGTCAGGCTGTTTGTTCTTAAGTATCTCCATAATGTGGTTTGGAAATGCCAAACTCTTTATCTCTCACGTCCATGAACATGCAGTCCCAGAGCTCAGTGAAATCCCCTGCTCATGTTTGGGCTGCCCCTTTAGGCTGAAATGAATACTTGTTCCCATGGGAAATAAGTTGTTTTTTCATTTGTCCCTAAAGGCCAGGTGAATTTTGCTCAGTAACACCTTAGCAATGTAATCTGTTAAGCCTACCCAAGCTGTCATGCAATGAGGGATCCTAGAGTCATTCATTCCCAGAGCCAGCCTTTCTCACCTTACAGTATAATGAGAAGGGGAAACTAGAAACAGGACTGAGTCTTGGTTTTGTGACCTCTTGCTTTGAGTTCCAGTGTAGAGCACGTAAAAGCACTAAACATGAATTTGTTAAGGTGTAAAGCACCTTACAAACCCACTACACTCTTGGTAGCCCTGAGAGAAGATGCTGAATCAGGAATCTCAAGCCAGGGAGTGGGAACTGCTAAGCACAGCCCTGGGGACTCCCTGCTCATCCTGTGCATGGAACCAGCCATATCCATAGGTTTTCTTTTCCTCTTAAATATTTTTTAATTATTTTTATTTTATGTAATGTGTGTATTGCCTGCATGTAAGTGCACCCATGTTGTGCAATGCCAGCAGAGGACAGAAGAAGGTATCAGGTCCGCTGGAACTGGAGTTACTGACAGCTGTTAGCTGCCATGTGGGTGCTGGGATTCGAACCCCCTGGATCTTCTGCAAGAACAGCCAGTGTTCCTAACTGCTGAACCATCTCTCCAGCTCCTTTTTCTTTTGAGACAGGGTCTCCCTGTAGCTCCAACTGCCCTGGAACTTGTACATTGAATAAAAACCAAATAGGCCTATCAATCCTCAGTGAGACAGCTAGGAAGAAACGATACTAACTAGTTAAGAAAAGCAGCTGGGGTTTCTCAATGAGCTTTAGCTTTTCTTTCAACTGTTCAGTCTCCAAATATAATTTTAATCTTTCCATCGTAAAGATGTTTTCCTTCTCAGAATCCAAATAACGAGGTGACAAACTACTTCTTAAATGTAAGAATTTCTTGTAACTCATCACATTGAGACAACAGATTACAGTAGTCAACATTAAGCCCTGAGGAACTTGTTCTTCAAAAAAGTGACAATACCTAAAAGTTTAAAAACAAATCAAGCCCGGTGTGGTGGTACACACCTTTGATCCTAGCACTCAGGAGGCAGAGGTAGGTGGATCTCTTTGAGTATGAGACCAGCCTGGTCTACATAGAGAGTTCCAGGCCAGCTGGGGCTACAAGGAGGCCACGTCTCAAAAACCAACAACAAACAAGCAAACCGAAAAGCATATTGAAATCTACTGATTTTTAGGCACACTTTCCAATCATTACTATAACTCTTTAAGGCCACGAGATGGTTCAGTAGATAAGGACGCCCATTTCAAAGTCTGAGGTCTTGAGTTCAATCCTTCGGTCCCACATGGTGGAGGGAGACAACTGATTCCTACAAGTTATCCTCTGTTCTCACATTTTTTGCACACGCACACAAATGTACACACACAAAATGAAGTTTAAAACTTTTTTTAAGTACCAGTTTATTCCTTAAGATACAGTAATAAGGGTGTGATAATATGTAATCAGGAGCATATTAATTTGTTCCAAATAGCCCTCTATTGTAAGTGGAAGTGATCCACAACTTCATTGGGGTCACTAATTTTTCTTCTTTCGAGGAGGTTTTTTTTTTTTTTTCTTTCCTTAGAGTCAAACATTCCTGTTTAAAAGCAATGTCAGTTCTTGTTGCATGTCTTTTAACCATTATTAAATAAGCTTAGAGTCAAACATTCCTGTTTAAAAGCAATGTCAGTTCTTGTTGCATGACTTTTAACCATTATTAAATAAGAAATCAGGGGCTGGAGAGATGGCTCAGCAGTTAAGAGCACTGACTGCTCTTGCGGAGGACCTGGGTTTGATTCCTAGCACCCACATGGCAGCTACAAACCATCCTTAACTCTAGTTCCAGGGGAATCCGAGGCCCTCTTCTGACCTCCAAGGCATTGCATGACATGGTGCACTCACATACATGCAGGCAATACACTCATACGCATAAAAATAATTTTAAAATATTTTTAAAAAGAGCG
>NW_008335660.1:364800-368359 GCF_000622305.1 Nannospalax galili | reverse complement strand
TTAAAAACAAAATTAAAGATACCGTTTTTCCCCTGGAAGAAATAAGAGCCATGTACTCAGCCTCCAGAACTTGAGTAGAAATAATAGATCATTCTGTCTCTTCTCTACTCCAGATAGTGTTCCCACTCTGACTGATACTAAAGTGAACTGTTAGCAAACCAACACAAAAAGTAGTTGTAAGGAAAGTGATTACAATAAAACCCACTGTTAGAGCCCATGTTTTTTATATCAGGTCATAGGCTCTGTGAGTTCCATGGGAACATTCTAGAAGGGGCCTAGAAGTCTCTCCTGTTTGAAGACTGTGGAACCTCACAGCACTGTATCATTACTAGAATGTTAATTTGTACTGGGAAGCTTCTTAAAATGTAGCAATGAAGACCCAAGTACTTTCCCAACAGAACTGTGGTCTCAGGGCAATGGAGTCCCCTTTGCACATGTCCAGCCAACCCTTGAGGAACACACTGAGGGCACATACATCCAACTGGATGGCTTTGAAGGTGGAATTTTAGAGGGTCATGAAGAACAATTTTTCCATTTTGTTTTTCCAAGGCCAGCAGAATGACAGTGAAGCTGACAGGAGTAGAGAAGAATATTTCAAGAAGTCTCCCTCAGTTTCCAGGTAACTGAGACAAACCAAGAGAGGGTCAGCCATGACATATCCCTGCCAGGGTAGTGACTTGAGCCCTCTTCTAATTACACTTAGGACCGATTTCCTCTACATTGCATATTAAAACAAGTAGGAGTATAGTGAACAGATAAATCAGCTGCATGTCCAGGAATTCCTAAGCTTGCTGAAACTGATACTCTCAGGAAGACCATTTTTCCTGAGAACAGTAAATGCTAACCTCAGATACCTTGGCTAAAAGGTGAAATTAACACCTAGTGTTTGGTGTGACCTGTCAGACACAGTCCATTTTCTAGGATAGCTCACAGTTCAGGATCCATTCTCTTTTGTAGGAATGACTTTTTCAATATGAACATAATCTGGCCTAAAGACTTTTACCTAGCCTTGTAATCAAAAACTTACTGTTTACAAATATAAACAAGCTCACTGAGCCATGTGCTCCTCTTGTGACCTGGGCACCTTGACCTTTATCCCTCAGGACCACTTCTGGCCTATCCAAGACAGTGAATGAATGTGGGTGTGTACGCTTTACATGTCAAAGTGCTGCAGGAAGCCTGATTTTCTTATTGTAAAGAGTGAGAGAAATCTGTTTGTTGTTGTGTGTGTGATATTCTAGGCCTCAGGATCAAAGCACAAAAATTTCTGATAAGGGTGGGCCCTGACTTCCACTTCCCCATTTCATGCTGGAGATCCTGTTTCAATAAAATGAGTGAGGCTTGTCTAAGGAGCCCAGTTCTGAGAAATATCTGAAGGAACAGGTGCTTGGTAGTTTGGGTCTCATTTTGGAATGCTGAGTCAGGCTGTTTGTTCTTAAGTATCTCCATAATGTGGTTTGGAAATGCCAAACTCTTTATCTCTCACGTCCATGAACATGCAGTCCCAGAGCTCAGTGAAATCCCCTGCTCATGTTTGGGCTGCCCCTTTAGGCTGAAATGAATACTTGTTCCCATGGGAAATAAGTTGTTTTTTCATTTGTCCCTAAAGGCCAGGTGAATTTTGCTCAGTAACACCTTAGCAATGTAATCTGTTAAGCCTACCCAAGCTGTCATGCAATGAGGGATCCTAGAGTCATTCATTCCCAGAGCCAGCCTTTCTCACCTTACAGTATAATGAGAAGGGGAAACTAGAAACAGGACTGAGTCTTGGTTTTGTGACCTCTTGCTTTGAGTTCCAGTGTAGAGCACGTAAAAGCACTAAACATGAATTTGTTAAGGTGTAAAGCACCTTACAAACCCACTACACTCTTGGTAGCCCTGAGAGAAGATGCTGAATCAGGAATCTCAAGCCAGGGAGTGGGAACTGCTAAGCACAGCCCTGGGGACTCCCTGCTCATCCTGTGCATGGAACCAGCCATATCCATAGGTTTTCTTTTCCTCTTAAATATTTTTTATTTATTACTTTTATGTGTGTAGTGTGTATTGCCTGCATGTAAGTGCACCCATGTTGTGCAATGCCAGCAGAGGACAGAAGAAGGTATCAGGTCCACTGGAACTGGAGTTACTGACAGCTGTTAGCTGCCATGTGGGTGCTGAACCCCCTGGTCTCTGCAAGAACAGCCAGTGTTCCTAACTGCTGAACCATCTCTCCAGCTCCTTTTTCTTTTGAGACAGGGTCTCCCTGTAGCTCCAACTGCCCTGGAACTTGCTATGTAGGCCAGGCTGGCCTTGATCTCACAGAGATCTGCCTGCCTCTGCCTCTACTGGGATTAAAGGCATGCACCACCATACCCAACATAGACAGTACACTTTTAACCTAGAAGAAAACAATTATTTAAAACTATAGGCAATGGGGCTGGAGAGATGGCTCAGTTAAGAACACTGGCTTCTCTCCAGGCCTGCGTCCCTATTCCCTATTGCCAATTTGGGTAATCCCTTCAGAGGATGGCATGATAAGAATAAGAGGTAGGAACTGGCTAGGCAGTTAGGGTAAAAAAAAAACCCACAGAGGGGCTGGAGAGGTGGCTCAGCGGTTAAGAACGCTGTTCTTGCAGAAGACCCGGGTTTGAATCCCAGCACCCACATGTCAGCTAACAACTGTCCAGTAACTCCAGTTCCAGAGGATCCAACAGCCTCTTCTGTCCTCCACAGGCATTGCACGACATGGGTGCACTTACCTACATGCAGGCAATACATGCATACACATAAGAAATAAAAATACATTAAAAAAAAAAAAAGACCCCAAAGAAATGTAGCCAGTTTCTTGGCTAAAAGTCAAAATGTCCTTGGGCCTGTTGGCAACATACTTTGTTCCAAAGGCAAAAATGTCAAAAATATTTGGGAGCTTGTATCTAATCCTTAAAAGATTTTAGGGTTCCCTGTTTGAGGGGGGGTGTTGGAGGGGAGGGAGTGGGCATGGATTTGATCAAAACACCTTATACACATTTATGAAATTCTCAATAAAGTTTTGTAAAAACTATAATAAAAAAAAAAAAAACCACTGGCTACTCTTGCAGCGGACCTGGGTTTGGTTCCCAGCACCCACAAGGCAACTAACATCCAGTTTAAAAGCAATGTCAGTTCTTGTTGCATGTCTTTTAACCATTATTAAATAAGAAATCAGGGGCTGGAGAGATGGCTCAGCAGTTAAGAGCACTGACTGCTCTTGCGGAGGACCTGGGTTTGATTCCTAGCACCCACACAACAGCTACAAACTGTCCTTAACTCCAGTTCCAGGGAAATCCAAAGTGCCCTTCTGACCTCCGCAGCATTGCAGGACACGGGTGTGCTCTGCACTCACATACATGCAGGCGATACACTCATATACAGAAAAAATAATAATAAATAAAATATTTTTTAAAAAATTTTTGAGCCGGGCGTGGTAGAGCATGCCTGTAGTCCCAGCACTCGGGAGGTAGAGGTAGGCGGATCTCCGTGAGTTCGAGGCCATCCTGGTCTCCATAGTGAATCCAGGACAGCTCGGGCTACAGGGAGACTC
>NW_008335660.1:357335-362932 GCF_000622305.1 Nannospalax galili | reverse complement strand
GTGTGTGTGTGTGTGTATGTATGTGTGTGTTCTTGCATGTGCCACAGCACACATGTGGAGGTCAGAGAGAGGACAGCTTTTGGGAGTTTGTTCTTTCTTTCTACCATGTGAGTCACAGGGACTAACCTTGGGTTGTCAAGCCTGGTGGCAGGTTCCTTTACCTGCTGATCCATCTCAATGGTACTATGGTGGTTGCTGTTTCCCAAGCCAACCAGACTGGGAAGCCCTGGAGATGCAACAGAGAAGACAGATAAATTTGCCCTCCTGGAGCTCACATGAGCATGAGTGAGGTAGAGAAATAAAGAAACACAAGCTACATAAGGTAATAGTAAAGTAAAATGGTGGCTGACATGGGTAGACAGAAGGCTCTCACAGCACAGTGCCCAGAGGCCGGCTCTCTGAGGAGGTCATATCTGAGCAAAGACCTGAGGGAAGCAGCAGTGGATGGGGGCTGCTCCAAGCAGGGGAAGAGAGTGTGAATGCCCTGGGGGCCTTTGGAGGCTTGTCTATTCTAGGTGGAACAAGCTGCAGGTGCAGATGAGGTCACAGGAGCAGCAGGGTTGATGCAGCTGTGACCTGACAGGCCTCTGGAAGGGCAGGTGCATGTGCATATGCATGTGCTTCTCTTCTAGTAACTTCTTCCTTCTTGCATATTCAAAATGTAAAATGACATCCCCCTTCCCAATAATGCACACAAGGAAAATTAATTAAAAAGTAAGCGCTGGGGATGGAGCTGAGTTGGACGAGTGTTTGTCTTTAACGTACAAAGCCCTAGCTCCATCCGCAGCATCATATACACTGAGTGTGATGGCACATGTCTGTAACCTCAGTACTCAGGAGGTTCAAGGTTTGAAGCCAGCCTGGGCTACAGCTGGGAATAGAGCTGAGTTGGAGGAATGTTTGTCTTGAATACACAAAGCACAGATTTTGTGTCGAGCATCAAATACAATGCATGTGATGGTACATGTCTGTAATTTCAGTACTCAGGAAGTTCAAGGACTGAGGCCAGCCTGGGCTACATTCTGGGGATATAGCTGAGTTGGATGAGTGTCTTGAATATACAAAGTCCTAGATTCCATCTGCAGTATCATATTCACTAAATGTGATAGCACACGTTTCTAATCTCAGTACTCAGGAAGTAAAAGGTCTGAGGCCAGTCCTACTAAGCTTCATGACACTTGGTCTTAAAACAAAAGGGGAGGGATGAGTGGTGAAGATATGTGTCAGTGGTTAAGAGCACTTGCTGTTCTTCCAGAAGACCCAGCATCCACATGGTGGCTAATAACTATCTGTTACTCCAGGTGGAGGGGAGCCAATGCCCTCCTCTAGCCTCTGTGGGCATTGCACATATGTGATGCACTTATATACATATATATGCAGGTAAAACACTCATGCACATAAAATGAAAATAAAACTTTAAAATGTTTTTTATGTGTTGCAAATTAAAACCACCCTAAGGTATCACCTTACCCCAATCAGACTGCCTAGGATCAAGAGAACAAATGATACCAAATGCTGTTGAGGATGTGGAGAAAGGGGGATGCTCATTCACTGCTGGTGGGGTCGCAAACTCGTGCAGCCTCTATGCAAAACAGTGTGGAGAACTCTTTAAACAGAACCTATCATATGAACCGGTTACACGACTCTTTGGCATGTACCCAATGGACTTGTCCTATTGAAGAGACACTTGTAAAACCATGCTTGTTGCTGCTCTTTTCACAATAGCTAAGAGATGGAAGCAACCTACATATCACTGAACAGACCAGTGGTTAACAAAAATGTGGTATATTTACACAATGGAGTTCTATTCAGCAGTAAACAAAGATGAAATAGTGAAATTTACAGGCAAATGCATGGATCTAGAAACTATTATTCGAAGTGAAGTAACACAGACTCAGAAAAACAAATGACAAATGTTCTCCCTCATATGTAGCTCCTAGCACCAGATTCTTTTAAATTCCAGGTCCTTTAGTAAGAGGATGCTATACAGCAGGACCTTCTGCATGAAATCACTACCATCATCATGACTTCGGCTGAACCTGATCCCTAAACATAGTCACAATTGGGCTTGTTGAAGGTTGTGTCTTTCATTAAAGAAGTGCCAAGCAGGGTCACTGGGCCTTCACCTGAGTATCCATCTACTCTTCCCACCCAATTAGTCCAACCTTGGAAGACAAAAGAAAAATGAGGAAGAACCCAATAGAGGGATCCTTTTGGAAGCCCTTGTCAAGAAACTCCAATGGACTCTCATATGAACATTTGCAAATTGCCCTGTTCTGCTTTTTTTTTAGTTCCCTGACTGGAACTTGTAATGCTAATTACCCTTGCCTTTACTTCTCCTTTACATCTCCTATTCATGATTCAAGGACTTCCTTTTCCCCTTAGAGACAAGAGTTATGCAATTTGGGAGTCTTTTAGATAGACCCACTTAAGGAGTACTCCAATTGCCTCACCTGGTTTCCTGTTCAACATGGAAGAAGCCAGAGTAGTCTGCGTCCCTATTGCCTATTGGCAATTTGGGTAACCCGTTCAGAGGATGGCATAATATGAATAAGAGGTAGGAAATGGCCAGGCAGTAAGGGTAAAAATACTCCAAAGAAATGTATCCAGTTTCTGTGCTAAAAGGCAACATGTCCTTGAGCCTATTAACAACATACTCTATCCCAAAGGCCAAAAATATCAAAAGTATTTGGGAGCTTGTATCTAGTCCTTAAAAGATTTTAGGGTTACCTCTTCAGAGTTGGAGGGGAGGGAGTGGGCATGGATTTGATCAAAACACCTTATACACATTTATGAAATTCTCAATAAAGTTTTGTAAAAACTATAATAAAAAAAAAAAAAACCACTGGCTACTCTTGCAGCGGACCTGGGTTTGGTTCCCAGCACCCACAAGGCAACTAACATCCACCTATAACTCTAGTTCCAGGGACTCTGACGCCCTCCTTTGGCCTCCATGGGCACTGCATACATGGGTGCAGTTCCCAAAACATTCATGTACATAAAATAAAAATAAATGGCCCACTGAAGAGCCAGCAGACCTGAGTAAGATGTTTTGATCTTCAGGATAATTTTCTTGAAACTTTCTACCTCTATTTATTTACCCACCCTAGCCCTTCTTTAGCTGGTTATCCACAACCAGATTCCTTGCAAATAGATTCCTCTTCTGCCAATAGCGTGGGAAGGATCAGGACATTTTGGGCATCCTCATGAACAAAAGTGTTTACAGTTGGTAAATTCTCTTGGTGCCCATTAGGGGGCATGGCATTGGCTTGACAAGAAATAGCAACCATTAAAAGGGGGCAACTCTCCCTAGAAGGGAAATGTCAGGGCTGGAGCCAAAATAATTGCAATAGAAAACAGATTTGGTTGTTAAATGTCCCTGAGGTCTGACAGGGCCATCTCTGAGCCCATAGTGACTGTGGAGGGCCCCTAAATGTGGTTTCAAGTTGAATGATTCCGCCTCAACCAGAGCAGAATGAAGGCCAGGCCACAAGGGCTGCTGTATGGTGGGTCTTCTGGGTGGAGTTAGCGTTCTACATGCTAAGCTCAGAAACTTCCCCTTAAAGATGCCAGCATCCTTTGAGCTGTCCCAGAACACAGTTGTTTCATATAAGAACAGGAGAGGAAGTATGGTTTTCCAAAATACCTGTCATAATTATGTGTTCCTTTTCTAACTGCCAAGTCAATGCCCATTGCATGTCTCCAGCCTTAGAAACACTCTAGGCTCCTGCCATATGAGACACTGGCCACCAACCCAATATGACCATTTTCATAGAAATTTGTGCAATTAGGGAAATTTAAAACTGTTCCTCGCATAAAATAAATAAAATAAAAAAGAAATCTTTGAAAGAAAGAAGGCACTCAGCCGCTGCCATGAAATGGAGAGACATACTTATTCTTCACCAGGCACTGGATTCACCAAGTACTTCAAGAATAAATCCAAGGCTTGAGGTCTGCTGAAATACTTGTGGCTTTCTCCAGCGATTTCCAAACCGGTCTCCAAATCACTGGCAGAAAGTTTTGCTGGAACTGCATGTGGGCTGCAGGGTTCCCCATTTAGTTATGGAACTAAGTGTTCCAGGCCTGATTGTTCCAGGCTTGAGTATTCCAGGAACGGTTGCTTCGAGACTGGCCACACCAGGTCTGGCTGCTCTGAGCTGAGCTGTTCCAGGTCGTTGCTCCATAACGGAAGGCTTCTACTTGTGTTCATGGATGCCCTCGGGATAGCTGGAATGGAGGCCGCACTATTCCGTAGATGCCGAGCCCTTCAGACTCACACTGTTGCTAGTCGGGTCAGTTGCTTTTCTGCCATCACTTACATTTCATTCTTTGACTTTAGAATAATGTAAAGTTCAGAATGCTTCAAAGTTCTTGCATCTGCTAGAGGCTGAGGTGCCTCTGTCTCTGAAACCTGTCCTTGAGTGCACACAGCTGGTCCCTAGAGAGCACAGTTCGAATCTTCTGTTTTCTCAGCCCGGACCTTCTCTCTTCCTTGCCTTGAGCTCCCCTCAGAACTGTATAGCTTTGGCCTGGGACTGGTAGAGGAATCAGGGCTGTCCTGCATAGGTGGGTTCACAGAGGGAGGGAGAGGCAAGGTCTTCTTGTGGAATATCTCAGCAGCAGATGCTTGTAAGGAAGAGGCATTTGCTTCAGGACTGTAGGTCACAGGCACTGATGAGGGATCCCCAGAATCGGATTCTTTTTCAGAACAAGACAGACTGGGGTAGATCAGGATTCTCAGTCATGTCAGCCAGGAGGAAGACTATTAAAAAACAAAAAAAGCTTGAGACTTTAGAACTCAGTGTCTAGGGAGGGGATCTTAAAAATAAAGATCTCCAGATGCCAATATACCAATTAAGAATCAGGGATGTGGACTGGAGGGATGGCTCAGTGGTTAAGAGCACTGGTTGTTCTTACAGAAGACCTGGGTTTTAGTCACAGCACCCACATGGTGCTAACAACTGTCTATAACTTCAATTCCAGGGGATCCAATGCCTTTTTCCTGTGTCCTCTGAGATACAGGTGCAGTTACCCACATGCAGGAACTACACTCATACACATAAAAAAAATAGTGTGTAAAAAAAGAATCCGGGATGAAGTGAGCCTAAGAAGAGAAAGAAACCAACTCAGTCGAACCCAAGGCATGAGCCATCGGCTGTGCTGAAATAATAAAATTAGGATTTTCACTCCAGAAAGGACCTATAGAACACACACACACACACACACACACACACAAATGAAACTACTTGTATATATAAAAAGGCCCTTGTGTATTTATTCTCTCTCTCTCTCTCTCTCTCTCTCTCTCTCTCTCTGGTTCTGGTGATGGAACTCAGGGTTTTGTATGTGCAACACAAGTGCCCTACCATGACTACATCCCCAGCCCTGATTTATAGTAGTGTTATCTGTAATAGACAAA
Source organism: Nannospalax galili (assembly GCF_000622305.1). Taxonomy (NCBI): domain Eukaryota; kingdom Metazoa; phylum Chordata; class Mammalia; order Rodentia; family Spalacidae; genus Nannospalax; species Nannospalax galili. The sequence goes on along the minus strand of NW_008335660.1, from coordinate 357,513 downwards.
CACTAGAAGTGACTGCATTGCCCATCCAGTGGGCAGATATTGAATAATAGACATGAAATAACATGAAATAAAGTCGATATTTTGACTTTGCACATAATGAATAATAGACATGAAATAACAAACCACTGATATGCAGGACCTGGATGGAACTCAAATGCACTGTGCTAAGTGAAAAAAA
>NW_008335660.1:352718-357046 GCF_000622305.1 Nannospalax galili | reverse complement strand
GTGTGTGTGTGTGTGTATGTATGTGTGTGTTCTTGCATGTGCCACAGCACACATGTGGAGGTCAGAGAGAGGACAGCTTTTGGGAGTTTGTTCTTTCTTTCTACCATGTGAGTCACAGGGACTAACCTTGGGTTGTCAAGCCTGGTGGCAGGTTCCTTTACCTGCTGATCCATCTCAATGGTACTATGGTGGTTGCTGTTTCCCAAGCCAACCAGACTGGGAAGCCCTGGAGATGCAACAGAGAAGACAGATAAATTTGCCCTCCTGGAGCTCACATGAGCATGAGTGAGGTAGAGAAATAAAGAAACACAAGCTACATAAGGTAATAGTAAAGTAAAATGGTGGCTGACATGGGTAGACAGAAGGCTCTCACAGCACAGTGCCCAGAGGCCGGCTCTCTGAGGAGGTCATATCTGAGCAAAGACCTGAGGGAAGCAGCAGTGGATGGGGGCTGCTCCAAGCAGGGGAAGAGAGTGTGAATGCCCTGGGGGCCTTTGGAGGCTTGTCTATTCTAGGTGGAACAAGCTGCAGGTGCAGATGAGGTCACAGGAGCAGCAGGGTTGATGCAGCTGTGACCTGACAGGCCTCTGGAAGGGCAGGTGCATGTGCATATGCATGTGCTTCTCTTCTAGTAACTTCTTCCTTCTTGCATATTCAAAATGTAAAATGACATCCCCCTTCCCAATAATGCACACAAGGAAAATTAATTAAAAAGTAAGCGCTGGGGATGGAGCTGAGTTGGACGAGTGTTTGTCTTTAACGTACAAAGCCCTAGCTCCATCCGCAGCATCATATACACTGAGTGTGATGGCACATGTCTGTAACCTCAGTACTCAGGAGGTTCAAGGTTTGAAGCCAGCCTGGGCTACAGCTGGGAATAGAGCTGAGTTGGAGGAATGTTTGTCTTGAATACACAAAGCACAGATTTTGTGTCGAGCATCAAATACAATGCATGTGATGGTACATGTCTGTAATTTCAGTACTCAGGAAGTTCAAGGACTGAGGCCAGCCTGGGCTACATTCTGGGGATATAGCTGAGTTGGATGAGTGTCTTGAATATACAAAGTCCTAGATTCCATCTGCAGTATCATATTCACTAAATGTGATAGCACACGTTTCTAATCTCAGTACTCAGGAAGTAAAAGGTCTGAGGCCAGTCCTACTAAGCTTCATGACACTTGGTCTTAAAACAAAAGGGGAGGGATGAGTGGTGAAGATATGTGTCAGTGGTTAAGAGCACTTGCTGTTCTTCCAGAAGACCCAGCATCCACATGGTGGCTAATAACTATCTGTTACTCCAGGTGGAGGGGAGCCAATGCCCTCCTCTAGCCTCTGTGGGCATTGCACATATGTGATGCACTTATATACATATATATGCAGGTAAAACACTCATGCACATAAAATGAAAATAAAACTTTAAAATGTTTTTTATGTGTTGCAAATTAAAACCACCCTAAGGTATCACCTTACCCCAATCAGACTGCCTAGGATCAAGAGAACAAATGATACCAAATGCTGTTGAGGATGTGGAGAAAGGGGGATGCTCATTCACTGCTGGTGGGGTCGCAAACTCGTGCAGCCTCTATGCAAAACAGTGTGGAGAACTCTTTAAACAGAACCTATCATATGAACCGGTTACACGACTCTTTGGCATGTACCCAATGGACTTGTCCTATTGAAGAGACACTTGTAAAACCATGCTTGTTGCTGCTCTTTTCACAATAGCTAAGAGATGGAAGCAACCTACATATCACTGAACAGACCAGTGGTTAACAAAAATGTGGTATATTTACACAATGGAGTTCTATTCAGCAGTAAACAAAGATGAAATAGTGAAATTTACAGGCAAATGCATGGATCTAGAAACTATTATTCGAAGTGAAGTAACACAGACTCAGAAAAACAAATGACAAATGTTCTCCCTCATATGTAGCTCCTAGCACCAGATTCTTTTAAATTCCAGGTCCTTTAGTAAGAGGATGCTATACAGCAGGACCTTCTGCATGAAATCACTACCATCATCATGACTTCGGCTGAACCTGATCCCTAAACATAGTCACAATTGGGCTTGTTGAAGGTTGTGTCTTTCATTAAAGAAGTGCCAAGCAGGGTCACTGGGCCTTCACCTGAGTATCCATCTACTCTTCCCACCCAATTAGTCCAACCTTGGAAGACAAAAGAAAAATGAGGAAGAACCCAATAGAGGGATCCTTTTGGAAGCCCTTGTCAAGAAACTCCAATGGACTCTCATATGAACATTTGCAAATTGCCCTGTTCTGCTTTTTTTTTAGTTCCCTGACTGGAACTTGTAATGCTAATTACCCTTGCCTTTACTTCTCCTTTACATCTCCTATTCATGATTCAAGGACTTCCTTTTCCCCTTAGAGACAAGAGTTATGCAATTTGGGAGTCTTTTAGATAGACCCACTTAAGGAGTACTCCAATTGCCTCACCTGGTTTCCTGTTCAACATGGAAGAAGCCAGAGTAGTCTGCGTCCCTATTGCCTATTGGCAATTTGGGTAACCCGTTCAGAGGATGGCATAATATGAATAAGAGGTAGGAAATGGCCAGGCAGTAAGGGTAAAAATACTCCAAAGAAATGTATCCAGTTTCTGTGCTAAAAGGCAACATGTCCTTGAGCCTATTAACAACATACTCTATCCCAAAGGCCAAAAATATCAAAAGTATTTGGGAGCTTGTATCTAGTCCTTAAAAGATTTTAGGGTTACCTCTTCAGAGTTGGAGGGGAGGGAGTGGGCATGGATTTGATCAAAACACCTTATACACATTTATGAAATTCTCAATAAAGTTTTGTAAAAACTATAATAAAAAAAAAAAAAACCACTGGCTACTCTTGCAGCGGACCTGGGTTTGGTTCCCAGCACCCACAAGGCAACTAACATCCACCTATAACTCTAGTTCCAGGGACTCTGACGCCCTCCTTTGGCCTCCATGGGCACTGCATACATGGGTGCAGTTCCCAAAACATTCATGTACATAAAATAAAAATAAATGGCCCACTGAAGAGCCAGCAGACCTGAGTAAGATGTTTTGATCTTCAGGATAATTTTCTTGAAACTTTCTACCTCTATTTATTTACCCACCCTAGCCCTTCTTTAGCTGGTTATCCACAACCAGATTCCTTGCAAATAGATTCCTCTTCTGCCAATAGCGTGGGAAGGATCAGGACATTTTGGGCATCCTCATGAACAAAAGTGTTTACAGTTGGTAAATTCTCTTGGTGCCCATTAGGGGGCATGGCATTGGCTTGACAAGAAATAGCAACCATTAAAAGGGGGCAACTCTCCCTAGAAGGGAAATGTCAGGGCTGGAGCCAAAATAATTGCAATAGAAAACAGATTTGGTTGTTAAATGTCCCTGAGGTCTGACAGGGCCATCTCTGAGCCCATAGTGACTGTGGAGGGCCCCTAAATGTGGTTTCAAGTTGAATGATTCCGCCTCAACCAGAGCAGAATGAAGGCCAGGCCACAAGGGCTGCTGTATGGTGGGTCTTCTGGGTGGAGTTAGCGTTCTACATGCTAAGCTCAGAAACTTCCCCTTAAAGATGCCAGCATCCTTTGAGCTGTCCCAGAACACAGTTGTTTCATATAAGAACAGGAGAGGAAGTATGGTTTTCCAAAATACCTGTCATAATTATGTGTTCCTTTTCTAACTGCCAAGTCAATGCCCATTGCATGTCTCCAGCCTTAGAAACACTCTAGGCTCCTGCCATATGAGACACTGGCCACCAACCCAATATGACCATTTTCATAGAAATTTGTGCAATTAGGGAAATTTAAAACTGTTCCTCGGTTGTACTGGCCACATTTCATGAGTTCAGTAGCCACATGTGGCTAATGGCTAATGTACCTGACAGCACCAAGGTAGAACATTCCATCATCATGGACTGCTGTACCGGACATCTAGGGAAGAGATTTTAGCCATCATCTTCTTGTTCTAGACCTGTCTATACTTAACACATTCCTCTAACATCCTAAGGCTGAGATGGAGCTAAAACGTCTCAGATGACAACCTTGTAAGGGGAATTAATGATTGAAGAATAACAATTTTAAAAGACTCTTTATTTTAAAATGAGCTTTATTATTGGCATCGTGAGTATTTGAAGTTGTTGATATAAATTAATGTAATTTAATAAAAAGCTGTATTCAATTAAAAATAAATAAATAAAATTTTAAAAAACTATAGGCAATGACAATATCTTACTTTATCTCCAATTCATTTATTTTATTTTTCTCTTTTTATTAATTCTATATCTGTTAACTTGAGTATATATCCATAAATATTTTATTACACTTAAGTGTATTTT
>NW_008335660.1:351712-352324 GCF_000622305.1 Nannospalax galili | reverse complement strand
GATCCAATACCTTTTTCCTGTGTCCTCTGAGATACAGGTGCAGTTACCCACATGCAGGAACTACACTCATACACATAAAAAAAATAGTGTGTAAAAAAAGAATCCGGGATGAAGTGAGCCTAAGAAGAGAAAGAAACCAACTCAGTCGAACCCAAGGCATGAGCAGTAGGCTGTGCTGAAATAATAAAATTAGGATTTTCACTCCAGAAAGGACCTATAGAACACACACACACACACACACACACACACAAATGAAACTACTTGTATATATAAAAAGGCCCTTGTGTATTTATTCTCTCTCTCTCTCTCTCTCTCTCTCTCTCTCTCTCTGGTTCTGGTGATGGAACTCAGGGTTTTGTATGTGCAACACAAGTGCCCTACCATGACTACATCCCCAGCCCTGATTTATAGTAGTGTTATCTGTAATAGACAAACACTAGAAGTGACTGCATTGCCCATCCAGTGGGCAGATATTGAATAATAGACATGAAATAACATGAAATAAAGTCGATATTTTGACTTTGCACATAATGAATAATAGACATGAAATAACAAACCACTGATATGCAGGACCTGGATGGAACTCAAATGCACTGTGCTAAGTGAAAAAAA
>NW_008335660.1:343112-347185 GCF_000622305.1 Nannospalax galili | reverse complement strand
CTCTCTTGATGTTTGAGAAGCTATGCAATTCAATATATTCTATGTGTCACTTGTGTTGTCCTGCTCAAGGTTATTATGTTTCAGTCAGTCTATATTTCAGTAAGGACAGTGTTACTTTTTGTTTCAGGATCTCAAAGGCTTAAGCTTTTTAAATTCCCCAGTAATAATCTTCCTGAGGGAATATTTGACATTCTTTGGATCCATAGTGTTATAAATGCAAAAAAAAAGCACTGGACTGGAATTATTTCCAATTTTTGGTGGGTTTGTTGTTCATTTTTATTTATTCATTTAATTTTTAAAAATGCATTTTTATTAATAATCTGGGTATGGTGGTGCACACCTTTAACCTCAGCACTCAGGAGGCAGGTGGAGCTGTGAGATCGAGGTCAGCCTGGTCTACAGGGAGAATCTGTCTCAAAAAGACCAAGAAAACCAAAAACAAAAAAACCCAAACATACACATATATATATATATATATTTGAGGATTTCATACAATATATTTTGAAATACATTCATCCCCCTACCTCTCCCCAACTCCTCCCCACTCCCACCTGCCTACCCCCACCCTCCAACAACTTCGTGTCCTCTTTTTAAAAATGGTGTTTTGAGCCTGATTTGTGCTGCCCATAATCTCCTGGAGTATATGGTCAACTAGAGCATGGTGAACCTACCAGCACCCACATCCTTTAAGAAAACTGACTCTCCTTCCCCTAGGACCATCAGTGGTCTATATCTCCTCAGTTAGGCATGTATCTATTGTTTATTCTTTGAAAATTTAATATATGTATATAACATATTCTGCTCACACCCCCTCACTGTCTCTTATCTCTTCTTATCCTTATCTGCCCCCTGCTCCCACCAAGTCCCCAACTTCATGTCATTTTGGGGTTTTGTTTTTGTTTTTTCTTTGTGACCTACTGTGTTTAAAAAGGGTCCCTTGCATGGGCATGGGTGTGGAGCTGTGCACTGGAGCATGAGTAACTCATGTCATCAGTGGTTATATCACTGAAGACCATGACTTCCTCTCCCCCAACAGCCCTTGATTATCACTAGCTCCCTAGACCAGAGCTGGGTCCCATGAACCACACTCCTCTCTTTGGCTGAGTGCTTACAAGTTAGGTCTTGTGCAGACATTATGTTGGCAACTATAGCTGCTATGAGTTGACAAGTGCCACAGCCATGTCAGGCCCATAAGAGAGCATTTAATGGCCATCTTCCCCATCACATGGCTCCTCCATTCTTCCTATACTCTCTTCTGTGATGTTCCCAAGGCCTTGAATGGAGTGATATGGGTATTTCATTTAAGGCTGAGCACTCAACAATCACTTGTTCTTAGCACCATCACCAACCATAGAATCGCTACATTAACTGCTATTTGCTACAAATAGAAGTTTCCTTAATTAAATCCAAAGGCAGCACCAGTCTATGGGTATAAACATAAATATCTAGGAGGCAATTTAACAACATGTCCATTTTTTAAAACAAAGAAGTAGGTTCCCCAGCCACCAGCCTTTGACCAGGTCCACACTACTAACACGAGCTTCCTCTTGTTCAGCAGGCCTCAAATTCAGTCAGACATCAGTTACCTGATACCAGTCATATCACTATTACACTAGTAATATAGCACCAGGAAGCACAAGTTGATATTGTGGCATGCAAGACCCAAAGCTGGGAAAGATCATGGCTGAATTTTCTCCTCTAGTTACCCGTAGAGCATCACTAAGAAAGCTAGCCAGCAGCGAGGAAGCTTACACCTCAGTTCCAGTATGGTTTCTCTGTGTTCTGCAACTAAGTGTGTGGTGTCTTCAGGATACTAAGTGAGGTAAACATTCTTACAATCCAGTGCTGGTGGGCAACAAGGGCAATGGCCATAGCCTGTGTAGTCTTGGGTATCTCTGGGGTCCTGGCCAACAATTCCTAGGGAGATAGCCCTGTCTAGCACTGGAGTTTTGTTTAATAACTCATGGTTTCTGGAATTACCATTATCTGTCCCACATGGTAACTCTTTTCAGATGCTTTTTTAAATTTTTATTTTTTAATTAGCTTATAAAGTCTTGCATTTCTGTGTGACTTTGTGCATTTTTAGTTTGGGCTAATCCTCCCCTTCACCCCATCTTCTCTTATACCCCCAACCCGCCCCCATTTAAACCCTGACACTCATATTCCCTCCCTCTGTTTTCATATCACATGTGTTTTAATACTATCCATTTCTTGTTAATGCCTCTTCTCCTCTCCCATCACAGGGTCATTTTCTCTTTTTCAGATCTCTACAGACAGTCCAAGTTACACAAACAAGCCTGAAGAAGTCAAAGCTATGATCTACAGATGTACAAGAACATGCATGCTTGACTTTGTATGTCTGGGTTACCTCACTTAGCATAATATACCCCAACTCCATCCATTTTCCTGCAAATTTCACAATTTCTTTTTTCTTTAGAGTTAAATAAAATTCCGTTGTATGTATGTACCATAGTTTCATTATACAGTCATCAGTTGATGGGCAACTAGGTTGATTTCATTTCAGAGAAGCAATGAACATGGATGTGAAAATATCTCTGTAGTTAGGTATGGATTCTTTGCGTATACACCAGGGAGTGATGTAGGTGGGTTATATGGTAGTTCTATTTTCCATCTTCTGAGAAACCTCCAAACTGATTTCTATACTAGACACATTAGTTTATACTCCTACCAAGAATGTAGCTGGGTTCTCCTCTCCCACGTCTCTTCCAGCATTTGTTGTCATTGGTATTCTTGATGATGGCTGTTCTGGCTAGGGGGAGGTGGAATCTCCAAGTAGTTTTAATATGAATTTTCCTGATGAATAAAGATGTTGGAGACATATTTAAGTGTTTACTAGTGATTTATATTTCTTCTTTTGAGAATTTTCTGTTCAGTTCCATAGTTCATTTTTTATAGGGCAGTTTGTTTTATTGATATTTAGTATCTTGGGTTCTTTTTGTATTCTAGACACTGATCTTCTGCCAGATGTACAAATGGCAAGGATTATCTTCCATTCTGTATGCTAAGATGTTGGAGACATATTTAAGTGTTTACTAGTGATTTATATTTCTTCTTTTGAGAATTTTCTGTTCAGTTCCATAGTTCATTTTTTATAGGGCAGTTTGTTTTATTGATATTTAGTATCTTGGGTTCTTTTTGTATTCTAGACACTGATCTTGTGCCAGATGTACAAATGGCAAGGATTATCTCCCATTCTGTATGCGCTCTCTTCACTTTATTGAAAATTTCCTTTGCTGTACAGAAGATTTTGAGTTCCATGAGATCTCATTTGGTAATTACTGGTCTTACTGCCTGTGTGGTACCAGTCTTGTTCAGAAACTTCTTGACTATGACTATATTGACGTGTGCCCATCTGGAGTTAGTTTGTTGGTGGAGTTTTATTTCTTCTTTTATTCGTGTCTTCTTCCTTCTTTCAGTGGAGGCATTTGCAGTGTTCAGGAGAGAACTGAGTTGCAGTAGGGTTGACATGTCACCTTCATCTGTGAGACTGGTATTCAGGGTCCCCAGACTCTGCTCCTAACTCCCCTGAGAGTCAGTTACTGTTTGTCATAACAATCACTATCCTGCAGTCAACGCACTATGAAAATGTAGTAACAACTGTCTACATAATAATCATCCTTTAAGTGCTAGTAGCTTCAGAGAATACAGGGCTACTGCTAGTGCTTTGTGTGCTTTTTTGTTAGTTAATGTGTGTATGAGTGGAACAAGGGAAAAGACAAAGCTGAACAAAAGACCCAGTGAGATAAATGATTAGTGTTAGATGGGAGAAGAAAAGAAAAGGGACGACCGACCCCCGTGCCATTCCTGGGCTGTTTGTCATCTCTGCTGCCATGTGAAGTGGCTCCTCCCCTCGAATGCCCTACCCTGGGTCACTAGTGGCCCTTTCCGTGGCCTCCCACATCTAGGCACCGGGGTCGTCTCTACGCTCAGTCATCATTTCTAATTTGTTATTCCATAAATGTGGAAATGTTGAACATTTTCTTTACACTTCCCCACTCAAAAATTATCCCTTGCTCTCTGCCTATTTTCAGCTAACATCTGAGAAAAAAACT
>NW_008335660.1:312109-338646 GCF_000622305.1 Nannospalax galili | reverse complement strand
TTGATATTCTGTTTTCCATTTCATTCATCCTGTTGATGAGGCTGTCTCCTGTCATTTCTAATTGGCTTACTGAGCTTTTCACTTCCTTTTTTATTTCGACCTGAGTTTTCTTCAATGTTTCTGTCTTTTTTTTTTTAAATTCAGTCAGAAGTTTATCCCTATCTTCTTTTAATTCTTTAATTTGTTTGTGTGTTCTTTAAATTTATTTCTTTTTTAATTTTTTTTATGTGTATGAGTGTATTGCCTGCATGTAAGTGAGTGCACCTGTGTCATGCAATGCCGTGGAGGTCAGAAGAGGGCTTCAGATTCCCCTGGAACTGGAGTTAAGGATGGTTTGTAGCTGCCATGTGGGTGCTGGGAATCAAACCCGGGTCCTCTGCACAAACAGACAATGCTCTCAACCGCTGAGCCATCTCTCCAGCCCCTCTTTCAAAGATTTTTAGATATTGTTTTGTCTTTGTTTTCATTTTTTCAATGCCAGAGGTCAAATCCAAGACCTTGAACGTGCTGTGTGCCTGCTCTACCACTGAGCTATAGTTGCAGCCCTGGATCACTGCATCTGTTTTAGAGCTGTGCACCTGTGTGTTCTCTCTTTGGTTTGTGCTTTGTACATGTTAAGTGAATGCATGCCACTGGGATAAACGAAAGGCTTTGCTTTTCCTTGGAATTGTGGATCCTTTTGTACATAGTGTGATGATTTGAGGGGTGGAGTTTGACTGGAGTTTGACAAGGCGACTTGTATAACTCCCAGCTACAAACATAGACAAGATAGGCCTAGCTACAGATCCAATCTAAGTTTGAATATCTTTAGGATGTAGAATCTAAAAGTGTAGGAAGCAAACATTATAGATACATCCAGGTATGGTAGCCACTCCAGAGGATGAGGCAGGAGGGTTGTGAGTCTTAGACCAGCCTAGACGACATAGCAAGTTCAAGATCAGCCTGGATGCTGTGTGTGTGTGTGTGTGTGTGTTTTAAGACCCTATCCCAAAAAACAAAACTAAAGTTGTATGATGGAGTGCTTCTGTTCAGGGTTAGAGACTCTCACTATTACAGTACACTCAGTTGCTTCCTCTCCCCCCTTTGAAAGCTCTGTCTCACAGTGAGCACTACTTTGTTCATTAATATTTGCAGGAAGATTTTTTTTTTAATTTTTGATTTAGCTTTATTTTCTGTGAATGAGTGTTTTTCCTGTATGTTTGTAAGTGTGCCCATGCCATATAATGCTCATGGAGGTCAGAAGAGGGCATTTTATCCCCTGAAATTGGAGTTACAGATGGTTGCTAGCTGCCATGTAGATACTGGGAACCAAACCCAGGTCCTCTGCAAGAGCACACAGTTCTCTTAACCACTGAACCATCTCTCCAGCCACTAGGAAGATTTTTATACTTGACTGCATCATGAAAAATCAGTATCAATTTGACTAAATTCAAACAAAACATCAATTTTATCTTTAGTGGTATCATTTCTGCCTTTCTTTCTTTCACCTAATGGGTCAATAAATAAAATCTGGCTAAAAAATATGTATACATATATAAAGCCTATTATATCAAATCATCTCACAATGGGAGGAAAAACATTTTACAGGTCTTTTCTGGAGTGCAAATTCTAATTCTTTTAAAACACTTTTATTTTATGTGTATGAGTGTTTTGCCTGCATTTATGTACGTGTACCCATGTTTTGCAAAGCCTGAAGATGCCAGAAAGGGTGTGGATCCCCTGAAACTTGAGTTACAGATGGTTGTTCCATGAGGGTGCCAGGAATTGAACCCAGATCCTCTGGAAGAGCAGTCAGTGCTCTTAACCACTGAGCCATCTCTCAAGCCCCTCTAATTTTATTTTTATCTCAGCACAGCCTACTGCTTGTGAACACATTAAAAATATTACTGCTCTTAGACCACCATCTAGTGGAAAGATGAACACTGCACTTAATAAGGTCAGCACAGAACAACTATTTGGAGGTGTATGACTAATTTTGATTTTTTTTTAATGGAAGGACTTTTCCTTATTAAAATAAACTAGAAAAATATGCTTTTGCATTTTAGAAATTTTTATTTACCACCAGTATTACCAAATTAATACTTTCATCTATTTACAAATATGGCAAGAGGTTGACAGCTCAGGTTGAGGTAAGTCTGATAGGTCAGCCTACTGTGTCTTCACCACAGGAATTTGGGATGAAATTGTATATATTTTTTATTGTTTTTTTTTATGTGCATGTGTGTATTGCCGGCATGTAGGTAAGTGCACCCGTGTCATGCAATGCCCACTGAGGACAGAAGAGGCTGTTGGATGTCAGATTCCCTGGAACTGGAGTTAGGACAGTTGTTAGCTGCCATGGGGGTGCTGGGATTCGAACCCAGATCTTCTGCAAGAACATTCAGTGTTCTTAACCACTGAACCATCTCTCCAGCCCTGAAATTGTATATTTTTTAAAGTACTTTTTTAAAATTAAAGCAAAGTATTCATAATTCAAGTACTTTCACCGTTTTCTCAATCATCTTTAAGTTTAATGACAGGCTTTTAATACTAGCTCAGGTAAATTTTGTTCAAATTTACAAATAGAGAGCTATTGAGTTAGATGTTTTTGAATTCTATTTTAAAATTTTGCTTATAAACACAAAATTCACTTGTCCTTGAACTTTGTACAAATTTTACTTCGTAACTTGTTAAGGGGTTATGCTATTGTACATTGGTCTTTTCTGTCCGTGGTTTCCTAGAGTACATGTGTGTGAATGTGTGTGAATACCACAAGTAAAAGGAAATGATGGATAATTATTCCAACATGTATAAGGTCAGTAGGAAATATTTGCAATCTTAGTTGAAGTTCAACACATTTGGCAAAATAATCACATGCCTCTTGTTCTTCATTTCCTACTCCTTCAAATGTTTTTGTGGAAAACAACTGGAATGAACTCAGACTTAAGTTCAATAACAGAGGAATGAGAGCTAAAGAGTAAATCAAAAGGAACCCACTAAAACATGCAGTGTAGCTGTCCCATCCTGTGGGCTGTATCTGATCATCACCATCTTGAAGCAGCAATTATGACAACCTAAGGGAGACCCTCAGGAGACTGGGCACATTAACCTTCCCTGGGAGAGGGCAAGGGAAAGTCATGTGACTAGGGAAGGTCCCTTCCTGGGATTCCAATCATCACTATACAGGAGGTAAAGAACTGACTGAGATGGGACTTCCCTGTGATGTAGCTGCCCCCAAGTCACCCAGGAGACTAGTCACTGTGAGGATAAGCTAGCCCCTGTAAGTAACCCCAATGAACTAACTGGTCCAGCTAGGGGAACTTAGACTCTTTGTGTGACAACACCCTGGAGTTTATCTGGAGTAAATAGATGTTTGTCTTCCCAGGAAGAGTCACATTAAAATAGTAAACACACACTATTCTCTGAGGCTCATGAAGGTTGCATATTTCCTACATGTGGTGATGGAAGGAGAATGTCCCCCATGGATTCAAATATTTGAACACTTGGTCCCCAGTTGGTGGCGCTGTCCAGGAAGGTTACACCTCTAAGAGGTGTAGTACTGTTGGAGGAAGTACGTCACTGGGGGCAGGCTTTGAGAGTTCAGAGCCTCCTTCCATTTCGAGTTTGCTCTCTCTGCTCCCTGTTTGAAGATGCAAGCACTCAGCTACCTGCTGCCACGCCTCCCTTGTCATTATGAATTCCTCTTGGGGCACCACAAGCCAGAATAAACCCTTTCTTCTGTAAGTTGCCTTTGGTCACAGGATTTGATCCCAGCAGCAGAAAAGTACCTAATACACTACAATTGATAGTCATGATTGTATAAAACAGAGACTTTCTTTAGGTCATCGAGAAAGGTTTTTCTGTAACATTGATTTTGTTCCCTCTCCTCCAATTTCTCCCCCACCTCACTCTATCACCACTGTTCCTTCCCAACTTCATGTGCTCTTTTTATAACCCACTGAGTCCATGTGTATGGGTGTAGGACAGTCTACGAGAGCAGGGGTAGCCTCTCATGGGCTGCATCCCTGATAAACTTCCCCCTCCTCCAGTGACCATCCATTGCCAAAAGCTCCCCGGATAGACATGGGATTTCATGAGCCCCTCCCCCACCCATTTGGGCCTGCTTGAACTTGTGCAAGTTTATGCATGTAGTCCAGCCACATGTAGGTTCATGTGTGCAACTGTACTGTCATGTCTGGCAAATACTAATTCTGGGGAAGAACTTAGTACTATTTTTCTGCTAAATAGACTGTACTGATTAGTTTTTGTCAAACTGGCAAATCCTAGAATCACCTGGGAAGAGGGAACCTTGAGTGAAGAATTTCCTCAATTAGACTGGCCTGTGGACACATCTCTGGGGCATTATTTTGACTGCTGCTTGACTGATATAAGAAGGCCCAGCCAGCTGTGGTTGATACCCTCCTTAGTCAGGTGGGTCTGGTATGTATAGGAAAGGTAAGTGAGGGCTGGAGAGATGGCTCAGCAGTTAGGAGCACTGACTCCTCTTGCAAAGGACCCACCAGGTTTGATTCCTAGCATCCTCATGACAGCTGACAACCATCAATTACTCCAGTTCCAGGGCAATTTGATGCCCTCATCTGACCTCTGTGGGCATTGCACAATACGGGTGCACTTCCATACATGCAGGCAAAACACTCATACACAAAAATAAAAATAATAAATAAAATATTTTTAAATAAAATTAATTTAAGAAAGAAAGAAAGAAAGCTACCTGAGCATAAGCCAGAGAGAGCCAGCAAACGGCATTCCTCCATGATTTCTGCTCCAGTTTCTGCCTGAGTTCCTGCCTTAATTTGCCTCAGTGGTAAGCCGTGAGCTGGAATTATAAGCCAGATAAACCCTTTCGTCCCCTAACTTGCTTTTGGTCAGAGTGTTTTAGTACAGCAACAGAAGAGTAGCTAATACAAGGACATAGTAACAAAGTGTCCCCTAAATTCTTGTCTTTATGCCCATAGATTAGTGCACCTCTCAACCCTCATCATAGAAGCTTCATTTTGCAGGGGATGCAATTAATACAGAGAACACAACAGGTCAAAGTGTAAAGAATAAGAGACTGTGGGGGCCAGACAGATGGCTCAGCAGTTAGGAGCAGTTTCTGTTCTTCCAGGGGGCATAGGTTTGGTTCCCAGCACCAACCTGGAAGTTAACGCCCATCCTTAACTCCAGTTCCAGGAGATCTGAGGCCCTTTTTTGGTTTCCACAGGCACCGGGCACACATGTGGTGCACTTACATACATGCAGGCAAAATACACATTCACAAAAAATAAAAGTAAATAAAATTAGAGAGAGAGAGAGAGAGAGAGAGACTGTAGAATGCTCAGCTCTAAATGAGACATCCATATCATACCCCAAGGCTAGGGATCATCACGGAAGAGGAGATGGAAAGATTGGAAGAGCCAGAGGGAGGACTAATTCAGGACTGTGATGACACAATGGAGCACTCTCACATCCCAGTGGGGCGCTATGATGACACAGTGGAACGCTATGATTATGCACGACCTATTTTGATGACATACTAGGCCTTGTGATACCTAAAGGGTACTGTAATGAAGATGAGCATGATGGTGAAATGTGCAATTTGCTGGCATAATGCAGCTTTGGGGTGTCAAAATAGAGCACTGTGATCATACACTGAACACTTTGATGTCACAGTTCTGCAGAGTGATGACAGAAAGAAGCTTTGTGGTGTCACAAGGCCACATTGTCATGTAATTCAACATTATGATATCACATTTGAGCCTTGTGATGACAAAACGGAGCATTGTGATGACACAGCATATAACTGATGGCAGAATAAGGCACTGTGATGTATGTAAGTGGAGTGGATCTTCCATACTTGAATATGGAAGTGCGGTGCATCTGTTATGATGGCAGACGCCAACATTTGTGTCCTCACAATTCAACAGTGCAACAGCACATTTTAATACCAAAATTCAGCATGCATGTATTCAGCACAGTATGATGTAGTGATTTCACAGTGGAGCATTTCAATGGCACAACAGAGCATTTAACCTAACCCTAACCAGACCCTTAGAACAACCCAAACACTATCACAGCCTTAATCATATCCCTACCCATGGCCATAATACAAATGCTACCATGGCTTATTCAAATCTTAACCCTTGGGGCTGGAGAAATGGCTCTGTGGTTAAGAGCACTGGTACCCACATGGCAATTCAAAACTGTCTGTAACTCCAGTTCCAGGGGATCCAACACCTTCTTCTGACCTTCACAGGCATTTCATACAGGGGTTCACTAACAGACATGCAGGCAAAGAAGTTAATAACAATGATAATGAAGAGGATACATTTTGCTAGGCCTTCAATCCCAACACTCAGGAGGCAGAGGCAGGCAGATCTCTGTGAGACTGAGGCTAGCCTCAGCTACATAGTGAGTTCCAGCCAGCTGGGGCTAGAGGGAAAACTTGTCTCAAAAAAATAAACAAAACAAACCTTAACCTTCATGTTAAAACTGAAAAGCCATAAATATAAATAACCCTAGCACCATCTTTAAACATAATTCTATCCATAAATCTGACCCTATCCTCAAACACAGCTGTACCACTAACCATAACATAACCCTACCCCTAAACTAGCCCTAATACCAAACATAACTCTAGTTCTAGCCCTAGCCCTGACCCTAATGCTAAACCAGGCCCTAATTTTCACCCTAAATGTAACATAACTCTGGCCCTAAACCTAATCCTCAAATTAATAATAACTACCTTTATAATAACCACCAACCCTAACCCTAACAATAAGGGTCCAAACCTTAAACTTTACTGTAGCCTAATCATAACCATATCTTACCCTAGCCCTAACCCTAAACTTTATGCTAAACCTAGCCCTAACACCAACCTTAATCATAACCTTATCCCAACTCTAAACCCAGTCATAGCCCTTACCCTAAGCATAACCCTATCTCTGCCCCTAACCCTAACCATAATTCTAGTCCTAAATCTAACATTAACCCATTCCTAACCCTAACAACAACCTTAAACCTATCTCTCACCCTAACCCTACCCTAACCTCAATCCCATACCTAATCCTAAACCTAAACCTAACCTTATAGCTAACTGAGCACATAACCCTAATCCTAACACCAACTCTAGCACTAACTCTGACCCTAGCCTACCTCTGATCATAACCCTAATCCTAATCTTAAACTGAGAATGTAAATCAGTCCTAACCCTAACAGTAGCGCTAACCTTTACCCTATTATTACTCATAGCCATATCTAAAACCTAACCCTCACCCTTACACTCCCTAACCACAGCTAGACACCAACCAAAACCCTAACCCTAAAACCCTAAACCTAACCGTACTCCTAGCTCTTAAAATAATCCTAACTTTATCCTAGCTCTAACTCTAACCTTAACCCATAGCATGTTCTAGCCATACTTTAACCTTCATAGTAACCCCCATAGCCCACATGAGCCTTAACATTAACCCTAAAACTAGCCCTAACGATAACCATAAATTTAACCCTAGTCTAGTCCTACCCCAACCCAACCCTTTTCGTGACCTTAACCCTAGAATAATCTTATCCCTAACCTTAACATAACTCCTAAACTTAACCCTAACTCTAATTGTGGACTAAATCCTACTCCTTCCCTACTCTGGCTCTAACCCTACCCTAATCTCAGCACTAAACATATGACTATCCATATATCTAACTCAAAACCTAGCCCTTCAATCCCTAAACTAACTCTAACCCTAAACTTCACATTTCCACAGCCTAACACTAACAGTAGCCTAGCCTCAACCCTAGATTAACCTTACCCCTAAACTCTAGGCCTAACCTTAAGTATTTTCAAAATCCTAACTATAATTCAAACACTACCACAAAGCTTAACCCAAAATCAAGCCCTAACCCTAATCCTAATTCTAACCATAAACTGAATAATAAACCCAGTGTTAAACCTAATCCTCACTGTAGACCAGAGTCAAACCCTAACATTAGCTCTAAATATAAATATAACATAAATCATAGGCTGGACCTAACCCTAACTATAGCACTAACTCTAACCCTCATCTTTTTTTTTCTAACCCTAATCTTAATGCTATTCCTCTTACACTAACCTACCCCAACCCTAAATTAGCCTACCTTAATCATTACCCTTACCCTAACTAAAACTCTAGTACTAAACCCTAATTCCTAACTCTAATTCTAATCCTAGTTCAAAATTTAACCCTAACACTAATCTTAACTCTATACCTTACACTAACACTAACACTGACCCTAACCCTAACCCTATCTTAATCCTAATTCTAATACTAACACTAGCCTAACCCTGATCTTAACCCTATCCCAAACCCTATCCCTAAACCTAACCCTAGTGGTAACCCTAGCCATAACCTTTACCCTATCCCTAACCCTGACACTAGCTGTTGTGGTTTGTGTTTGAAATGTCCCCCATAGATTAAACACTCAGATATTTGATCACTTAATCCCCCAGCTGGTGGTGATTGTTTGGGAGATTGTGGAACTTTTGAGGAAGTTTGTCACTGGGGCCAGCTTTAAACTTTTTTTGGGGGGGTGGGGGGGCTCTTTTTGAGACAGGGTTTCCCTGTAGCCCCAGCTGTCCTGGAACTCACTATGTAGACCAGGCTGGCCTTGAACTCACAGAGATCCGTCTGCCTCTGCCTCTGCCTCCCGAGTGCTGGGATTAAAGGCATGCGCCCGGCAGCTTTAAATTTTCATAGGCTGGCCCTACTTCCTGTTCTTTCACTTTCCTTCCTGTGAGCCCTCACACTCTAGCAGTCCTGCCTTCCCCACCATGAGGGGCTGTATCTGCAAGCAAAAGCAACCTTTCTCCCCAAAGTTGCTTTTCGCCAAGCTACTCTATCTCAGCAACAGAAAACCAATATACTAGTCTAGTGTGAACCCTGTCACCCTCACCTTAGTCTTGATGTAAACCTTCCACAAGCCTAACCCGAACCACAACCCTACTCCTAACAATATTCCTAAACCTAACCCAAACCTAAAGCTAACCTTAACCTTAATCCTGACCCTAACCTTTACCCTAACACTGCACCTAACCCTAGCCATAACCCTAACACTAGCCTAACCCAAACCTTAACCCCAAACCATTACCCTAAATTCATTCATAATATTAACTCTACCATAACACTAATTTATCTTCATCTTTAACCTTATCCCTAACTCTAACTCATGCAGAAGCCTAACCCTAAATCAAAATCTCCCTAACCCAAAGCCTGACCCTAGCTATAACCTTTACCATGACACTAAACCTAATCTACCCCTAACACTAAAAGTAGCCTAGTCTAAACATTAACCCTAATTCTAATACTAAACTTATTTGTAACACTAACCCTAACATTATCCTAGCTCTAATGCTAAATCTAATCTTCTCTTTAACCTTAACCCTAACCCTAAAAATCCTACAACTTTATACTATTCTAACGCTAACCTTAAACTTATCACTACTTCTAATCTTAACCCTAACCATAGCCATAACACAGCATTAACAATAAACCTGACATTAACACTATATCTAGCACTAATACTAATCTAGCTCTAACCCTAACTGTAGCCTATCTGTAACCCTAACCTTAGTCCTAAATCTAACACTCACAAAAAGCTTAACAGTTGTCCTAACCATAACTACAACCCAACACTAACTCTACCCCTAACCCTAGCATTAACCTAACCCCTTCCCTCTAGTACCACTAAGCCTAACCCTAACCTTAACGCTCACCCTAACTATAACACTAGCCCAGCTCTTAGCCTAATCCTATACCTAACTAAACCCTAACCATAACAGTAGCCTAGCTCTAACCCTAAACCTTACCCTAACCCAAACACTAGCCCTAATACTCACCTTAATGTTAACCTTAACTCTATGCCAAACCATTACCTAACGTAACCCTTACTTTTACCATAACTATAACCCTAAGACTTACGTTAGCCTTAGTCATAACCCCAACTCTAACCTAAGTCTAATCCCGTCCTTATTATAACCCTAGCCATCACCTGTGGTCTAACCCTAACATTAGCCTATCTCTTAGTCTAAGCCTAATCTTAACACTATCCCTAACCCTATATCTAATCATAACCATAACCCTTACATTGGCCTTGCCTAACCATAACCCCAACTCTAACACTATTCCTTCACCCTAACCCTAGCCTTAACCCCCCAGTCTAACCTTAACACTATTCTAGCCCTAACTCTGACCCTAACCCTAGACCTAGCCTTAACCCTAACCCTACCTTTAACTCTGACCCTAACCAACCCTATACCTAACCCTACCACTAATCCTAAACCTATCCCTTACTCTAACTCTAGTCTATACTTAACCCTAACCCCAATTCTAGACTTATCTCTTACCCTATCCCTAACCATAACCATAATCCTAAACATATTCCTAACTTTAGCCATACCCCATCCCTAAATCTAATGCTATCTCTAAATGTAACCTTATTTCTAACCCTAACCCCAATACTTGCCTCTTAGCCTAATCCCAGATTTAATCCTTACCCAACCCTCAATCTAATACTACCCCTAACCTTTGCCCTAATTCTAACACTATCCCCAACCCTAATATTATTCCTAACCTTAATCCTAATCCTGACACTAACCTAGCCCTAACCATCCTAAAGCTAACCCTAACCCCAAATCAGACCCCAGCCACAACCTTTACAATAACATTATGTATAATCTACCAATAACTCTAGCCCTAAATTTAGTCCAGACAATCCTAACCCTAAACCTAATGCTAAACTTTTTTTTTTTTTTGGTCTTTTTGAGACAGGGTCTCCCATTGAGCCCCAGAACTCACTATGTAGAGCAGGCTGACCTTGAAGTCATAGAGATCCTCCTTCCTCTGCCTCCCAAGTGCTGGGATTAAAGGTGTGTGCCACCACCCCCAGCTACTAAACATTATTAACACTAACTCTAACCCTAACACTATTCTGGCCAAGACTCTAACTCTAACCTTCCCTTAAGCCCTAATGCTAACCCTAACACTATTCATACCCTAATTCCAACTATAAACCTTATTTTTCCCTAACCCTAAGCTAACACTAAACCTATTCCTATCCCTAACCTTAACTATAACCATAACCCAAAACATTAAACCTATCAGTCACAGTAACCGTAACACTAACACTAGCCTACAGCTAACCCTAACTCTAACATTAACCCTAAACCTAACATTTATCCAAATACTAAATCTAACCCTATTACTAACCCTTAACATAACCCTAAGTCTAATAGTAACTCTAACCCTAACTTTAACCAAACCCTAACCTTATACCACAACTAAGCATTAATCCTTCTGCTATGCATAAAATCACCATAGCCATAACCCAAAACCAAACCATAAGCTTAACTATTAACATTAACCCAAACCCCAACATTTAACATAACCTTCCATAAACTTTAACTGTAACTCTAGCCAGAACAGTCCCCAACCTAAACCCTAAATCTAACCCTATTCCTAATCCTAGAATAATTACCATAACCTTAGTTCAAACTCTAACCTTCAACCTATCCCTAAACTTATCAATAGCATAGTACTTCAACTAACACTATAACTGTAGTCCTAACCCTAACTCCTAACCCCTAACCCCAGCCCTACCCTAACCCTATTATTAACCCTAAGCCAAATCCTATTCATAACCTTAACCCTAACCCAAACTCTATTCTTTTAAAAAAATTTTTAGAAATTTATTTCATATGTGTGTTTACCTATATGTACCTATAAGTGTATCACGTGCATGTAATGCCCTCAGAGGCCAGAAAAGAACATCGGATTCCATGGAACTGGAGTTACAGATAGTTGTAGCTGCCATGTGGGAGCTGAGAACTGAACCCATGTCCTCTAAAAGAGCATCGAGTGCTGTTAACTGAGCCATCTCTCCAGCCTCTTTAAAAAAAATTTTGAGACAGAGTCTCATATAGTCCTGGATAGCCTGGTTGTCCTCAAACTTACAGAGATCTGCCAGCCTCTGCCTCCAGAATGCTGGGATTAATGGTGTACACCACTGTACCTGGTCTCCAAACTATTCTTAACCTTAACCCTAACCCTAACGCTAACCTAAACCCAACCCTAAACCTTACTCTATTCCTAACCCTAATCAGAAAAGTAGCCTGGTCCACTCCATAACCATAACTAACTCTAAACCTGTTCCTAATCCTAAACCCAGCTATAACACTAGCCTAATTTCTAATCTCTAATCATAACCTTACCCAGTCTCTAACTCTAATCCCAACCCTAAACACAAGCACCTAACACAAATACCTAACACAAACCCCAAACATATTCCTCACCCAAAACATATTAACTCTAAACTTAATGAAAATCTTGACCTTAAACTTAAGAATTATCCATAACCTTAGGCCTCATAGAAGCTTAGTCCTAATCCTAAACCTAACTCTAGCACTGACCCAAACACTAGCCTTTATCTAATACCTAACTTTAACCCCACTCTACCCCTCACCCAACCTTAAAACTAGACCTATCCCTAACTCTAATAGAATACCCTAACCTAACCCTAAGAAGAGTGCTTAGCCTAACCGTAACAACAAACTTAGACTTGACAACAACACTAAATCAAACTGTCTTTAAATCTAGACCTGACAATAACTAACCCTAACTCTATCCCTAACATTATCAATACCATAGCACAACAAACACTAACTACAAACATAGGCATAACCTAACCTTACCCCATAACCCTATCCCCTAACCTTAACCAAACCTTAAACCCTCACCCAAAATCCTAACTCCTCATCCTAACCGAAGCCTAAAGCCTAAGCCCTAAACTTAACCCTAATCCTTACTCCCAATTCCACCAACCATTTGTTGAAGATGCTGTCTTTTCTCATATATTTTTGACATTTTGATCAAAACTCAGGTGGCTGAAAAATGTGTGAACTTGTATCTGACCTGTTTTTATGCCAGTGCCATATTGTTTTTATTACTATGGCTCTGTGGTATAACTTAAATCAGATATGGTAATACCTCCAGCACTATTCTTTTTATAAGATTTTTTTTGCCAGCATGTATGTGTACACCACATGTGCACCTAGTACCCTTGGAGGCCAGAAAAGGGGGTTAGGTCCCCTGGAAATGGAGTTACAGACAGTTGTGAGCCACCATGTGAATAACGAAAACCAAACTTAGGTCTTCTGCAAAAACAGCTGAGCCAGTTCTCTAGCACCTCTAGCAGGTTTTCGTTTTGAGACAAGGTCTCACTATGTAGCCCTCACTAGCCTGGAGTTTACTGTGTAGGCCAGGCTGGTCTCAAATTCAGAGATCCACCTGCCTCTGGCTTCCAAGTGCTGGGATTAAAGGTGGCTCAACCACAACTTGGCCTTCTAGCAGTATTTTTATTATACCACATTGCTTGGCTATTCGGGGTCTTTTAGGCTTCAATATGAATTTTAGGATTTTTTTTTTTTTTTTACTTCTGTGAAGATTGGCACTTGAACTTTTATTGGGATTGCCTTGAATCTGCATTGCTTTTCATAGGATAGGCACTTTCACGATATTAATCCCTTTGATCCATGAATGTGGGCGGCCTTTCCATCTGGTCTTCCTCAACTTCTTTCTGCAGTATTTTAATTTTCACTGTAGAGATCTTTCACATCCTTGGTTAGATTTTTTCCCCAAGGTCTTTTTTTGAGGCTGTTGTGAATGGAATTCTTTCTTGATTTCTTTCTCAGTGTTTGTCATTGGTAAACACGAAGGCTCCTAATTGTCACATTAATTTTATATTCCGCCACTTTGCTGAAAGTGCTTATCAGTTCTAAGTTTTTCTGGTGGACTGCTTAGGGCCGCTTATGTATAGAATCAAATAATCTGAAA
The DNA here is from genome assembly GCF_000622305.1 of Nannospalax galili. Taxonomy (NCBI): domain Eukaryota; kingdom Metazoa; phylum Chordata; class Mammalia; order Rodentia; family Spalacidae; genus Nannospalax; species Nannospalax galili. Next base: position 324,811 of record NW_008335660.1, on the reverse strand, counting down.
ACAAGGATACTTTCATTTCTTCCTTTTCTGCTTCTATCCCAATGCTTCTCTTGTCTTATTGCTCCAGCTAAGACTTCGAAGACAATACTGAGTAACAGTAGCGAAAGTAGACACCTTTACCTTGTTTCAGATTCAGGGGGGAAATGTTTTCAAATTTCCCTTTATGAAAAAAAAATGTCAGCTATAGGCTTGCCACAAATAGACTACTATTGTGACCTGTGTTCCTTCTGAGTTTCATCAGGACTTTTTAAAAAAATATTTTATTTATTTTCGTTTTGTGTACTTGATTATGTGTTACCAGCGTGTGTAAATGCACCCATGTCATGCAATGCCCTCAGAGGCCAGAAGAAGGCATTGGGTCCCCTGGAACTGGAGTTATGGAAGGTTGCTAGGCTGGGAATCAAACCCAGGGCCTCTGCAAGAGCAGTCAGTGCTCTGAATCACTGAGCCATCTCTCCAGTCCCTCATCAGGACTTTTATCATGAAGGGATGTTTGGTTTTCTCAAAAGACCTTTCTGCAAGTATTGAGAGGACCATGTGATTTCTGTCCTTGAGTCCATTTATGTAATTTAGAACATTCCATAATTTATGTATTTTGAACCATGCCTGCATCTCTGGAATGAAGCTGACTTGATCATAGTGAAAGATATTTATTTTTATTTATTTGTTTATTTATTTATTGGTGGGGGGTGACACAGTGACTCCCCTTGAAGCCCCAGCTGGTCTAGTACTCACTGTGTAGTACAGGTTGGTTTTGACGTCACAAAGATCTACCTGCCACTGCCTCGGGAGGCATGCACCACCGCGCCCAGCTTGTGAAAGATCTTTTGGATGTGCCCTTGAATTTGGTTTCTAAATATTTTGTGAGAATTTTGTGTCTGTGTTCATCATCTGGCAGAGTAGTCTGTAATTTTTATTGTGTCTTTATTTGGTTTTGCATCAACGCAATACTAACTTTGTAAAAAGAGTTTGATAGTATTCCTTCCTTCCTGTCTTATAATTTGAAAAGCATTAGCGTTGGTTCTTCTTTTACAAGTCCAGTAAAATTCACCAGTGAATTCACCTGGGCTTGGACATTTTGAGTTGAGGGATTTTAAATAACGGTATCAATCTCACTGCTTATTGCAGATCTGTCTAAATTACCTTATCTTGGTTTAATTTTAGTAGGTCATAGGCATCTGGAAATTCGTCCATCTTTGTTTTGAATTTTATTATTTTTTATTTTATGCATATGCATATATTGCCTGCATGTAGGTAAGTGCGCCCATGTCGTGCAATGCCCGCGGAGGTCAGAAGAGGCTGTCAGATCCCCTGGAACTGGAGTTACGGACAGTTGTTAGCTGCCATGTGGGTGCTGGGATTCGAACCTGGGTCTTCTGCAAGAACCACCAGTGTTCTTAACTGCTGAGCCATCTCTCCAGCCCCTCATCTATTTCTTTAGGTTTTTCCAATTTCATGGAATATGTTTTTAAGCATAAACTAATGGGGCTGGAGAATGGCTCAATAGTTAAGAGCACTGGCTGCTCTTATAGAGGGCTTGGACTTGGTTCCCAACATGTACACAGTGGCTAACAACAGTCTGTAACTTCAGTTTCAGGGGATCTGATGCCCTTTTCTGGCCTCTGCTGACATTGCACGCATATGGTGCACCTATACATGCAGGCAAAATATTCATACGTGTAAAAAAAGATTAAAAAAATAAAGTAGGAGCTAATGACTGAATTTCATTGGTATCTGTCATAACGGGTCTCTGGCAGAGTAGTCTGTAATTTTTATTGTGTCTTTATTTGGTTTTGCATCAAGGTAATACTGACTTTGTAAAAAGAATTTGATAGTATTCCTTCCTTCCTGTCTTATAAAATAACTGTTTTCTCTTCTTTGTGGTTAGTTTAGTTAAAGGTTTCGTGACCTTATTTCATCTTTTTAAATAAATATTTTATGTGTATGAGTGCACTGCTTGCATGTAAGTGTACCCATGTCATGCAATGCCCACGGTCAGAAGAGGGCATCAAATCCCCTAGAACTGTAGTTATGGGACAGCTGTTAGCCATCATGTGGGTGCTGGAAATCAAATCCGGGTCCTCTGCAAGAGCAGCCAGTGCTCTTAAAAACTGAGCCATCTCTCCAGCCCCGACCTTATCTTTTCAAAGAACCAACTCCGTGTTCTAGTTTCATTCTGTTGTTGTGATATAACATTCTGACCAAATGGGGAAAAAAACAACAGTAATATAACATTCTGACCAACTTGGGGGAAAAAAAAAGGTTTATTTCATCTTACACTTCCAGGTCACAATCCATCACTGAAGAAAGTCAGGACAGGAACTCAAGCAGGAACTGATGCAGAAACCATGGAGGAACATTGCTTGCTTGCTTGCTTGCTTTCTCTCTGGCTAGTCTCATACAACCTAAGCCCACCAGCCCAGGAATGGTGCCACCCACAGTGAGCTTACCTCTCCCACATCAACCAGATTTTAGTAACTATGATTAGGCATGTGAAGTAAGTAGGATGAATGAGGCCAGGGATAAGTATTTGACTTTGAAAAGGAAAAAAAAAAAAAAAAAATCAAAGTGGGAAAATTATCTGGACCTAATTATGTACTTTAAGTTTCTAGAAAAACAATAGTTAATATCAAACCAAGCAGATGGTAAGAAATTAAGATTAGAACTGAAATTAATGAAGCAGAGACTAAAAGAACAATACATCTTAACTCCAGTTCCAGGGGAATCTGATGCCCTCTTCTGACCTCTGCAGCATTGCATGGCATGCATGCACTCACATACATGCAGGCAATACACTCATACACATAAAATAAAAATACTAATTAAAATATAATTTTAAAATATATTTAAAAAAAAGAAAGCAGGCTGAGCCCAGGCCAGGGGAGCAAGCCAGTGAGCAGTGTTCCTCCAGGGTCTGTGCTTCAGCTCCTGCCTCCAGGTTCCTGCCCCCAATTCTCTTGAATCATATAAAAATTCATATAAAATTTAAAAATAAGAAAATGGACCTACAAAATCTAAGGAATGTGTGCTGTAAGCCAAATAAACCCTTTCCTCCCCAAGTTGCTTTCAGTTGGTGTTTTACCACAGCAATAGAAAGTAACCAGGGCAGATGGGTATAGTGGAGAACTGTGATTGGACAGTAGAACTTTGTGAAAGAACAATGGAGGATTGTGATGGAATAGTGGAGCATTATGATGGGATGAGGGAGCATTGTGACAGAATGGATTGAAGTTAGACTCGCCTGACACTTCTCTCATTGAGGAAAGAGCAAAGCAGTCTTAGGCCTCTGAAACACCACCTTTGTCCACGCCTAATATAGGCTTCATTTCCCACAAGTGAAAATGGACCTACAGGGGCTGGAGAGATAGCTCAGCAGTTAAGAGCACTGGCTGCTCTTGCAGAGGACCCGAGTTCAACTCTCAGTACCACATGGTGGCTAACACCCATCCATAACTCCAGTTCTAGGGGATCTGATACCCTCTCCTGACCTTCATGGGCACTGCATGACATGGGTGTACTTACAAACATGCATGAAGTACACTCATACATACAAAATTTAAAAAGTAATAAGAAAATGGACCTACAAAATCCTAGAGAATGTGTACTTCTAAAAAGTCTTGGGGTCATAATTCATTGGAAACAATGTCAAAAGAAATACCATCGGTCTTCTGAACTGAAATTTCTTCAACCTAACATGATTGTTTTCACGTAGTGTCTAAACACTAAGAAAGGTCTGTTTGGTAGAATGTATTATTGCTTTAAATGAGATACACATCATACTAACCCTTAACCCTATCTCCTAACCCCAATCTTGTACTCTAACCCTAACTCTAATCTCAACCTTAATGTTAACCATAAACACCTAACATTCCAAATCCAAATGCTAATCCTAACCTTACCCTCAGATAACCCTAATTCCAACCCACTCCCACTCTAACCAAACACCTAACATCACTACCCCAACTCCTTACAGTAATCCTAACCCAGAACCCTAACCTCAACCATATCCTAACTCTAATCCCAACTCAAACTAACCACACTTAACATTATACTTAACTTTACCCATATGCCAACCATTACCCTAACCCTAATCAAAAACCTAACCCTAACTCCAAAATCTAAAACTCTAGTCCCTAAACCCCATACACAACCCCTATCCTTAACCTCAGGGAATAATTCCCTAACCCCTAACAATAAAAACCTTAACCATTATCTGAAACCTAACTTCTATCCCTCTAATCCTAACCACAATCTTTAACCCTAGTATTTAATCTTAACTCTAACCCTCTACTGTGGCCCACAAACAGTAAAGCAAAATAAAATCTCCAGCTGTAAACATTAAACAAAATTTCATCTGGCAGATCTGCACCATGCCTGAATCAGTTACTGGAAGTACTGGATAGTACTGGCTAAAGCATACAGGAAGTAATTCTTGTCGTGGTTTATACAATACTCTACCATGGTATGGAAAGCAATGTTAACAGTGGTACCATACCAGTGGAAGTATGTTCCTGGACTCCTTGCCTAATCACATTTGGCAGTACAGGAAAGAAATGGCCAAAAACTGGATCAAGGCTGCAATCCTAAAGACTACTTCCTAATGACCCACTTCCTTTAACTTGGCTCCATCTCCCTAAGTTTGACAAGCTCCAAAAACAGTGCCAAGAATTGGAAAGGAAATATTTGATCACAAGGATGATTCAACTTTTTCCTCTTGTGATCTTCATTATATTATTTACTTATGACGAGGAGCACATGTGTGAATAATACATGTGGTGAGTCAGCAATCACTACCCCTTTCATCCAAGAAATTCTTATGCAACCATAGGATTATAGGTACATAAGATAAATAACCACATCACACAATCAGAGTGAATCATAAAGATCTATCTAAAGATTGGCAATATGGCACAGTGGAGTAAACAGGCACTTGCCACCAAGCCAGACAACCTGAGTTCAATCCCTGGAACCCACATGGGGGAAAGTGAGCAATTACTCCAAGTTGCCTTCTGACTTCCACCTGCTTGCTGTGATGTGTACACCCATACACATAAACACATACTACACAAATGCAATGTAAGGTTGGAGAGATGGCTCAGCATTTAAGAACGCTTACTGTTGTTCCATTCCAAACACCCACATGGCAGCTAACAACCATCTCTAACTCCAGTTCCAGGGGATCTGACACCTTCTTCTGGCCTCTTAAGGCATTGCACACACATGGTGCACTTAAATACATGCAGGTAAATACATGCAGGCAAAACACTCATATACACAAAATAAAAATTTTTAAATAAATGCAATTTTAAAAAATTTCAAACTATTTGAAAATAATTCTTTATTAAACATAATTTTATTGTTTATTAAAGATGAAAGCAAGTGTTCATAGAGATGGATATGCTTGTTTATTTTTACATAAAGAATTAAATCTTAGCTGAATATCTTAGAATGCATGCTACAAAAACTCAAATGTTTTCCAGAGTTGATTGATATTTTGATTTTATAATCATCAATGTGAGAATGCACTTCACATAAATTAGTATAAAATGGAAGAGGTATGTTTAAGACCATTTCAGAAATTGCTGGAAATCTTTCATAATCTCAAGTCAAAAGTCACCAAACAATTTTTATGAAATGCAATTCAGTTAAGTCAGCAATTTTAAAAAAATTGAGCTTTCTAACACAATACAATCCAAATATTTACTAATTTGTTATAAGCTGATGGATAACTAGGAAAATAGAAAATATTAAATTTTATTTATTTATTTTTTAGTCTTTTTGAGACAGGGTCTCCCTGTAGCCCCAGCTGTCCTGGAACTATGTAGACCAGGCTGGCCTTGAACTCACAGAGATCCATTTGCCTCTGCCTCCCAAGTGAAATATTAAATTTTTTAAACTGCATAAGGTGAAAAAGTTGTTAATTCACTGCCGAGGAAAATATTTTTATACGCCTAGTCCAATCTAAGTCTAGAGTGTTTATAAAATTTACAGTATGTACAGTAATGCCCTTCACATTCATATTCACTAAACACTCACCAATACCCAGGGCAACATCTAGTCTGAAAAGCTCTAGTTGCAGGATGTGGTCAATTAAGTAAATGCAGCATTTATCTTTGTGTCATAGCCTTTCATTTATTTACACCAAATAGTTTCTGTTTCAGCCATATTATCACAGTAAAGGGGCTGGAAAGATGATTCAGCAGTTAAGAGCACTGACTGCTCTTACAGAAAACCCAGGTTCAAATCTCAGCACCCACACAGTGGCTAACAACCATCTGTAACTCCAGTTCCAGGGGATCTGAGGCCCTCTCTGTCCTCCATGGGTACTGCACTACATGGATACACTTACATACACATAGACATAACACTCATACACATAAACCAAAAAAAGTTTCTTCAAGCAGTAAAACACACTACAGATGTTTGGAATGGTGTGTGGTAGGTGATACCATGAGTACACTTGTGACAGTTAATATTATCAACTTGGAAGGATCCAGAATTACCTGGAAGCCTCTGGGTGTGCCTATGAGGGATTATCTTCATTGGGTTAACTGAGGCAGGAACAATCACCCCAAAGAAGGCGGCACCATTCCCAATTTGGGTCCTGGACTACATTAAAGACAGGAAGCTAGGTGATCATGAGCACTCATCACTCTCTGCTTCTTGAATGTGGATGCACTGTGACAAGCTGCCTTAAGCTCCTGCTGCTGTGACTTCCCTGTCAAATCAGACTGTAACCCCCAACTATGATCAAAATAAACACTTCTTTCCTTGCTTTTGTCAGAGTATTTTATCACAGCATCAGGAAACGTTAAACAGTCAATGATATTCACACAACTTTGAAATTATTTAACAATGCGTGTATGTATATATATCACTAAGTACTTCCATTGTTAAGAGACCTGACCATATTTACAGACTTTTCACCTCAATGTATCCCTGCAAAAGAAACGGAAATTTGTAGACCAGGCACAGTGGCCACATGACTTTACTCCCACCACTTGGGAGGCCTCTGTGAGTTCCAGGCCAGCTGGGGCTACAGGGAGACCCTATCTTATAAAGACAAAAAAAAGAAAACTTGTATTCTATTCTAGGGACATTCATGTTTTTTTTGACACAGGGTCTCACTATGAAGACCAGGCTGGCCTAGAACTCAGAGATTCACCCGCCATTGCCTCCAGAGTGCTGGGATTAAAGAAAGGCATGCATCACCATGCTCAGCCAATTTGGGGCTTTGTTTTTTTTTACATTCTTATTCTTTTGAAGGCAGTACTGAGGACTGAATGTAGACTCATGCATGCCAGGCCAATGCACTATATATACAGCACTCATCTACTCTGGGCAGCTGGGGCAGGTCCTGAACTTGTAATTCTGCTTCATCCACATGAGTAGCTAGGACAACAGGCCTTCTTCACAACAGGCCTTTTTCAGACTGTCATCAAATGTAAATCAACGGTAAACACAATATATTCCTAACTTGTGTAATATTCATGCTATAAAAATTTAAGTATTAGAGATTAATATGCAACAAGATTTCAATATACTTAAACTTATATAATTTCCTTCCAATAGGAATTCTCATATGCCTTTAGTTAAAATTAAAAAAAAACAAACTACTTTCTAAACTGCTATGTCCATTCTTATAAGATCTACCTCTACTGTGCACTATTATGTGTATTCTAGTGCATGATGAGAAATTAAGGTACTCCCATACCCATTTATTCTGTTCACAAGGTATTCCACTGGAGATTTTCAAGTCTTCAAATGGAACTAACATCTTAATGCATCTTTTATCAAAAGACCTTTCTCCAGTCTATGTTTTTTTTCCCCAAGTACTTCCAAACATTTGAAGGGAATTAAAAAGTCTAAAAGCCTCTGCACATCGTTTACATTCAGGGGCCTTTTTCTACAGCATGAGTTTTCCCATGTCTTTGAAGGGAACGGTGACACCTGAAGGCCTTACCACATTGTTTACATTCATACGGTTTTTCACGACTATGAGTTCTTTCATGTCCTTGAAGAGAACTGTGACATCTGAAGGTTTTGCCACACTGCTTACATTCATAGGGTTTTTCTCCAGTATGGATTCTTTCATGTACTTGGAGAGAAGAGAGACGCCAGAAGGCTTTATCACACTGCTGACATGCATATGGTTTTTCCTCAGAATGAGTTCTTTCATGCAATCGAAGGGAACTCTGAACTCTGAAGGCTTTACCACACTGTTTACAAACATAAGGTTTTTCTCCAGTATGAGTTCTTTCATGTCTTTGAAGAAAAGAGGGATAAATGAAGGTTTTATTGCATACCTCACACTTATAGCGTTTCTCTGCAGAATGAGATCTTTCATGCATTTGAAGTAAATAACGAGAAATAAAGGGCTTACCACACTGTTTACATTCACAGGGGTTTCCTTCAGCATGACTTTTCTCATGCACAAGAAGATTACTAAGACAACTGAAGACTTTATTGCACTGCTTGCATTCATAGGGTTTTTCACGAATATGAGACAGTTCATGTATTCGCAGACAGCTGAGGACTGTGAAGGCTTTACCACACTGTTTACATTCGTGTGGTTTTTCTCCAGTATGGGTTCTTTCATGTAGCTGAAAGGAACTTGAACAACTGAGAGTTTTAGCACTCTGCTTACATTCAAAGGGCATTTCCTCACTATGTGTTCTCTCATCTACTGGAAAATAATTTAATCTTCGGAAGGCTTTACCACATTGTTTAAATGCGTAAGGTTTTTCTCCAGTATGAGCGCTTTTGTGTAACTGAAGGGCACTGGGACAACTGAGGCTTTCACCACACTGTTTACATTCATAGGGATTCTCACCAGTGTGAGTTTTGAAATGGGTCTGAAGTAAAAAGGGGTAAATGGAAGACTTACTGCATTGTTTACATGCATGTTTACGAGCATAGTAGTTTTCTCCAGTGTGAATCCTTTCATGTCGTTCCAGGGAAGAGGGATACAGAAAGGCTTTACTACATACTTTACATTTATAGGGTTTCTCTACAGTATGAAATCTTTCATGTACTTGGAGAGAACTTTGATCTCTAAAGGTTTTACTACATTGTTTACACTGGAAGGGCTTTTCCTCAGTGTGAGTTCTTTCATGTTTCCGAAGGAAAGAAGGACATAGAAAGGCTTTACTACATATCTTACATTTAGGTTTATCTACAGTATGAGCCCGTGCATGCAAGCGAAGGGAACTATGACATCTAAAGGTTTTACCACAATGTTTACATTTATAGGGTTTTCCCCAAACGTGAGTTCTTTTGTGTCTTTGAAGAAAAGAGGAACAAAGAAAGGCCTTACTGCATATCTTACATTTATAGGGTTTCTCACCAGTATGAGACCTTTCATGGGTTTGAAGTAAATATGAATAAATGAAGGACTTACCACACTGTTTACACTCATAGGGTTTTTTCCCAGTATGAATTATTTTATGAGTTTGAAGAGTAGTGTGAGTTCTAAAAACTTTGCCACACTTTTTACAGTCAAAGTGTTTTTCTCCTGTATGAGTTCTTCCATGTAGTCGAAGGTAACATTGATATTTGAAAGCTTTACCACACTGTTTACATGCATAAGGTTTTTCTCCGTTATGAGTTCTTCCATGAACTCGAAGGAAACTAGAAGAACTGAGAATTTTACCACACTGTTTACATTCATAGGGGTTCTCTTCAGTATGAACAGTTTTGTGTAACTGAAGATCACTGTGACATCTAAAGGCTTTTCCACATTGTCTACATTTATAGGGGTTTTCTCCAGTATTAGTTAATTTGTGTAACTGAAATGAACTTTGATGCTGAAAGGCTTTATCACACAGCTCACGCTCACAGGGTCTTTCTCCAGTATGACTTCTTTCATGATTCTGAAGGGACCTGGAAGAACTCAGAGCTTTATCACATTGTTTACATTTGTAACATTTTTCCACAGCGTTAGATCTTCCATCTGTATAAAGTGAACTGGGACAAACAAAGGCTGTTCCACATTGCTTGTATCCACAGGGTTTTCCTCCACTGTGAGTATGTTGTATTTCAGGGGAACCTGGAAAACCAAAAGATTTTGAATAAAAGTGACTTTCATAGATCCACACACATTATGGGTTCCTATGTATCTTTGAATATTTGTAAAAGTTTAGGGTTTCCCCAGTGTTTACATTTATATTGCTTCTTACCGTATTCCTCATGCTCAGATGGTTTGTACGCTGAGTGAGATACGATGTGTCTATTAAAAGATGAACAGCAAGTGAAAACTCTCCCACACACACTGCAGTCACATGGTTTTACTCCAGTAAAATTTTTTGTACTCTTGTTGAGATTTGGGATCCAAGTAAAGATTTCTTCAAATCGACCACCTTCTTTGTACTCACAGGCTGTATCTACCATATTTCTACTTCTGTAAAAAACGACAAACATTATTAATAAAGGTTGCTTTACTAATGACTGTTTGCTTATTAGTAGGTCTTAGACTAACACTGTTCATAGACTTTCAGGAAAAGTGCATGCTTTTGCCACCTGAATGGTCTCAAACCAAATGTATTGATGAGGATTCTGCAATATGTTTTATAGAGCTACTATCAAAACAGCCACAGTCATACATACCCCGAAGTACATATTTTTGGTGAAAATTTTCTAAAGATGAACAAGAGTTCACAAATTCTCATGCCATATTAAGATTCTCTCAAGAGATGCTTTCTTCCAGCTGTACATGAAAATTACCTTAGATAACTCCAAGAATGTTCGTACTGCTCTTCAATGTTCTGATCTTCCCACTTGATTCCTAAAATGCAGACCCAGAAAAATTATTATGAATTATTAGTAAGTACAGAAAAATGATAGTTTCTAGGTTCAATGTACACTGGACCCATGCCTGATTTATTCACAACATTCTTCCCTTTCCACATTCCAAAACACAGAACCAGAAAACACTTGTCTAATTGACAAAATGAAGGAATGTTGGCATTTTTACCTATAGAAGTGAGGTTACTGCAGATTTCCAACATCACATCTCTGTACAGTTTCTTCTGAGAGGAATCCAGCAAAGCCCACTCTTCCTGGCTGAAGTTCATGGCCACATCCTCAAAGGCCAAAGAATCCTAAAACATCCCATATATATGTAGAAGAGAATGGGTGAGACTGACAGTAGAGATCTACACCCAACTGATAAGATGTTCACATAATTCTATGGTGTTCGAGAATTACTCAGTGACACTGAAGTTCTAATGCCAGCACTGAGACATTCAGAAAGGGGACTCCTCATGACTGCACCTGGGAGTAGGAGGAGCTGCTACGCTGACTCCCCTAATGGGAGTAGCCCAAAGCTACGCTACCCCAATTCCTCTTTCTAGAGTCCATCTCCAGTACCTGTGATAACACAGTTCTGCCTAGTGATGTACAGAAGACAGCTAACATTAGCCGTAGCACTCAGAGGTTGCTTATACAATCTTAATTGTGATGTGTGAGCTTTACCTGTGTTGAGAAACCTATGATTCTGGAATACATTCCACTAACACAAATAATAACTGAAGTTCACTTAATCTCAATCAGTTATGAGAATTTTCTGAATTGTTAGCCTTGTAAATGTTCTATACACAGTGGTACCAAGAGAATCAATCCCCACAAAACAATCTGGGCAATGAGTCTAATGAGTTTCTCTGGTTGACAGCTCATGCATGTTGTCAAAATTTGTGAACTGGGGAACTGAGCCCATCCTATGTGATTGCACCAATAGAAAGCAGTCAGAAGCCTGAAAGTAGCTTACACCTGGAAGTGATGACTGATGATCCTACCCCCACCACACACAACAAATTTAACATCCACTGAGTAAACTCCAAGTCAAAATGGAACTATAAGATCATGTGTTTTTACAAAGAACTCAGTGCAGTCACTTGTGTTGGCATGTGCTTATATCAGATACTTTGGAGACTAGCATAGCATACAGAATCACTTGGGCTCAAGAGTTCAAAGCCAGCCTGTACAATATAGCAAGATACCCATCTCAGGAGGGAGGGAAGCAGTGAAGGGAGATGTCAGCTCTTCTGAATTATAATTTATTAAAATCATATGAAACAAAACAAACCAAAAAAACTACCAAACTTTTTGGTAGTCATCAAAAACCAATTTTCCAACCTTCTGTAAGTGCTTAGCAATTGCCAGTCTTCTGAACAACAGGGTGATGGCTTGCCTAACACACAATGATGACTTTCAAACTATACTGAAAACACAAAAGGCCGAAAATAAAAGCAAATTTCCACTTTGGAAACTGTGATGGCTAATCCTGGCATCAACTTGACTGAATCTGGGATTAACTGATACGCGAGAGACCTTGATTGGAACATCTGAAGCTGGAAGACACACCCTAAATGTGGGTGTCACCTTCTGATAGTAGCCTGTATAAAAGACCATGGCAGAAGAGAGGGCTTGCCTGCTCTCTCTCGCTGGCGAGTTCATCTTGCTGCTGTAGACTGAAGACTAGCTGATCTTTTGGAATTCGCCAGACCTTCAGTGCTAGATTGGGACTACTGAGACATCCAGCCTGTGGACTGAGCGACTACAGATTCTCAGCCTCTCCAGTGTGATGCAGCCATTGCTGGACTATCAGACTCTATCCTATCCTGTGGGCTAATCTGATAAATTCCTATATAGATATAATACATACATATATATACATAATAATAATACATACATATATATATATAT
>NW_008335660.1:297228-311949 GCF_000622305.1 Nannospalax galili | reverse complement strand
AAAAAAACCTTACTATAAAATTTACTCAACAAGATGTGCTATCTACCCATACACCCAGATATAGACCACATAAGATCAAGTCACTTCCCCTTAACTGTTATCAAAAGAACATTCTTATCTTCTCAGCTGTGCAACCCCCTCTGTGAACTCTCTTGCTGCTTCCTTGCAGTATTTCAATAAACTCTTTGATGTCTTGGGGAATCCTTTTTCCTGCTGTTATCAGCCTTCCATATGCTGTTTTGCACGGTATTCTGATGGCCCATACAGAGACTCTCTTATTTCCCTCAGCCTCTCTCCCTGGTACTTATGGTTAATCAGCTGAAGGTACCTGGCTAAGGCTGCTCTCCAGCAAGGCCCAAAAAGCCTTTAGGCCATGACCCAGACTGCTTTCTCCCATCAGAAGACAGAGTAAGGAATTTCTTTTGGAACCTTGCAGAAAGCTGTACTTCCCATTTACAACTGACAGGCACAGACTAAAGGAAGTTTTTGTTGATACTCTGAGGCAACATAGAGCTAACTGCAACCTATAATTTTAAGAGGCTACTTTTCTCCTTTCTGGAAACTGCCTCACTCTCTACCTATGAAGCTCTAACCACTCTTCCCTCTTACCCAGATACACTCCCTTCACACACTCACTCAGGAGCTTGATATAGAGGACTAAGGGAACAAATAAAAGCTGCTCTCAATGTCAGAAAATCTTCCTTGTGAAGTGACAAGTGGGGATCTTAGCAGCACCCAGGTACATGTCCCCTCACCCCATGAGTGACCTGTCCCAAACCGAATTCCAACTACAATCATTTTGCCCAAGTAGATCCCTGTCCACCTTCATTAAGAAATTCAGAGGACTGCGGGCTGTGGTGGCCCATGACTTTAATCCCAGTACTCGGGAGGCAGAGGCAGGAGGATCTCTGTGAGTTCAAGGCCAGCCTGGTCTACATAGTGAGTTCCAGACCAGCTGGGGCTACAGGGAGACCCTGTCTCAAAAACACCAAAAAAAAAAAAAAAAAAAAAAAAGAAGAAAGAAATTCAGAGGGCTGACATTTATATTCTTTTTATGAGCTGTATATACATACAAAGAGGTTCCATAGCTAGACTTTAGCTGGTACCTGGACTGATGAGGCCTGTATCCACCACCCTGATAACAAGGACAGGCTCCTTTGAAGTATTTGATTGGAAACCCAAATGATCATATGAGAATCCCCACATGGGAAACATGGGGAGGAACCCTCCTCAGGAAAAGGGTTCCCTCTATCTATGAAGGAAAGAAAAAGGTCACTGTCAACCCCTTTAATAATACCAAGTTATGGAAGGCAACAAAAGAACTTTCTGAGAACACTGATTTCTTTATTTTAACTTAGGACATCAAATCCCCTGGAACTGGAGTTATACAGTTGTGAGATACCATGTAGGTGCTGGGAACTAAACCCAGATCCTCTGCAAGACCAGCCAGTACTCTGAACAGCTAAGCCATCTCTCCAGCCCCAAACCCTGACTGTTTAAATACAGGTTGGCTGAAACCAACCTGTACCACGTGCCAATACACTGACCTGGACCCCAAGAGTTGGAAGGAAAGGGCCAAGACATCCTGGCTATACATTTTATAACCAATGCCTCTCCAGAAATTCAACAGAAGTTTTCAAAATCAGAACAAGGATCCCAGACTCCTTTTCCCACACTGCACGGCCTTCAAGGTTTTTAAAATTAAAAGGCCTCAAAAGCCAGAAGGGTCAAACCAGGAGATGAAAGTGATTGCTGTAGCAATTTCCCATTCCCTGACCATTTCAGAAAACCCATGTTCCATCTAAATGCCACTCAGTCTAAGGGAATTAACTCATCTTTGGAACAAACCATTCTAAATTATACTTGTGGCCAAAATACAGTATTTCAGCCATGAGTGTACAAAGCAACCTAGTGATAAGCCTCCTATGGAACGATGTCTAAATTACAAACAAGAGGGCCACTAGAATCATAACTCTCTCCCTTATCAGGGACCATCCTGTATCCAAAATTATCATGCTCAGCTCAAACATGAAAACTCCATCGGTCCTAATCCTTACACCTGAGGAAGAAATGTACTCTGACACCTCCTGGCTCACACTTTTAGAGTTAAGGATGTTTTCTTTTTGCACTCCCATTTAGACGAAGATTCTCAGTTCTTACTTGCCTTTGAATGGCAAGACCACCTGACCCAAGTTACTCAAGAATTCACTTGGATGAGGTAACTTGGGGCATGAACCATACTTCTTTACCCTACAAAAGAGAAACCTTTCTTCCTTTAAGGAGCAAGGTCCATATAGGAGCAGCCTCCCTTAGTACATAGATGATTTATCATCTCTAACACAGACATGCCCAGCTCATCTCAGAACATTTCTAACTCATCAGGGTCTCATGTATGTATAAGGTTTTCCCTTTAAGGTCACACATCTCTCTAACAAATGATTCAGTTCCTAAGACTTACATTGGCAGCAGGCACAAAGTTTTCCCAGACATGGCAGGGGTCTCATTCTAACTATAGAGTCTCCAGCCACAAAGCAACTAAGAACTATCTTGGGTATGTCAGGTTTTTGAGCATTCCCCACACTATAGTTCAAGTCCTCCATGAGGTTCAAAGAGAACCAGAACACTAGATTTCTCCCCTAAGGTATCATGGTCCCTGACCTCCTGGCAGTCATTTCCACCCCAACGTTAATACTTTCTGACCATCCTTAACCCAAACCCCAGGGCCCTTTCAGCATCCAGCTGCTAACCTTCCATGCCATTAGGCTGGGAAGGGGGTGACATGGGGGCTCATTTTCTCAAGGTACTAGCAGCTGTGGGAGCAACAACTTGGGGAGGCCTCCAAATTAACCCAGGGCAGAGTATGATGCCTTCCATGCTCCATTTGGGTGCTTCAAATTCTCAACTCCAAGCCTTTGGCTGGGTCACAAAGATAACAGAACCAACAAATACAGATTCTTCTCCCACAAACTTAATATAAAACCTTATCAAACTTTAAATCCTACTATCTTACAGACTCCAACCTTCAGGTGCCTCTAAAATGTTTCTGTATGGAGACAACTGATCTTACCTACAGTGCTAGAACAGAACTAGAAGATTCCCCATTTTCCTAACCTGGGGTTACCTAATTCCCAGACAGTAGCAGTTTTGTGGTGGCAGGACAGATTTTGAAGGCATGCAATGGTGGGTCTCAGAGTGATGTGGGCCCCTTCCATGCAATTGCGTGACAAGCATCCCCGCCCCCGACCCCCAACACACCCCCAAAGCACTATTAACAGCCCTCACTAGGACATTCCTGCTGGGAGCAGGAATGAGACTTAACATCTTCACAGATGGGTCTATGCTTTCCATGTGACCCATTACCCATCCAGCCATCCAGAAAGAAAGAGGCCTCCTCACTACCTATATTACACAATTAAACATGCACCTCAGACTTTCGGCCTGCTAGAAGCTTCTTTCAATCCAGGTGGCCATTATGTATTGCAAGGACCATCAAAAAAAGACCACTCTAACATTTGTTGGGATAACAATCAACAGGCTAAACGGATCACCTTCCATGCCAGGCTAATTTCCCAATCTCATTCTCTCACATCTATAATATACCCCCCAAACAGAATGGGCATCAAATCAGGGTTTCACAGACATGCCAGAGGAATGACTACAAAGCCCAGAGTCTGTTATTGCTCCCTAGATCTTCCCAATGGAAGATCCTTAATTATCATCAAGCCACAAGATAGAGTTAGGGGCCAAAGTCACGCAAATTCTAAACGGGCATCTCTTCATAGGATTCCCCCAAATTTTACAGTCAATTTATAATGCCTGTCCTACCTGTTTTCAGGGCTCTTAATTGCTGAGCCATCTCTCCAGCTCCCAATTTTGTGTTTAATTTTGATCTAAGGAATTTTAATAACCGTATTGTAAATGTAAAACATGGGTTTTTTGGCAGCACGGTTTACCACAAACTTTAACCTCCTCATTGTGTCCTAACTTCTTTCCTTTTCAATTTTGGAAACATCCTTCTTTTATTTATTTATTTACTTATTTTATTTATTTATTTTTTGTCTTTTTTGAGACAGGGTCTCCCTGTAGTCCCAGCTGTACTAGAACTCACTACGTAGACCAGGCTGGTCTCAAACTCAGAGATTCACCTACCTCTGCCTCCCAAGTGCTGGGATGAAAGGCATGCACCACCACACCCAGCTTTTTAAAAAAAAATTTTATTATTTTTTTATTATTTTATGCGTGTGACTGTATTGCCTGCATGAATGTAAGTGCACTCATACTCTGCAGTGCCCATGGAGAACAGAAGAAGGGCATCAGATGTCCTGGAACTGGAGTTACAGACAGTTGTTAGCCACTATGTGGATGCTGGGGTTCGAACCCCAGTCTTATGCAACTCTTAACTGCTGAGTCATCTCACCAGTTCCAAGGAAAAATCCTTTTAATTTAGGACAAAAACAAAAAAAATTTTTTTTTGGTCTTTTTGAGACAGGGTCTCCCTGTAGCCCAAGCTGCCCTGGAACTCACTATGTAGGCCAGGCTGGGCTTGAGCTCACAGAGATCCGCCTGCCTCTGCCTCCCAAGTGCCGGGACTATAGGCATGTGCCACCACACCCCACAGGACAAAAATTTTTACTGACCAAATAAATATCCTTCTTAATAACATGAGACAAAGCAACACAGTAACTTTACCAACTTAATAAAAAGTTGAACCCAAATTACATTTATGATATAGTCTAACAACCTAAAATAACCTGTCATATGTTGTTAAACTATAAGGTTCTTGTCTGTTGTAGGCCTTAGGCAGGCATTCTGCTTGGATTTTTAGACAATCTCTTTCCACATTTTTTAAGTCTTACAACAATCTTGAGAGTTACAGAATGTCACATTCTAGCAAGAGCTGGCCAAGATAACAGGTAACTTAGCAGGAAAATGGAGGGACCGGCTCTGGGCATTTGTGGATTTAGAAAATGAACTATAACCTATCTGAAAAAACAGTAATAATAAAATTCCTATGATATTTCATCATGATGTATTTTTCAGAAATCTACTTATATAACATTGTATTTATTATATGTATCACAAGAATATTGTCTGTTATAAATATAAATATTGAATCTAAAAATTAAGAAACACAGATTAAGTCCAATACTGTGTTCTCATGAATGCTACTCATTTTAAAGTTTTTTGTGTGTGTGTTTGTGTATGAGTGCTTTTGCCTGCATGTATGTAAGTGTACCCATGACATGCAATGCCCATGGAGGACAGAAGAGTGTTCCCCTGGAACTGTAATTATGGACAGTTGTTAGCTACCATGTGGGTACTGGGAACCAAACCTGGGTCTTCCACAAGAGCAGCCAGTGCTCTTAACCACTGAAGCCATCTTTCTAGCCCCTGGTTTTATCTTGATAATTTTATGATTTATATGTTAAAATAGCTAATCCCATAACATTACTCATAAAATGTATTAGCTGTTAGCAGTGAACTAATAGAGTGACTTTATTTTTCCAATAGTAAAAATAGTCACCTCATTGATTAAAAAAACATATGGGCAAAGGGCAGAAACTATGCGAAACTGTCTCTATATATGTAGGTCAGACCTTAAATTTGTGTTAGTCTTCCAAACTTACATTTCAGTTTGCCTAGCAAAAAGCAGTTTAGAAATTAAGTACATTTTAACACTGTAAATCATCCTTTAAATGAAAGACGTGAGCCAGCCAGATGGTTCAGCAAGTGAAGGCACTTACTGCCAACTCTGATAACCTAAGTTTAAACCCCAGGACCCACAAGGCAGAAGAAGTGACTCCAGCAGATGTACTTTGACCTCCATATACATGTTGTGGCATGCACACCATCCACAAACACACAGTAAGTCAATTTAATTTGTTTGGCATGTTTTAAAAATTAACATTTGAAATGCCAGATCCAAACCATTCCACAAGGAAATTCAAAATTAACATTTAACATCTACGACTTTATTAGGCCTGAATAAGACAAAGTTTTGTGCAAGTTTTTCTTCAGCCTCAAATTAAAAATTTTTTTTTTCCTTGAGACAGACTCTCTGTAGTCCTGGCTGGTCCGGAACTAAGAATGTAGATTGGGCTAACCTCAAACTCACAGAGATCCACCTATCTCTGCCTCCCAAGTGCTGGGATTAAAGGTGTGCACCACCAAGATTGGTTTACTCTAAAATGTATTTTTTAGGCCTGGCGCTGAGCACCCAGAGTAACTAGGTTTTTATTATTATTATTATTATTATTACATTTTGATTGATTGATTACATTTTTTTTTTATGTGTATGAGTGTATTGCCTGCATGTAAGTGCACCCAGGTTGTGCAATGCCCAGAGGTCAGAAGAGGGTGTCAGATACCCTGCCATTACATACGGTTGTTAGCTGCCAGGTGGTGGGTGCTGGGATTCAAACCCCATCTTCATTGCTCTTAACTGCTGAGCCATCTCCCCAACCCCAAGTAACTAATTTTTCAAGAGGCAGTAGCCAAGGACAGGAAGAGTCCAGGCAGACAGGCATAGCCCTATATATTAATGTCATTCAAACATCATTCTAAAAATGTTTATACAGAGACATACAATAGTAATGTCAGTGAGCAACAATAGCCGGGCATGGTGGCGCACGCCTTTAATCCCAGCACTTGGGAGGCAGAGGCAGGCGGATCTCTGAGTTCGAGGCCAGCCTGGTCCACATAGCAAGTTCCAGGTCAGCTGGGGCTACAGGGAGACCCTGTCTCAAAAAGGTCAAAAAGACCAAAAAAAAAAAAGCAGTCAAAAGCTTGTAATTTTCAGGAACTTTAGCAGCAGACTGAGTTTTGTGCTACCCTGTTTTTAACACAAAATGACATATAAAGTGCACTTACATAGTGCTGAGAAGGGTGTATGAAGGAGGGATGGAAAGAGGATGATTAACAGGTAAGAGTGAGGATCTGGAGAGATGGCAGTTAAGAGTGCATACTGCTCTTGCAGAGGACCTGAGTTCGGTTCTCAGCATCCACACTTCAGATGGCTCCTAACCATCTGTAACTCCAGCTCCAAGGGTAACTGACACCATCCTTTGGGAACCTGTACTCACCTGCACATATGCTTATAGAGACATAAACAGATAATTAAAATAAGTCGTTTTTAAGAGAGAAGGAGGGGCTGGAGAGATGGCTCAGCGGTTAAGAATACTGGCTGTTCTTGCAGAAGACCCAGGTTCAAATCCCAGCACCCACATGGCAGCTAACAACGGTCCGTAACTCCAGTTCCAGGAGATCCAACAGCCTCTTCTGTTCTCTGTGGGCACTGCACGACATGGGTGCACTTACCTACATGCAGGCAATACACACATACACATAAAATAAAAATAATATTAAAAAAGGGAAGGAGGCTGGAGATGACTCAGTGGTTAAGAGCACATACTGCTCTTGCAGACGACCTAAGTTTGATTCCCAGCACCCACACTGGATGGCTTACAACCACCCATTACTCCACCACCAGAAGAGGAATCCAATGTCCTCTTCTGGACACCTGGCACACACACAGATATACACTCATACACATAATTGTAAAAGTAAAAATAAATAAAATCTTGAAAACAAGAAATAGTAAAGGAACACAGTAACAACAATAACTTAGAGCTTGACTAACAATGATTACTTCTATCACTGCAACATCCTGAGTAGAAAAGACTCAGAATGTTTCCAACACAGATGGTAAAAGTCTGCTGTGACAGAGATGCCCATTAATCAACTCATTACACATTGTACACATGTGCTGAAACGTTACAGCTAGGACTGGTACAAAGTGCTGGTCTGTGGCAGCTTTTCTATCCCCTGGCATCTGACAGCAATGAGCAGTGGCATCAGGCAGGGGAAGCAGCAGCTCAGAGCTTGAGTTTTCTCTGCTTCGGACTCCTTCCCCAGAGAAAGTCTTATGTGACCCCCCCCCAACCAGGTATACAGGAATATAAAATGAGTAAAAAGACCCAACATTTACTGATAATAAATACTAAAGAAATCTATTGAAAACAATTCTTGGCAAAAATACAATTTAACCAAACCAAACTTACATATTACTGAGATGGATGTGGTTGCTTATTTTTACAAAAAGAATTAAATCTTGACTGAAGATCTGATGCTGCAGGATGTAGAGGGGGAAAAAAACATTTTTCAGTGTTGATCAGCATTTTCATTTTACAATTGTCAAATCTGAGTATACTCTTCTCAATACACAGTACAAAATGGCAGAAGTATATTTAAAGCCACTACAGAAATAGTTGGAAATTCTTTCCTAATCTCAAGACCCACCCTCCTAAAAAAAAAAAAAAAAAAAAATTAGAACTGCCATCAAAACCATCTACACCTTCTTCAGTGGTTGTAGAGCCATTTCCTGAGTTGAAACATTTCCCCCAGGAGGGACAAGTCAAGAAATTTTTGAAACTAACAAAATTCACAAGGCCCCTTCACAAAGGCCCTTCCCCAAGGTTATGGGAGCAATTAACAACTACTGACTCAGGTCATGCAGAGAGTACAGCTTCCCAGAGTCATCCAGGCTGGGTGAGCTCTTTGGTGATACAGCTGTCTTTGAGTCGGCCCTGCTCCTGTAAGTAATCCCTCACTCATAAGCCATTAAGTAACCCCAATGAACTCATTGCCAAGCTGAGACTTCAGTAGAACCCTTACTTTGGTCTGCCACTGGTTCCCTACCTGGGGTGAATTAACACTTGTTCACATTGTAGGAAAAAAAAAAAAAACTCACACAACATGGGTAGATACCTAAAGGACTTTAAACCCTACCACAGAGATACTTTCATGTTCATGTTTACTGCAGCACTATTCACTTACAGCCAAGAATGGAACCAGCTTAGATATTAACACATGAATAAAGATAATGTAGTACATATACACAGTGGAATTATATTTGGCCCATTATTCTGTGTGCTAACTTTTAAAACTAATTTAAAAATAACTATAAAGAGCTGGGCGTGGTGGTGCACACCTGTAATCCCAGCACTTGGGAGGCAGAGGCAGGCAGATCTCTGTGAGTTCAAGGCCAGCCTGGTCTACATAGTGAGTTCCAGGACACCTGGGGCTACAGGGAGACCCTGTCTCAAAAAGACCAAAAATAATAATAATAATAACAATAATAATAATAATAATAATAACAACTAAAAGAAAAGCCATTTGGGACTGGAGGTGTAACTAACTCAGTGGCAGAGTACTTACAAAGTCCTGAGTTGGATCTCTACCACTGAAAAATTTTATTTTATTAGTTTTGGTCTTTTTGAGACAGGATCTTCCTGTAGCCCCAGCTGGCCTAGAACTCCCTATGTAGACCAGCCTGACCTCAGTCTCACAGAGATTTACCTGCCTCTGCCTCCCGAGTGCTGGAATTAAAGGCATTTGCCACCACAAAATGCCTAAAAAACAATAAATAAATAAATAAATAAGTAAATAAGTGCAGAGCATGAGGACTCAAGCCTGGAACCCCAGACTGCCATGAGCTGGAAGAAAGCCCAGGCTACATGGTGAGTTCCTCGCCAGTCTTGCCGACACTGCAAAACCCTATCTCAAAAAAAGGGGGTGGCAGAAATACCAACACACTTGTATTACTAACTGATGGAACAAGTATTTAGGAAAATCAGTCATAGCAGCTTAATTTATAAACATCAATGTTCAAACCTATATGGTGGCACATGCCTTTAGTCCAAGTAATAGGGAGACAGAGAGCTCTGTTGAGATTGAGGCCAGCCTGATCTACAGCTAGTTCCAGGCCAGCTGTGGCTATAGGGAGACCAACCATGCCTCAAAAAAGACCAAATAAATAAATAAATAAATAAATAAGTAAGAAAGAATCAGCATTCAACTAGATTTAGCAAAGTATACATTCTTTTCAAGATCAAGTGTAGTATTCAAGATAAGGTACTTGATGAGTCATAAACATACATGATCACTAAACATGCAAAGGTATGCTTTAAGAACATACTATAGGGGCTGGCAAGATGGCTCAGTGGTTAAGAGTGCTTACTGCTCTAGTACAGGACCTGAGTTCAGTTCCCAGTACCCACACTGGGTAGCTCACAACTGCTTCTAACTCCAGTCTTGGGGAATCTGAGGCCTATGGATTTAGGCAGACATACCCACACAAATACACATAATTTTTAAAATAAAATAAATCGTAAAAAAAAAGATTTGGGAACTGGAGATGGCTACATACTGAGACCCTACCTCAGGACAAAAAGGAAAAGAAAACCAAAAAACACTTGGACAATCTTCAAATAATTGGAGATTAAATCTAAATTTTAAGTGATACGTGGATAAGGAGATATCTCAAGAGGAATCTAAATATTTCAAAAGAATTGAAAGTACATCCTGTAAAAATTCGTGCCACAAAGCACAAGCAGTGTTGGGGGTAAAATTAAAGCAATAAATTCACATACTACAAAAGAGAGATGAAGAAAATAAATCATTTAACCTTCCATATTAGGAAGCTGGAAAAAGAAGAAATAAACCAAGCACAGGAAAATAACAATGAGGAAATAAAACTGTGAGCAGGAAATCCAGACAATCAACCACTCTAAATTTTGACTCTTCAAAAATATCAATAAAATTACTAAGCTATTTATAGCTGAGACAGAGAGAGAACAAAAATTAATGATTAAAATTAAAGAGGATCATTCACAGCCATACCACCCTGAACGTGCCTGATCTTGTCTCATCTCAGAAGCTAGGCAGGGTTGGGCTTGGTTAGTACTTGGATGGGAGACTCAACAGGGCCATCATTATCACAGACGTTAAGAGAACCATAAAGGGATATGACAGAGCAATTCCATCATCACAAATTTAGTAACTTAGATGAAATAAAACAATCTACCAAGAGACACACAGAGAGATGACCGGTATGAATAGGCCTATCTGTATGAAAGTAATGGAATCAGTAACTAATAACTACCCAAAAGGGGCAGACAAGACCCTTATAATTGTTCACTCATAAATTCTTCCAGACATGGCAGCAAACCTATACAATGTTTTCTAGTGTCGTCTAGAAAAGCAAACGCTTCCTGGTTCAAACTCTGAGGTTAACAGTATGTAACACCAAAGCAATATAGAATACAGAAAAACTAAAGAATGAAAAAACAAAATTTCTCAACATTAGCCAACTGAATTGTAAAGGTTTTATTTTTAAAATAATGTAAGAAAACCTGAATGTGGTGGCACACACATGTAATCCTCAGCATTTGGTAGCTGAGGCTGAAGGACTACACGTTCAAAACCAGCCTGGGCAGAAGAGTGAGAGCCTGTTCAAAAACAAACAAGAAAGCATAGATCACAATCAAGCTGGAATTGATGCAGATATACAAGGCTATTCAGGCTGTGAACGAAGATCAATGGGTGAACTCATGCTGAGCATTATGCTGAGACCTGGGTTTAAACAACACCGACAAAAAAGAAAAAATTCAAAAATCAATGGAATTCACCATATCACCAAGTGAAACAGCAAAATCACTCCATCATACTAATTCCAAAAAAGCAAAAAATGGGGAAAGGGGAGCTATTCAGATTAAGAAAACAAATTGTGGCTATAGAAAAATCCCAAGAACCAACAAAAACTCAAGAACTAAAGATATTAGAGCAAACTTGTAGAATTACAGGATTAATATACAAAAGACCACAATTTTCCTGTACGTCTGTAAATGAAGATTTGGATGTGAAATTCAAAACACCATACAGCTTAAATAGCACCAAAGATTAAGGAAACAAAAAGAAGTACATATAAAAAGGACAATAGACAAAAGCTACAAAATTCTAATAAAAAATAATTTAATGGACAGTCCATGATCTCAGATAGTAAGCGTCAAAGCTACCATTACAGTTCTCATTTTGAACTATGGATCCAACACATCCCGATACAAACTCGCACAATTTATGCTAAGGTTAACAGAAATTTTATTCTAAACAGCATATGGAAGACATTCAGAATGGCCAACACAAAAGGTAGCGACGTAGCATGGCTGGTAGGGTGCTTGACTACTACAAAGTCTGGGTTCCTTCCCCGGAACAAAACAACAAAAAACAGGCCCGGTGGCACACACACTTAATACCAACACTCTGGAGGTGGGTTTAGGTAGCAGGATCATAAATTCAATACCATCCTCGGCTAATAGAGAGCTCGAGACCAACCTGGGATTCACGAGATGCTGTCTCAAGAAAGGGAAAGAAAAGATAAAAGGCCATCACAAAACTGAAACATTAACACACACACGCTGACACGACACGGCTTTAAGACTCCCAATCAAGGTAGTGCACTGTTTCACAAGCAATAAATAAGCAGAATAAACCCCACAAAATACAGTAATTGATTTCTGACAAAGCATCAAAGGAAACACGCAAAATACGGGACAGACTTTAAAACTTTCACGTAATTAACTCAGCAAATCCAAAACCTAAGTATGAACTGCGACGTTCAGAACTTGTAGACCGAAACCAGACCACCCTCCCCGGCCACAGCAAACCTGCAGATGCTCACGACACTGTGGCACCACGACCATCCCTCAGTGCGGGGCGGGGCGGCCGTTTCTCCCCTGCGCAGGCGCAGATGCGGCCGAGGGGCGGAGCTGACCATAGGCCCCAAGGCCAAGACCCTGGTGGCCGCACCGACCGCGCAGGACGCCCGGCCCGACCCCCGCCCCGCCCGCCCGGGAAGGAACAGTACAGCCCGCTCTGGCGGCTCCAGCGGTCGCTACTCCCGTCTGCACACAGCCGGCCCCACGCTCACCATGGCGCTTCCGGGTTCGCCCGCGCTCCCCTGAGCTCCCCGGAGCGGCACCCAACCACGGCACAAGCAGAACATCTCTCCTCCGGGGCCTGAACCTACAACATGGCGGCCGGAGAGCCCGCCTCCAGCCGCCCGTTGGCGCTCCTGATTGGACGGCCCGGAAGGAGGCCCTGATTGGTTAGCGAGGCCTGAGTGACAGTAGTAACTCCTAAGGGAGGAAGTGGACATACATTCCAGCCCTGGCCGCTAGCCCCAGGCACATAGATCTGGCCCACCCACGCCAAGGGAATTTGAATTTAAGCAAACCTACCCCTGGTCTCCCAGAGCCGGCACTGTTGGAGCTCAGTCAGCGCTTCTGCCTTTCCTCCCGAGTACAGGGTGTAGTGTGCACAGCCCATTACACAGTAGCCAACGGCACTGGCCTCACAGATAGAAGGGCGCCCAGCCCACCCCAGGTCAAATTGAAACTGGACGTGATGTGCTCCAGAGATCAGGAATTTCAGTAAGCACACCAAGGATCATGCAGAATTTAACCCCCAGGCTGCACATTTTAGGCCAAAAAGACAGAAAAACAAAAAACAGCAACAGATACCAAATTTGGTATGGTAGGCCAATCCTGCGATTCCAGCAGGTAGAGTCAGGAGGATCAATTCAAGGCCAGCCTGGGTTACATGCGACCCTGTCAATAAGCAGGTAAATAAATAAATAACATGCAGCTGGGGGGGGGGTGTGGCACTCGCCTTTAATCCCAGCACTGTGGGCACAGGCAGGTGGACCTCTATGAGATAGAGGCCTACCTGATTTACATATGGAGTTCTAGGACAGCTGGGGTTACCAGGAGATCCTATCTCAAAACAAAACAAAAATAATAAATAACATGCTAAAAGAAAAATTATTAATGGAAAAAAATGTT
The DNA here is from genome assembly GCF_000622305.1 of Nannospalax galili. NCBI lineage: Eukaryota > Metazoa > Chordata > Mammalia > Rodentia > Spalacidae > Nannospalax > Nannospalax galili. The sequence goes on along the minus strand of NW_008335660.1, from coordinate 298,270 downwards.
TAGAGCCAGTTATGGTGGTACAAGCCTTTGATCCCAGCACTGGGGAGGCAGAGGCAGAGCTATGTGAGTTCCAGGCCAGTCTGTTCTATATAGTGAGTTCCAGGCCAGTTGGGGCTACAGAGAGACCCTGTCTAAGTTGACTTTTTTTTTTGAGATTTTAATTTTTATGTGTCTATGTGTGCACATGCACATGCAGGTGCCACAGAGGCAGGAAGAGGGCATCAGATCCCCTAGAGCTACATTTGCATGTGGCTGTAAGCTGCTGAATTTGAGTGCTGGAAACCAAATGGGGTCTCTGAAAGAGCAGCAAGCACTTTTAACTGCTGAGTCACTTCTCCAACCCCCTAAAGTTCATTTTCTAAAACAAAGTAGATAAATGCTTACCTGTATTGGCTTTTACAAGGAGAGAAGACTCAAATTGCTAAATTCAGAAATGAATGTATGCCTAGATGTGATGATTCAGTCCTGCACTCCAGCACTTGAGAGGCTAAGGCAGGAATATTTTAAGTTCAAGGCCTGGCAGTTCCTGAGCAACTTAGTGAGACCTTGTCTCAAAGTAAAAAGCTTTAGAACTGGAGTGGTGGCTCCATAGTCAAGAGCACTGGCTGCTCTTGCAAAGGACCCAGGTTCAGTTGCCAGCACTCACATGGCAGCTAACAACCATCCATAACTCCAAGGGGATCCAGCGCCTTCTTGTGGCCTCCATGGGCACTGCATGCACGTGGTGCACTTAGGTACATGCCTACAAAAACACTCATACACATAAAATAAACATAAATGTTTCTAAATTTTTTAAAAAAATAAAAGGCTCAGAGGAGAGCTGGTGAGATGACTCAGAGGTTAAGAGTGCTGGCTGCTCTTGCAGAAAACCCAAGTGCAATTCCCAGCACCCACATGGTAGCTACCAACTGTCCAGTAACTCTTGTTCCAGGGGATCCAACACTCTCTTCTGACCTTCCTGGGCATTGCATGACACAGGTGCACCTGCACACATGCAAGTAATACACTCATACACATAAAACAAAAATTTTATACATATATA
>NW_008335660.1:281327-297044 GCF_000622305.1 Nannospalax galili | reverse complement strand
AAAATATATTAAAATATATTAAAAGGTTTAGTTTCCTGAGCCCCATGCAGAGAAATGTCCTTTGAACCTTTAGTTCATGAATGCCTGCTTAGAACACCTCAGCCATGCTATAAAAACTTTTGAGAGTTAGAAACTTGGGGCCTTTTAGTTCTGCAGAACAGAGATTCTCCCGGTTCCTAGCTTTCTTTCTTCCTTTCTTTTTTTTTTTTTTTTTTTTTTTTTTTTTTTTTTCTTTTTTTTTTTTGAAACAGGGTCTCCCTGTAACCCCAGCTGGCATGGAACTGGCTATGTAGACCAGGCTGGCTTTGAAGCTCACTCACAGAGATTGCCCTGCCTCTGCCTCCTGAGTGCTGGGACTAAAGGCCTGAACCACGATACCCAGCTCCCAGCTTTCTTTAATGTTAAAGAAATATTTGTAATATTTTATACCACGCTGTGATGGCTAATCCTGGGTGTCAACTTGACTGGATCTGGGATTAACTGAACTGAGAGAGATCTTCTTAATTGGATTATCTGAAACTGGAAGACACGCCCTAAATGTGTTACCTTCTGATGGCAGCCCCTATAAAAGGCTACAGCAGAGGAGAACCCCAGGCATCTTGCTGCTTGCCTTCTCTCTCACTGATGAGTTCGTCTTGCTGCTGTAGACTGAAGACTAGCTGATCTTTTGGAATTTGTCAGACTTTCAGTGCCAGATTGGGACTACTGAGACATCCAGCCTCGTGGACTGAGTGACTACGGATTCTCAGCCTCTCCAGTGTGGTGCAGCCATTGTTGGACTACTAGGACTCTATCCTGTGAGATAAACTGATAAATCTCTATACATATATATTCATTCTACTGATTCTGTTTCTTTGGAGAACCCTGGCTAATACACACACTGTCCCTCTTCTGTATCCACCAACAGCCAGCTGTGCTGGATGTAGCACCCTCCCCAGAAATGAAAGTAGAGATATTTCTACCAATTTTACAGAAACAGAATGGATTAGAAGAGAACACAATAGCAAATTGGATAACCTACATGTAGTGGACACAATTCCAGAAAATATACAATCTAATGAAACTGAATCAAGAAAAAATAGAAAATCTGATTTAAAATATACCCATTGAGAAGATGGAATCTATCATCTAAACCGACAATGATTAAGGCATCGCATAGCTGGATTGGTAACTAGCTACATATGTAAGGAAGAATTAGCAGCAACCCACCACAAAGTCTTCTGAACAGCTGAAGAAAAGAGAACACTGCTGAATTTGCCCCATGAGACCACTCTCACCCTGACTCAAAGTCAGAAAATGGTACTACCAGAAAAAGAACTACAGGGAATTGACCTTTAAAAATTTATGAATGAATAAATCCTTAACAAAATACTACAAACAGAATGAGCAGCAAAGTAAAACAATTATAAACATGGTGTTTATTTCCAGGGTGCAAAAAATGGCTTGCCATAAAAGCATTTGCTATTCTACACCATGTTAGTAGAAGGAAGCATATACATGATAGGCTCAATTGATATACAATAATAATTTGATACAGTCTTGCTTTTACCATCAGGAAATATGCAGGATGGGTACAGGCTCTGTTTGAAATTTTGAGAATTCAGGGGTATGGCAGCCATGTCTGTGTTCAACCCTAGCACTTGGGAGCCTGAGGCAGAAGGATCAAAAGTTCCTGGCCAGCCTGGGCTACAGAGTAAGACCCTGTCGCAAAGAAGCAGAAGCAGGACTGGAGAGATGGCTCAGCAGTTACTCTTACAATGATTCCCAGCACCCACATGGCAGCTAACAACCATCCCGGTTCCAGAGTATCCAACACCTCTTCTGACCTCTGCAGGCATTGCATGACACAGGTGTGCTTACATACATGCAGGCAATACATTCATACACATAAAATTTAAAAATAAATAGGCAGGCATGGTAGCACATGTCTTTGATCCCAGAACATGGGAGGCAGAAACAGGCAGATCTCTATGAGTTCGAGGCTAGCCTGGTTTACATAGTAAGTTCTAGGCCAGCTGGGGCTATGGGGAGACCCTTTCTCAAAAAGACCAAAATATTAAATAAATAAATAAATAAATAAATAAATAAATAAATAAATAAATAATAGAATTTTTTAAAAAACTATCAAAAACGAAAGACCCAGAGAAAAGTGGTAGAAAAGATAACAGAACATCAGTGAGTCAACAGGAGGAAAATTCTAAGTCTAACTGGACTCCTTGAAAGAGGAAAATTTTAAGTCTAACTGGACTCCTTGAAAGAGGTAAGGACAGAAAGAAAATCAGAACAGATGTTCCCTACGTTTTTTTTTTTTTCTTTCTTTTTGGTCTTTTTGAGACAGGGTCCCCCTGTAGCCTCAGCTGACCTGGAACTCACTATGTAGACCAGGCTGGCCTCGAACTCACAGAGATCCACCTGCCTTTGCCTTCCCTAAATTTTTTTTAATTAAGTGAAAAGTATAAACCCAGAGATCCCAAAAGTACAAAAACCACAATCTGAGCATTAAAAATCAATTCCAAGCCCACCATCATCAATTTACCTTAAAACGGGGAAAAAAGAAAACTTTAAAGAAGGAAGAAAGACATATCCATTAGAGAGACATGAGGGGCGATTGGGAGCATACTTATCAAAAACAATACAAACCAGAAGATAGGGGAGCAGCATCCTTAAATGTCCGCTGAGAAGCTACTGCCCAGCCCAGAACAGGCACCTGTGGAGGAAACATCAGTGCTTTGTGCAGACATAGTGAAATCCTTCATTCTTTTTCTCTTGCTGGGAGATTGAGGCAGGAGAATCATGAGTTAGAAAACAGCCTAGGCTACAGAGTCAGCCCAAGTTTCAAAAATAAGCAAACAAGCTGGGCATGATGGTGTACACCTTTAATCACCGCACTTAGAAGGCAGAAGCAGGTAGATCTCTGTGAGATGGAGGCCAGCCTGGTTTGCATAGTGAGCTCCAGGACAGCTGTCTACAGTGATACCCTGTCTCAGAAAACCCTAACAATAATAATAGAGCAGCATAGTAAAACAAGGAGGGGGAGAGGGAAGGAAGAAGAGGAGAAGCGAATGAATAAAAGGAATTTTGGGGTTCAGTGTTTTGTGACAGAATTTTAATATGCAGCTTTGAACTCTGGATTGTCAAAGAAGGAGCAGAGAGTAGAGTAACAGGTACTGGGGTAGAGAGGGGAGGGGGATTTGTTGGAGAGAAGGTACAAAGTTTCAGACGAGCAGGAGGAATCATTGGATTTTGATGTCATCATGCAGGTCATCTGCCTTGAACTCATGGAAATCCTCCTGTCTCAGGCTTCCAAGTACTGAGGTTACAGACATGTGCCAGCATATCTACCACCCATCTTCTTCTTTTTAAAAATATTTTATTGCCTGGCATGGTGACACACGCCTTTAATCCCAGCACTCAGGAGGCAGAGGCAGGCAGATCCTCTGTAAGTTTGAGGCCAGCCTGGTCTACAGAGTGAGTTCCAGGCAGCTGGAGCTACAGGGAGACCCTGTCTCGAAGTCCAAAAAAAATATTTTATTATTTTTATTTTATGTGTATGAGTATATCGCCTGTATGCAAGTGCAACCGTGTTGTGCAATGACCTTAGAGTTCAGAAGTAGGTGTCAGATCCCCTGGAACTGGAGTTACAGACAGTTAACTGCCATGTGGGTGCTGGGAATCGAACCCAGGTCCTCTGTAGGAGCAATCAGTGCTCTTAACCAGTGTGTCATCTCTCCAGCCTCACTCCCATCTTCTTAAAAATAACATTAATACCCTTATAGGACCACTTCTCACACATTTTAATATATAGTTCTTATAAAGACCCCAAAATGACTATGAAAATCTGTCATGAACTCCATCTTGGCCAACTGTGGCCCCTTCAACAAGCCAGGTTGCTATCATGTCCACAGACAAGGTGTGTGGAGATGGGCACTCATTTAGCTGTATACACTCCATCTCATTCTCTAAGTGCTCCCATCAGACAGATCCACAAACTGAGAACCACTGTACCAAATGGCCACCCACTCCTCTTCATGTCAGAGTCATAAAGATAGGGATGCAAGGAGAAATTCCTACAGATGAGACGAGATTATAGAGACATGAAAACTAAATGTACTGCTGGGTCCTGACCTGGGTCATGGGGACCTTGGAATAGAAAAGACAACCAGTGGAAAACCAAGTGGATCCAAATAAAACCTATAGTCTAGCTTACACAAACAGTTAAGTCAATTAGTAATCAAATTAGCAATTAAACAATGTTAATTTGTGCATTTGCACATGCATTATGACTGTGAAATTAGTGTGAATATTCTGAATCTTAGAAGAACCTGCAAAAGGTATGTTCTATACTGTGTGTGCTGACAGTGCAAATCCAACATTATTTAAAAAGAAAGAGAGAGGGAGGGAGGAGGAAGAAAAGAAAGGAAATAAGCCATTTGATGGAAATTCCTTCCTCTTAGGGAAGACAGGTCAGCACATACATCATCAGCCACATTCTTGGGAAATTATGCTGTGTGACACCGTTCCTGGGAGACGTGAAGAAATGTCTACTCGCCCCAGATAGGGAATCAACAACAGACCAAAAAAGGACCAAAGTCCAACTTGGTGAACTTTGGGGTTTGGTGAGTTTTATTGGGGTTACTTACAGAAGTATGGGTAAGAGGTTACTTATGGGAACAGAAATGACTCAAAACAGGTGTACCACCAAAAGCCCACCCCAGCATGGATGACAGTTCATGAACACAGGAAACCTGGAGCTCAAGGCACAACCTTCAGGAAGCTCAGCAGGTTGGTATGTCAGTTGGTCTGAGTAGCTTGGCTGGTCTGAGCTGTCTCCAGTATGTCCTTAGGGCTTATATGGGCTTGGGAGGGAGGGGTATAGTCAATTTGTCAGTTTCAGGGACTGCCTGAAGCTGTTGAGTTTACTTCCTGAGCAAAAGGAGCTTCCCAGTAGGATCAAATGTCCCCTTGGAACATCCTGAGTCTTAGCAAATGTCCTGCCAAGATGGAAAATTTTATCTAGGAGAATATTGTTATCCCACAGGTTATTGCAGGATTCATAAAGACTGCCTTAACACACACATACATACACACACACACACACACACACACACACACACACCACAAACACACATGAAATGAGCATTCAAATGACAACATTAGAATTGGGACTTTTTGACTGGCATTTTAGATGCTCATAATGTAAATTACCTAGCCTTCCAGAAGTGGGAGGGGGAAAAAATAAACCCTGTTCATAATGCAAATTACCTAGCTTCCAGAAGTAGGAGAGGAAAAATAAATCCAACACAACAAAGAGAAACCAAATGAATTCAATTATATTTTCAAATAAATTCCCTGATATCCCCATTCTCACTCTCTGATCCTTCAAACTCAGAACCAGGCACAGGTTTTCTGATACAGTCCAGTGACATGCCGGCTGTGAGTGAATTATCCAAAGAGAGAGGCAGGACTATCTGTGCAGAGGGATTCTTAGGGGCTGCTCTGACAGGCAGTTTACACAGGCAGTGTTCCAGTGTCATGGTTGATAGAACATGCAAACCTCTGTATCTTCTTTGAATAAAGGAAGATGTATTCCTTGCCTGTGGCAGGTCTGGCTCTGATTTCTTGTCTCCTATTTTCATATCTTTCCTTTTATTCTCCAAAAATCTAATATTTGGTGGCCCTTACAGGAAAGGGTTCCAGCCCCCCCCCCGACCCCAGCCATCTCCAGACCATCTCCAAAGGCTGCTGGGCATCTCTGGCCTTGGTGACTGTTGAGTGCCTGGCACCCTGGCAGAATTTGCCTAAGCCCACCTGCCAGGTAGACCCGCCAAGCCAATACACTCAATTGCTTTCTCTTTTCCTATTGTGCACTCCTAATCTTAGGATCCAGGCCGTAGGGAGGGCAGGCCCCTCCAGGCCTGCTTTACTGGCCTAACATAAACCCTGCCCCTTGGGGCCGGGGACTCCTGAGGTCTTAGCGGCCTGAGCCTATGTAGGGGAGAAGGCCTCTTGTCTTGAGGTCATATTGGTGTCCTGTGTAAACCTGGACTCCTAGGAAAGGGTAGGGACAACTCTCCTTGGCTCCCACTCTAAAATCCTTCTCCTTCCCCCTAACTCCTTACTCTATCCCTCTTCTAGAGCTAGTCGACCTCCGGGTAGGGAAGCCACCTTCCGTTTGTTTCACTCACACATCTACCACCTTCAGAGACAAGGTAATCTGGGCCTGATGGGGGCGGGGCACAAACCAGTTCCCAGGGGCTCCAGGAACCTCCTTCCGCCTGGGGTCTTAAGACTGAGGTAGCCCAAAATCTCCGGGGGTTTTCCACTGGGCACTTGGCCTCTGACTCCCCCATGGTGTTTATGAGACTAGACTAGGGGACCCCCCCACTCCTAGACACCTGGTTCATTTTGGTGGATCCGAACCCACAGGGACGCCTCTGAGGGGCTGGATCTAACCTCCTGCCTTGTCTCTCCCACCCACTAGGGGTTCCAAATTTTTCTGTTTCGGGGAAGTCTACCCACAGAGGATCTAGTAAAGCTCCAGGAGCTTACTAGGGAAACTAGCAAGACTCTGGAAGCCTGCCCACTGTGGGCTCCAAATTATCTGTTCCAAAAGATAAACCTTTGGCTTGCCTTAAAACAAACCCCAAAAAACTCCAATTAGTAAGACTTGAACCAGCCGAACTAATTCGGCTGTTGGTCCAAATCTGGCCTAACTATACTCTGGACAGCAGCCAATGCCGGCCTGAATTCAGCACATTCGACATCAGTATTAGAACTAGAAGCATTCCTGAGACTTAATGGAAAATGGCTGAGATACCCTATCTTCAAGTTTTCCTTGCTTTAGAGCCTGCCTCTCTCTCTCTCTCTCTCTGTAGCTCCTATACTACCTATCAGATTTTTCTATGCCATCAAAGCCTAAAACCTAAAACCAAAAAACTCACCAGCCCTTTAACCTCAGAGTTTGATCCAATAGACCCGAGATCCCACCCTACAATCCTCCACAGGAGCCTGATCAACCCAAGCCCCAATTCCTAATCCTCATCCTCTCCCTCCTTCTGCTGAACCAACTTCACCCCTCACCCTTCCCCCTCTGCTCTCCCTATGCCCCAATCCCCCCAGAGCCCAGTCAGCTCTATTCTGGCCACCAGCTCCACACCCACAGTCACTATCCCCATTAACTTTTCCAGAAATCTCCCAGCCTTCACCCACTTCCATCCCCTCTCCCACTGAAGAGTCCCGCTCTGACCAGCCGCACTCACAGAATCTTCAAACCCTCAAGACTCAGGTACTTCCTCCTCTGCTCTCCACTCCCTCCCCAGAGAGCAACAATCCCTACCTCTGGCACCGAAATTTTCCATGCCCCCCCCACCTGATCAAAGACAGGTTTCCTCTTACGGAGGTGGCAGGGGAAGGTGAACATCCTACCCCAGTCCATGTTCCTTTTTCAATTGCAGAAATAGACCATATAGAGGAAAAATTAGAATCTTTTTCAGAAAATCCTCTATATTTCAAAAAACATTTTACTAGAATATGCCAAATATAGTCCCTTACATGGAAAGAAGTTTATTATAGCCTTACATCCACTCTAACGGCCAATGAAAAGGCCCACAATTGGAAGGCAGCCAGGGAATATGTAGATAAATTTTACCAACAAGATGAACACCCCCCGGTAGGAGAAATGGCTGTACCTTCAACTAAACTTAACTGAAATTACCAATCTACTGAAGAGGGCCCAAAAAACCTCCAATTAGTGATTAACTGTTTGGCAGAGGGTATGCAACAAAAGGCCCATTCTTGAGTAAATTTACAAAAAGTAAAAGAAATTATCCAAGAGCCATCAGAAAACCCAGCCCTTTTCCTAAATAGACTCCTAGAGGCTATTAATAAATTTACAAATATAAACCGAGACACCCCAGAGGGTTCTTTACTCCTCCATGTACATTTCATGAAACAATCAGCCCCAGACATTAGACCTAAGCACCAGAGATTAGAAAAGGGCATCCTGACATTCTGGGAAGGCCTCCTTGACACAGCCTTTAAAATCTTTAACTCATGGGATGAGGAGGAAAGAAAACAAAAAAAACACTGGAGTGCAAAGAGCACAATGCTCACTTCCAATTCCTAGCTTCTACCTACCGTAACCGGAATCCACCTCCCTCCCCCGTCTTGACATCCAGAAGTGGGCCACCTCCAGGGCTCTATTTCAGATGCCACCAACCAGGGCACTGGGCAAGAGACTGTCCTAAACCTCGCACTCCTAACAGCACATGCCCTAACTGTAGACACAGAGGACACTGGAAATGAGAGTGTCCACAGGGACCCTCTGGGGTCCCTCCTGGTACCTTGTGACATCCTCGTTCAACAGTGGCACTGATGGAATGAGGAACGGGTTCTTCCATGCCCCAAGCTGAACTGTATGTTGGCTCATCTGAACTCAGAGTGACTGGGACGGTGTCCAGTAAGAAGGTAACTTTTTGTTGTTGTTGTTAATTCGCCTTTTTATTTTATCTTTTTTCTTTTCTTTTCTTTTCTTTTTTTTTGTCTTTTTGAGACAGGGTCTCTCTGTAGCCCCAGCTGTCCTGGAACTCACTGTGTAGACCAGGCTGGCCTTGAACTCACAGAGATCCGACCACCTCTGTCTCCCAAGTGCTGGGATTAAAGGTGTGCACCACCACGCCCAGCCTTTTTTTTTTTTTTTAAGTGAAGGTCCTTTGCTCTATTCCTCGACTGGGCAAGACCAAGGGAGAAGGGAGAGCAACCAGCTGGCGTGGGGAGGGTCATTTCCACAACATTCCATGCACACACAACTAAACAGACAAGCATAGAGTCACTATTGCAGTTAGAAGCTGGCGGCATGGGAATGGGAGGGACAGATGGGAATGGGGGTATCGTTAAAAAAATAGGCTCCCCCCCAAACTGGGTGTCTGGGGAGGAACTTGGTCTGCTTCAACCCAAATGGAATCAGAAGATCAAAAGCAGTTTGGGAAGGCCAGACCTCCAGGGATGGAGGGAAGAGGACGGTCGGGGGACAGGGGGTTTGGCAACTAGGGTGAAGGGATTGCCCTCCCCCTGCTAGGATTCCCCCCAGACCCTCTGGTCTGGCAGAAAAGGGGCAGCCTGCAACACCCAGGAGCAGGTCTGGGGCTGCTTGATGCTCCAGGCAGGGGGCTGGAGGTAGCTCACAAAGGCTTGCCCTCCAGGGAGATGACAGTGCTGCCACCAAGTTTTTCTGCCAGGGTGCAGTGGTCCTTGACCTCCTCATAGCAGTTAGCTTGGAATTCATGCTTGATCCTTGTCAGCTTCTTCTTGATGGCATCCTTGGAGCTGGCATAGATCATTTTGCTCTTAAGGGGTGCACTCTCAGCCAGAAGATGAACACCAGATCCTCCTTCTTACTCTCCTTGGTCTCGTAGGTGGTGTCATAGAGAGCGTAGTGGCAGTCCTTGTCAGGCAGCATCTTGACCAAGGTGGTGTAGGGGTCGTCCACAGTCTGCCCCACATCCCTACCAGGATTTCCTCGCCCTCCTCCAGGATGATGTTCTTGTCCTCACTCAGGCAGAACAGCACGGTGCTTCTTCACCTCCTCTGCCATTGAGGACTGGCTCACCTTCATATCATTGAACACTTTGATGACACCATCAGAGACAGACACACCGGAGCCAGAAGCAAAAGGGAGATGGGGAGAGCCATACAAAAAAATGAAGATAACTTTTATATTGGACAGTGGGGCATCTTTCTCACTGTTAACTAAATGGCAGGGGGATATAATTCCACCTTCCTTTACAATGACCAGGCTGTCAGGAGTCCCTATATGACCTAGGAGCACCCCCCCCCTGCCCTACCAATTTGGCAACCTCTTTTTAACACATTCCTTCATAGTTCTACCCCAATGCCCAATCCCATTGTTAGGAAGAGACCTTTTTTCAAAACTAAAAATTTTCATTTATATCCTGCCCCTAGAGACCATTTCTAGTTTCCTTTTAACTTTGGACTCGGACAACAATTCACCTTCTCCCAAAACCTCAAATGGTCACTCCCGACAGCCCCTATTACCAGATGTTCACCCCTGGGTATGGGCTATCATAAATCCTTCTGTGGCCCGTCTCCATCCCCTGGTCCCTATCTCTTTAAAAAAACCCTCATCCTATGTAGTTCAGGAACAATACCCTTTAATACCAGCTACCAAGAGCAGCCTTAAGCCCCTCACACATCACCTTCTCCAAGCAGGACTCTTAATTCCCACTCACTCACCACACAATACTCCAATGTTAGGAGTCAAAAAACCCAATGGGTCTTTTCGTTTGGTCTAAGACCTCCAAAAAAAAAAAAAAAAATGAAGCCATAATACCAACCTTCCCTGTAGTTCCTAACCCCTATACTCTCCTGTCCTCTACCCCACCCAACACCGCTTATTTTTCAGTCTTTTTGATTTAAAAGATGCCTTTTTTACTATGCCACTACATCCCCTACCTATCCCCCTCTTTGCTTTCACTTGGGAAGATCCCAATACTTTACATGCTCAACAACTAACATGGACAGTCCTGCCCCAAGCCTTCCGAGATAGCCCCCACTTCTTTGGCCAGGCATTACAGAAGGATTTAACCTCGCTAAATTTATCCCCCAGTTTTCTTCTCCAATAGGCACATGATCTCCTCCTCTGTAGCCCTACTCGCCAAGATAATCTCTGCCAATCTACCACCCTCCTCAACGCATTAGGAACCTGGGGATATCAGGTGTCCAAAGAAAAAGCTCAAATCTGCACCCAAACAGAAATAGTTTCTTATTTAGGCCTTTCTATATCCCCTAGAAGTTGCTCAATCCCCACAAACAGAATTCAGGACCTATTAAACTACCCCTTGCCACAAAAGAGAACTTTTAGCATTACTAGGACTCTAACTTTTTCCGCATATGGATTCCTAATTTTTCTCCCATAGCACATCCCTTATATGAGGCTACAAAGGGAAATCTAGATGAACCTGTTCTTTCCCCAACATGCCACCAAAATTCCATAAATCAATTAAAATGAACTCTTTCTAAAGTCACAACTTCAAATCTACCCGACCCATGCAGACCCTTTCTTCTCTTTCTCCACCCCAACCAGAGACAGGCCCTGGCAGTCCTCTGCCAAAAGACCTGGGATACCTATTCCCCCATAGCATATTTATCAGAACAATTAGACATGGTCTGTAAAGGCTGCCCCCCCCCACAGTTCTACTCATCCCGGAAGCTAACAAAATCTCACTTCACAGCCCTTTACACATTCTCTCCTCACATTCATTCAAAGGTCTCCTGAGCCACAGAGCTTTTCTCTCCTTACCACTCCCCCTCAAGACTACAAAACCTCCATGCCTTCCTCCTAGACCCCAACCTCAAATTGGAACCCTCCCATCCCTTAAACCCAGCTACTCCTACCAAGAGTGCCTGACTCTATTAGTCAATATTGACCAGTTCATTCCTGCTCCAAGATCTTAGACCTCGCCCTAAACCCGTTCTCTCACATTTCTTGTAGTCTTTTATCCCAAATCCCAGAAGGGTTCATGGATGGAAGTTCCCAAAAATTTTTTCCCAATGCAGCAGGCTATGCAATAGTTCAGGGAAATGCTCAAAACCCTATCGTATATTCCCTAATAGAAGCCAAGCCATGCTCTCCTAGTACAACTTCACAACAAGCAAAACTAATAGCACTCCCCAGGGCCCTAACCTTAGTAAAGGAAAAACCAATTAACATGTTTACAGATTCCAAATACTCTTATAACGTCATTCATTCTAACATTCTAATATGGAGACAAAGTGGATTCCTAACACAAAAGGAGACATCCATTACTAATGCCACCCACATCAATACCTCTCCATATGAACACAACAGACAAAATAGCCAAAGAAATTGTTCTAACACACCCTGATCTCAACACCCCCAGACTAAACTCCATTATTCCCTTGCAACATTTCACAATCCTTCACCTAACCAAGCCCCTCTTACCCGAGAAATTCTCACATACTTACTTACACTCTCTGTTCCACCCAGCAAACCCAGTCCTTTTAGCCTTCTCAAAACAATATTTTCCAGTCCAACCTGAGAATGCAGCTTCCCTCCAACAACTCTCCCAAACCTGTGATAAATGCCAAAAAACTAATTGTATTAGTCACTTTTCTGTGATAGAAATACTGACCAAAACAACTTATAAAAGGAAGAGTTTGTTTGAACTTATGGTTCCAGGGGAATTAAAGTCCATTATGGCAGGGAGCCATGGTGGCTGGAGGTGGCTGGAGCAGGGGCAGCAGATGTTAAACTCTCACATCATCATGCAGGCACAGGAAGCACGAGAGCAACTGGAGATTTGGCAAGGCTTAAGAACTCTCTAACCCTAACCCAGGGACACATGGGATAGCCATAGGATATCCTCCAGGATAGCTACACCTTCTAAGACCTCCCAAAACAGCGCCACCAACTGGGGACAAAATGTCCAAATACTTGGAGCCTATGGGGGACATTTTCATTCAAACCACCACCCTAATCTTCAATCTAATCTCCAAGCTCCACATTTTCCAACTCACCAGATGAGAGGACTCCTGCCATCAGTGGACTGGCAAATAGAATTCATTCATATGCCTCCCATAAAGAAAATGAAATATCTTTTAATGTTAGTTGATACATTTTCAGGATGGGTAGAAGCATTCCCCACCTCTGATCAGAGAGCCTCCACGGAAGCTCACCACATAACTTCAGAAATCATTCCCCGATTCAACCTACCCACCTCACTACAGTAGGGTAATGCCCCCAAGTTTACCTCGGCCATTACACAGTGTCTAACATCCTTCATTAACATTCCCTGGAAATTTCATATCCCATACCATCCACAATCTTCTGGAAAGGTAGAAAGAACTAACCACACTCTTAAAGAAACTTTAACCAAACTCACTTTAGAACTAAAGTTAGACTGGACAAAACCCTTACCTCTAGCCTTATTAAAAATACGTGCTCTTCCAAAGAAACCCACTAATCTCAGTCCTTTTAAAATTATGTATGGCAGACCAATTCTTCCCCCAGGTATCCAGTCAACTAACTCTCCCCTGCCTCCTCAGATAGCCTCTCAACTTCTTTCTTTTCTAAGAAAACAATTATGAGAAAGATCCCACTTTCTTTCCCCATGCTGAAGAAAATATGCCTTTAGAAATCGGAGATTGGGTCTATATAGCCGAGATACAACGTTCTTCTTTAACCCCAGAATGGATAGGACCCCACAAAGTTATCCTTTTAACCCCTATAACAGCAAAATTAAAAAATTTCCTGGCCTGGATCCACCTGTCCTGCCTAAAAACGTCAGGACTCTGTATAAGGTGACTCCTCAACTCTCCCCTATTCCTGAGTATCCAGATGAAAATGAGGCCAACTCTCACTCTTATACTCCTTCCTGAAGGACCTTCAAGGTGATCTCTGGTTGATGCCTGGACCTGTCACCGACTGGGACTCCTTGGTTGATGGGACTGAAGAACGGTGGCTCCAAGGAAGTTTTACATCCTATACCCCAGACATAATCCAATTCTTCACCCTGTGCTTATACTTTACCCTTTTTCCTCAAGATAACGCCCAGTAGCCTCTGGTTCCTAGTCCTCAGTTACACGTTTGCCCTACTTCTCTTGGTAGGACTAATATACACTACACTCCAGGACTGGAATTGGAAGGAAAAACTACCCCTGGCCCTCTTTTATCTAACTACTATCATAATATTAGGTATTATTCAGAGTCACTCCTTCTTTTGGTCACAGGCAAGAAATGCTTTCTTTATTTCTATCCCTTACCTTAACCAGAACATCCTAAACCTCAAAAGGAGGTCTCCCACCATCTTCAAATTCAATTGGCACCTCACTCTATTCAGAAATACCTGCTGCCAGTCAGTGCTAGACTGGGGTGGGGATGGGAACCTCAATTTTATACTTAACAAAACAATATGTAATCCAAAAAAAACAATGTTCAGTGTTTTTCAGATGGTGCTATACAGAAACCGTCCTACAAATTCAAAGTATGGGACTTACCTGTAACCTTTGAGCAAAAAAACCACCTCCACCTGACAGATATAAGGTAGAGTGCCCAACGAGGAAGAAAACTGATTGTGGGGGAGCCTATTGGTCTTTCTTAAAGAAATGGGCATGTGTTACCATCACCACTCCAGGGGGATGGCTGGGATCCCCATCTACCCATAAACTAATAGCCTTAACCAGGGGCCCTCCAAACACTCTTAATAGCATAGTGTGGAAAATTACCATCAAAGACCTCACTTTATGGGGAACACGAACCTTTAGCTTAGGATAGTCATGGAAGGGAAGCAGGCCAGCAGAAGGCAGCCTTGCTAGCCTTGCGGATAGTGGCAAAGATTATAGAAAGCTCCCCGCAAAACCCAGGGGTTGTTCCTTTAAGCCCATGGGGAGGAGTGCCACTCCCACCGGCAGCCGGCAACTCTTCCTCGCTGGTCCCCTTCCGAACCTAAATTACCCAAACCAGCCAGTATTCCCAACTGGGAACCAATAAAACACTTATAACTAAAAGAAATTGTAACTACTCCCAGGGTCCTCCCCACCAGACTAGGCACCTCCCTCCTTTCTGACCTTAAGGGGCCAATTGAACAAACGCTTGCTTTCTTGGAGCGGCAGCCATGCCATGTTAACCCAACTCCACCCAGACCTGGGAAAAGACTGCTGGATATGTTTAAGGGCAAGCCAAGTGTCCTATTGAGGAATAGGCCTATCTAATATCTCTCTGACAAATGCCTCCTCACCAAGACCTTGCCTTCGGGGACCCATCCCCCCGAGTACAAACTAGGGGAAGCAGACTGTATAGGCTCCTTTCCCCGCTGCGCAACGCTAGCTCGTCATACTAGAGCTCCTAATGGCACTTATTTTTCTTGTTCCAAAGGCCTTTTCTCCTGTTACCCTCCCACCAGACCTCAATGTACCCTTGTATATCTGCAGCCAGACCTTGATATAATACCCGGAAAAGAAATAAAAATCCAGTCAACCTCTACCCGGATGAAAAGAGCCGGCATAGTACTCCCCCTCCTACTGGGAATGGCAATAGCAGGATCAGCCACACTGGGAGGACTACTATTGGGCTTCAACAGGTACAATACAGCCAACTGGCACAACAGGTAGCCGATGACCCGGCGTGAGTACAAGACAGCATTGACACACTGGAGACTCAGCTCGATTCTTTGACCACTATGGCACTACAAAACACACAGGGATTAGATTTAATAACTGTAGAAAAAGGTGGAATATGTGCCATGCTGGGAGAAGAATGTTGTCTCCTAAACAATTAGGAGAAAGACTGCAAGCTCGGGCAAAAGGTCACACATAGGAATGGAAGGAGTTTTGGAATTCCTGGGGCACATGGTTAATGCCTCTTACAGGACCCATCCTTATGATAATTCTGACTCTTATCTTTGGGTCCTGCATAATAAAACTTGTTTCTAATCTATTACAGCAAACAGTTCCTCTTCCACCCTGACCCAGTCATTCCCTGACCTGAGAGTACCAGCCTCTCCAAATCTCAGAAACAGAGGAAAAGAGCCAAAGAAGAGGATACAATACCCCAGTTCCCATCCCGCCCCTAACCCCCTTGTATTCCCCCAGTTCCCATCCTGCCCCTAAACCCTTGTATTCCCCCAGTTCCCATCCTGCCCCTAAACCCTTGTATTCCCCCAGTTCCCATCCTGCCCCTAA
>NW_008335660.1:259046-278440 GCF_000622305.1 Nannospalax galili | reverse complement strand
CCCTGACCTGAGAGTACCAGCCTCTCCAAATCTCAGAAACAGAGGAAAAGAGCCAAAGAAGAGGATACAATACCCCAGTTCCCATCCCGCCCCTAACCCCCTTGTATTCCCCCAGTTCCCATCCTGCCCCTAAACCCTTGTATTCCCCCAGTTCCCATCCTGCCCCTAACCCCCTTGTATTCCCCCAGGTCCCATCCTGCCCCTAACCCCCTTGTATTCCCCTCCTTGCCCTTTTCTTATGAGCCCTCAGGGTCTGGAATGATAGAATATTCGAACCTCAGGAAAGCCATGAGTTTCATTAGAGAAGGCCATAAAGGCATAAACCCACCAGTGGCCAAACCTCTCTAAATTATAAAAGTACAAAGCCCCACCCCCCCTGTGACCTAATGGTTATAGATTAGAGGCCCACCTGGAGCCCACCTGTCTCCTCTAGGGCCGCAGATAACACGTCTGCCAGTTTCTGAGGAAATAATCTTAAGAAGATGACCCTCAATCACTCCAAGGACACCAAACCAGGACACTAACTCAACTCCCCACTAAGGGCAGCTGTGTCCCACAACCCTGGTATAAAAACACCGTTTTCTTTGTCTAGTTGTAGAAGCGTGGTTCCCACAGACAGCCTCTACCTCTCACTGTATCTTCTTTGAATAAAGGAAGAATATACTGCTTGCCTGTTGCAGGTCTGGCTCTGGTTTTTGTCTTCTAGTTTTCTATCTTTCATTTTATTCTCCAAAAATCTAACAATGGTGTCCTGGTCATTCAGGTCTGATCAGGTGGGAAACCTGTGGGGTGCTCATAGTTAGATGGCTAGGCAGACATCTTATGATTTGGCTGAGGAATATGTTTTACAGTGTGGGTTGTCTCTTCTAGGGACTGGCTGTCTGTGTACAGTAGCCTGGGCCACTAGGGGTCAGGATGCTATCATTAGAGAATGGAATTCTCCACAGTGGCATCACTGCCATAAGACAGATCACAGCCAGAGCTTGTGAACATGAACTCTTTCTGGCTTTGCTCTGAAGCAGAAGCAGTCTTGTTCTCAGAAGAGCTCAGCACAGCCATCCATCTCACAATGAGTCCACAGCACTTATTTTAGAGTTAGCAGAAATGAAAATTGTAAAATGGTTTAAAAAATAATAGTTTTGCTGGGCATGGTGGCACATGACTTTAATCCCAGCTCTTGGGAGGCAGAGGCAGGTGGATCTCTGAGTTCAAGGCTAGCCTGGTCTATGTACTGAGTTCCAGGCCAGCTGGGGCTACAGGGAGACCCTGTCTCAAAAAGACTGGAAAAAAGTAATAATAGCTTTTACAATTACATATTATCTTTATTAAAATTGTAATTAAACAATTAAAATTACAAAAAACCATCTGGGCATGGTGGCACATGCCTTTAATCCCAGCACTCTGGAGGCAGAGACAGGCAGATCTCTGTGAATTCAAAGTCTGCCTGGTCTACATAGTGAGTTCCAGGCAAGCTGGGGCTACAAGGAGACCCTGTCTCAAAAACAAACAAACAATCAGTCAAACAAACAAACAAACAAACAAAAACCATGTATTCATACATATAAAATAAAAATAAATATATCAAAAAAATTTTAAAGTGTGTGTGTGTCTGTGTCTGTGTGTCTGTGTGTCTGTGTGTGGGTATGTGCAAATAGTGAGGTACCCACTGGAGGCCAAAAGGGGAGCTAGGATCCATGAACTGCAGTTAGACAGTTGTGAGCCACCCAACATGAGTGGCTGGGAACCGAACTCTGGTCCTCTGCAATAGCAGTCCACGCTCTTAACCACTGCATCACCTCTCCAGCCCTGAATCGGGTATTTTTAAGGTTCTGTTACAACTTTCTACTGAAACCCAAGGAGAGAAAATAAGGAAATCTCCCAGCAATAATGTTTTCTGTTTACTTATTCTTCTCCTTGGTGAGGCTCCTGCTCCCCCAGGAAATCTGTGGAAAAGGTTTGTTTCCTTAGAGACTAGGCTCTGAGGAACTTACTCATTTAACAAACAATGAGTGTACACTATGATTATCATTCCATGTACTGAGGGCATGCCAATAAATAAAACCTATGACAAAAATCAAACATCCAAGCTGTCAGTTAATGCAAAAGTAAGTGAATTTTCTTTTTTTTCCTCTTGAGACAAGGTCTCACTATGTAGAGCTGGCTGGCCTGGAACCTGGTGTGTAGATCAGCACTTGGAATACTGCAACAGAAAGACCATGAACTTGAGGCCAGTCTGGGCTACACTAGACTCTGTCTCCAAAACAAAAGAAGACAAAATATTTCACTCATCCATTAGACAAACATAGGACCACAGAGCAATAGTTTTCACTATTACAGGTATTATACATCACTGAATAACCAATGTACATAATAAAATGTCTGCCAAAACTGCCAAACTTCACACATGCACACCCTGAGAAGCACTGCCTCAAAAATAACTCATAATTTTCATTCCTTTGAAGGAAAATTTAAGATATACCAGGTTGGAGAGCCACAGATGATTCAGCAGGTAAAAGTGCTTTCAACACAGGCCTGATGACTTGAGTTTGGTCCCTGGAACCTATGTGAAAGGCTGACTGAGATGGCACTATAATTCCAGCACTCCACAGCAACATGAAAGGCAGAGACAGGAGAACTGCCCAGGAGCTCACAAGGCTAGTATGGCGGGCGAAGTACAGTGGCCGAAAGAACAAGAGAGCCCCTGCCTCGGGGAGGTGGAACAAGACAACTGACTCCCAAAGAGCTGTCCTCCGACCTCCTCACGAAGGCCATGACATGTGTATACCTGCACTCACACACACAAACACACATACACACACCACACATACATACGTCATACACACATACAAACATCTTTAAAGTATTTTTTTTAATCTACCAGGTTCTTCCCAAGAGCACATGTGCAGGCAGACATACAGAAAGCCTTTATCATTTTCTGAAAACTAAACTCCACAAGCCGATCTTGAACTCACATTTGAATTTACTGAAAATAGCATTCTCTGTGTTTAGGAATCCCAAAGTCATGTGACCTCAACTATTTTCCCATGGTAGTTTTAACGTTTTTATTATGTTTGTTTTCTGTGTATGCATGTGTGTGTGCACACTTGCATGCTGCAGCACATATGTGAAAATCGGAGGACAAACTTGCAGGAGTCGGTTTTTATCTTTCTATCACGTGGAACTCAAGGAATGAAGGTCTTCAGGCTTGGTGGCAAGCACCACTCCCTGCCCTGCCATCCTGTCAGCCCCCATCAACTCTTCAGTGTGGCTGCTAGGGCTCTGAACTCAGGCTTGCAAGCACTTAAAGCATCGAGCTATCTCCTAGGCCCTCTACATTTTTTTTTTTTCAAATTGCTGTTGAACACATTACTTCCTAAGATAAAGGAATCTCTATGTATGTTCAGTATTTTTTTCAGAATAAAGAACACTATTCAGCCAGCCACGGTGGTTTACTCCTATAGTCAGCAACAGTTTTAAGGCTGGGGCAGAAGGGTCTCTGAGAATTAGAGACTAGTTTGAGCTTTTTAGTGAGGCCCATCCTGGGCTACAGGGTGAGACCCTGTCTCCAAAAAAAAAGACAAGGTAACCAGACATGGTGGCGCATGCCTTTGATCCCGGCACTTGGGAGGCAGAGGCAGGCGGATCTCTGTGAGTTCAAGGCCAGCCTGGTCTACATAGTGAGTTCCATGACAGCTGGGGCTAAAGGGAGATCCTGCTTAAAAAAAAAAAAAAAAAAAAAAAAAAAAAAAGACAAGTAAATGAACAGCAACAAGAAAAAATATTGCTAAGCAGAAAAGAAATCTATATATAAAAGAACATGTACTGCATACAGAGTGTCAATTGTACAGATTATGGCCAACAGTGAGAGAAAAAAAGAATCATCTTTTCCCTTCTCTCATAATCTCTCTCTCTTTTACTCTGTGTGTATGTATGTGTATGTATGTGTGTATGTGTGTGTATGTATGTGTGTATATGTGTATGTATGTGTGTATGTGTGTGTATGTCTGTGTGTATATGTGTATGTATGTGTGTATGTGTGTGTATGTCTGTGTGTATATGTGTATGTATGTGTGTATGTGTGTGTATGTCTGTGTGTATATGTGTATGTATGTGTGTATGTGTGTGTATGTCTGTGTGTATATGTGTATGTATGTGTGTATGTGTGTGTATGTATGTGTGTATATGTGTATGTATGTGTGTATGTATGTGTGTGTATGTGTGTGTATGTGTATGTGTGTGTATGTGTGTATGTATGTGTGTATGTGTATGTATGTGTGTGTATGTATGTGTATGTGTGTGTACGTATGTGTGTGTATGTGTGTACGTATGTGTGTGCATGTATGTGTGTATGTGTGTGTATGTATGTGTGTACGTATGTGTGTGTATGTGTGTATGTGTATGTATGTGTGTGCATGCATGTATGTATGTGTGTGCGTGTATGTATGTGTGTATGTATGTGTGTGTATGTGTATGTATGTGTGTATGTGTGTGTATGTATGTGTGTACGTATGTGTGTATGTGTGTATGTGTATGTATGTGTGTGCATGCATGTATGTATGTGTGTGTGTGTATGTATGTGTGTATGTGTGTGTATGTGTGTATGTACGTATGTATGTGTGTATGTGTATGTATGTGTGTGTATGTATGTGTATGTATGTGTATGTGTGTGTATGTGTGTATGTACGTATGTATGTGTGTATGTGTATGTATGTGTGTGTATGTATGTGTATGTATGTGTATGTGTGTGTATGTGTGTATGTACGTATGTATGTGTGTATGTGTATGTATGTGTGTGTATGTATGTGTATGTATGTGTATGTGTGTGTATGTGTGTATGTACGTATGTATGTGTGTATGTGTATGTATGTGTGTGTATGTATGTGTATGTATGTGTATGTGTGTGTATGTGTGTATGTACGTATGTATGTGTGTATGTGTATGTATGTGTGTGTATGTATGTGTATGTATGTGTATGTGTGTGTATGTGTGTATGTACGTATGTATGTGTGTATGTGTATGTATGTGTGTGTATGTATGTGTATGTATGTGTATGTGTGTGTATGTGTGTATGTACGTATGTATGTGTGTATGTGTATGTATGTGTGTGTATGTATGTGTATGTATGTGTATGTGTGTGTATGTGTGTATGTACGTATGTATGTGTGTATGTGTATGTATGTGTGTATGTGTGTGTATGTATGTGTGTATGTGTGTATGTGTGTGTATGTGTGTATGTACGTATGTATGTGTGTATGTGTATGTATGTGTGTATGTATGTGTGTGTGTGTGTGTGCGCACAGCATGCACGTGAAAATCAGAGGAAATCTGCCAGAATCAGTTCTCTCCTTGTACCATGTAGGTTCCAGGAATCAAACTCAGACGATCATGCTTGGCAGTAAAGCACCTTTACCTGCCTAGCCACCACTGGCCCTCATGCTCTCTTTAGAAACCATTCCAAATCCAGGAGCATTCAGAGCCCTCTTCTGTCCTCCGTGGGCACTGCATGCCTTGGGTGTACTTACACACATGCAGACAATATACTCATATACATAAAAAATAATAAAAATAATAAGTACTTCTTTTAAAGTCCTCAGAACTCCGCCTGCACCCATGGGCCAAAACAGAGACACATCATATGCACACAGTAATAAAAGAAACATCCAAATTATGACTTGAGAAAAATTAAAATATTTTAAAACATCCTGTTTGGAGGGAAGTTGAAAATCTGCTTGTAATAGGAAAACCAGAAGCTGTCTACTAGCATATCAGCTGCGGATAAAATGAAAATCTGCATCTTAATGAGGTAACATTCCTAATCCTAGTACGCAACAAAAATAAACTGTTAGCTGAATAGAACAGGGGCATGCCTCAGTGAGGCCAAAATGTTTGAATAGATTGATTACTGATACATGCTATTGCAAAAACAAAATTACTACGTACACAAAAACAGCAAAACCAGGCAAGGTAGTGCATGTCTGTCTTCACAGCACTCAAAAGGCTGAGGCATAGGTGAGTTGGAGTCCAGCCTGGGCTACCTAGAACCCTGACTCAAAGACACAAAACAAAAGGTAGGCCAGGTATGGTGGTGTATGCCTCTTTTGCCAGTACTCTGGAAGCAGAGGCAGGCAGATCTCTTTGAGATCAAGGACAGCCTGGTCTACATAGTTAGTTCCAGGCAACCTGGAGCTATATTATGAGACCCAATCTAAAAAAATAAAAAATAGTAGCCGGGCATGGTGGTGCACGCCTTTAGTCCCAGCACTTGGGAGGCAGAGGCAGGCAGATCTCTGTGAGTTCAAGGCCAGCCTTGTCTACAAATTGAGTTCCAGGCCAGCTGGGGCTACAGGGAGACCCTGTCTCAAAAAGACCAAAAAAAAATAATAATAATAAAACAAAATAAAAAAAAAAATTTAAAAAGCAATTATAGAAGAAACTATAATCAAAAAGAAGAAAATATAAATCAAACACTATGCAATTCTGACTCACTCATGAAACGTTATGAAAATCTGTATGCTTTACATAAATGGCCTATTCTGTAGCCAAAGCTCCTGTCCACGTTAAAATCTTATTTGTGATCAGATACTAGAAAGGGTATGGATGTTGACACACGTAACTACAGAAGTTTAAGATATATTAGCTGACATGCCAAAAGACACTAACATGACACACCAGGGTCCTCCAATACCAGGATGCTTTGGCTTTGGATTTTAACCTACCTACCTAACAGAAATGTAACAAAATACTCTAATTTCCATACCTTAATCTCTCTCAGAAGAAAGCCTGTGTCAGTCACTCTTAACAGTTGTAGTCTGGGGTCAATGACAGATAATAGTAATCCTCAGATCCAGTTCAGTGTCCCAATTTCATTTGGACATAAGACAGATGTGCTATCACTCCTTTTATTACAACTCCACTGACAGTGGTCCAAAGACATCAAGAATAAAATAAGAAGGTGACTAAAGCCTAGATAGCATGCCTGGAATGCCACATCAAGTTATCAATATCTACCACAGTTCCCCAAAGAAGATGCTTACTTAGATCCACAAAGACTGGGCTGTTTATATCTATCATGTATCTTAGTAACTACCTTTTCAAAAAGCATTCCTAGTGACGGGTGTGGTGGCACATGCCTTTAGTCCCAGCACTTGGGAGGCAGAGGCAGGTGGATCTCTGTGAGTTCAAGGCCAACCTGGTCTATGTAGTGAGTTCAGGCCAGCTGGGGCTACAGGGAGACCACCTCAAAAAAAAAAAAAAAAGGCTCACCAGTTGAGAGCACTTACTTAGTCAGGAGTGGTGGCACACACCTTTAATCCCGGCACTTGGGAGGCAGAGGCAGGTGGATATTTGAGAGTACTTGCTATTCTTGCAGAAGATAAGTTTGGTTCCCAGCATCTACATGGTGACTCACAACTGTCAGTAACACCAGTTTCAGGGGATCCAAATGCCCTTTCTGGCCTCCACGTAAATGCAGGCAAAACAGTTTTACATATAAAATAAATGAATTTTTAAAAGGGATTCTTTACAGACACATGAAATGTTTTATCTGATACAAAAAGCATGTAAAGATTATTACAGTGTTTACTGCACATGTAAAAGCCTCTGTGAACACAGGACTCCATCTTCTTTGTTTGCCTGTTTTCCCATGGCATCCATGCATAGCAAATGTCTATAAAATGAAAGAAAACATGTAACAGTAAGTTTCACGGAACAGTCCCCAAATTGGAAACAATTGTGTTAAATACTGTACTTCTCAAAAGAAAGTAGATCATTTGCTAAAACTAGAAGCTTGTAATCAGTGGTATATGTTGTAACTAACCAACAGTAGAAAATGAGAAAATAACCATTTATTTTATTGTTGCTGTTGTGTTTTGGTTTTGGTTTTATTGATATATCCAGGGGGTGGGGGGGACTTGTGCAGTCCAAGCTGGCCTGGAACACCCTAAGTAGCTGAGGATGACCTTAATCTCCTTACATTTCTGCCTCCACCTCACAAATACTAGTATTAAAGGGTTTACTACCATTTACTAGCAATTTAACATATCCTAGACAATAAGATCCATATTGGTTTGCTCTAAGTAACTCCTGCAATGATGGGGGAATTACTAAAGCAAGACAAAAGTTGGAGCCCCGGTGTGCTGGCACATGCTTGTAATTACAGCTACTTGAGAGGCTGAGACAGAAAGAGCACCTGCTAAGCATGTAAGACGCCCTGAGTCAATCCCTAATATCTCAAAATAAGATGCATGTTTGTAAAGAAATGGACTTTCCTCCCCAGTGCCATGGCAGAGTGAAAGGTGTAGAATTTTAGGAGCAGAAGAAACCAGTCTAGATTATTGAAACACGTGGACTCTGGTTTTGAGTAACATAAACAGCCACCAATTTATTCAAACTTCTTGTATAACTACACCCCTCGGGTGGTACTTTATGAATACCAATTGTGTTCTACATTTATGGCTTTCAAACAAGCTGCTACAGCAGCAATAACTGAAAAACATCATCATCTCTCACTGTTATGACTTTCACATACCAGAGTATAGTGGGTAAGAGAAGATTTAACTTTGTCATGATAATATTCCTCTGTTGCTGGGTATGGTGGTGTACAGTAGAAATCCTGGCACTTGAGAGGCTGAATCAGGAGGATCACTGTGAGTCTCAGGTCAACCTGGGCTACATAGCAAAGACCAACAAATAAAATAGATCAAAATGAAACACTCCTCTCAGTTTACAAATCATTCTCTACCAGTTCAATGTCTATCCACTGCTTCCTTATTTTACTGTCAGATTAACAGTTTTTTTTTAAGCCAGAGAACAATTTTATTGTTGAAAGCAAAACTGGGCAGGCAAGCTATAAATCTCAGCAGCCACTGGACAGAGGGAGAGGGATAAAAGGAAGAGAGAAACTCATTCATTTAAAATTTTATTTTATTTTTTTATGTGTATGAATGTATTGTGTGCATGTGTGTGAGCGCACTCCTGTCCTGCAATGCCCACAGAGGTCCGAAGGTGTTGGATTCCCTGGAACTGGAGTTACAGACGGTTGTTAGCCACTATGTGAGTGTTGGGTTCCAAAACCAGGTTCTCTCCAAGAGCAGTCAATGCTCTTAAGCACTAAGCCATCTCTCCAACCCCCAAAAGTAATTCTTTTAAAGATAAAGAACGAGAACATCCAGAGTGTCCGCAAAAACATGTTAAGAATTTTGGCTAGTATGTATCCAAAGAAGAAACAGCGGGAAAAGAAAAAGTTACACTTTTTGAGCTAAAACTCAGAAAACATAGCCAAATCTTTTATTCCCAAAGAGGTAGGGATAGGGCTTTCCAAGGCCTTCTCCTGTCATACCATTTAATGCCAGTAATGCCATCAGCCCCATCCCCTCGAGTGTAGCTTCTTTTGGGAAAAGCTGTTCCTGCTTTACTAGACACTATAGACTATGTTCTAAGTTATTACACTGAGTGGGTAAACATTTGGAGGACAAAGATTTTACACATTCCCACTAAGAAGGAAGAATTTAAAAACACACCACTGTTCTATTCAGCTGTCTGAAAACTCAGATATTGTACACAAATCAACTGAAAATCTTCAAATACAGTTGAGAACAAACAGTACTGCTGGGTGTGGTGGCACAGCCTCTAATCCCAGCACTCAGCACTGAGAGGGCAGAGGCAGGTGGATCTCTGTGAGTTCAAGGCCAGCCTGGTCTACACAGCGTGTCACAGTCCAGACAGGGCTGCATAGTTAGACCGTGTTTCAAAAATACTTCTTCACATCTCCTATTCACCAGACAAGGACTTTCTTTTCTCCCTACAGATAAGAGATATACAATCTCTTTTAGATAGACCCGCTGAAGAGGTACAGCAATTGCCTCACCCTGTGTCCCTGCTCAGCATGGAAGAAGCCAGAGCAGTCTGCATCCTAATTCCCTATCGGCAATTCGGGTAACCACTTCAGAGGATGGTATGATAAAAATAGAAGGTAGAAATAGGCTAGGAAGTTAGGAAAAAAAGATTCCCAAAGAAAAGTAGCCAGTTTCTTAACTAAAAGTTAAATGTCCTTGGGCCTCTTAGCACCATACTCTGTTCCAAAGGCCAAAAATGTCAAAAGTGTTTGGGAGCTCTTATCTAATCCCTAAAATATTTTAGGGTTACCTCTTCAGGGGGGTAATGTTAGAGGAGCAAAAAGCCCCATAAAAAAAAGAAAAAAAGAAAAAAAGAGTACATGAAGTTGTCTGAAAAAAGTGATGGGGAGATATGGGAGGAGCTGCAGGGGAGGGGGTGGGCACGGATTTGATCAAAACACCTTATATCCATGTAAGAAATTCTCAATAATTTTTTTAATTAAAAAAAAACAGAAAGGAAGAGAGAAAGAAGAAATGAAGGAAAGGAGGGAAAGGAAGGAAGGAAGGGAGAGAGGGAGGGATGGAAGGGGGGAGGGAGAGAGAGAAAGAGAAAGAAAGAAAGAAATGAAGAAAGAAAAAGGAACAAACAATAGAAGTATTTGACAGACACTCTTAGAGAAGGTGCCATACAGAAGCTCTCAAAGGCCATATTACTCATCACAAAAGATTCCTGAGGAGTTTCCACTATCCCGTCATTAAACTGAACTATCCTCTCAGCAACCATTGCTGAATCACTTCACTGTCTGGAGACTCTCGCTGTACATTTAGAGAACATGAAAGAACCACTGAGGAGAGCATGCTGGTTCTGGCCTCCCTCTGGCATAGGGGCTGAGAATGCAGGAGACTGCCTGAGAGCACCTGGAGCCTGCCTCCACGTAGTTGTGAGCTTCCCCTAGTTGTACTGTTCCCAACCCCTACTTGGGATTTCATTAGGCCCCTCCCAAGGCTCTAGGGCAGACCTGGCTTTGGTAGGCTAAGGCTGAGATTCTAACAGACAGCCGGAGAGGATGGGTTCCAACCTACACCAGTGTAATGGCTGTGATCTTAGCAGACCACCAGAGACTGCCAGTTCTGGCCTCCTTCTGGCATAGGGGCTGAGAACACAGGGCACCAAGTGAGAGTCCCAAAATCACCCACCCCTTAGGAAACTTCCCAAATTTTCTCTGAGTTCCTGCTAAAAAGGATCCAAACCTTAGAAGGAAGCCTGAGTGTACCTGACTAGAACTTGACTTGAGCTTCTGTGGGTGCTCCTGAATAGCTGATCTGAAGCCATCAGTTCCCTCCAAAATAAAACCTGACAGAACCTGAAACCTGTATGAACCAGCTTCACATAACAAATAAAGGACCAAGATACACCAATAATAGAAACAGAGCCATACTTCAACTTAATTTTCATATCAGAATCACAAACAGCAAAAGCAATTCACATGCCAAAACCACAACAAAAGAATAGTAAAACAGAAAGCCAAAACACTATGTCCCCACCAAACTCCACCAGTCCTATAGAAGAGTTCTACAAGGAGGACCCCCTAGAGATAACCCAGGACACTGAATTTAAAAGAATAAACATAAACATGATCAAGGAATTCAACAAATTTAAAGAACCAAATCAAAGAACAAAAAGAAGATAGGGATAAATTTCTGAATGAATTCACAAAAGAGATAGAAACATTGAAGAAAACAGGCAGGCAGAAATGAAGAAGGAAGTTCAAAACTCAATAAGCCAACTTGAAACAACAGGGGAAAGCCTCACTGCTAGAATGAATGAAATGGAAAACAGAATATAAAAACTGGAGGATAAAGCTGAAGAATTGGACCACTCAAGAAAAGATTATGAAAAAAATTTAAAAACACAGGAATGGAATATGCAAGAGATGTGGGACACCATGAAAAGACCAAATCTATATATCACAGGCATAGAGGAAGGAGAAGAATTTCAGGTTAATGGTATTGACCAGATTTAAACAGGATTGTAGAAGAGAATTTCCCCAAATTAATGAAAGATATCCCCATACAAATACAGGAAGCACATAGAACACCACATAGACAGGATCAGCAAAGAAACTCCCCACAACATATCATAGTAAAAACACTAAATGTACAGAACAAAGAGAGAATACTGAAAGCTGCAAAAGAAAAACAAGTCACATACAAAGGAAAGCCCATGGGAATTACAGCTGACTTATCAGTGCAAACTATGAAAGCCAGAAGAGCCTGGACCAAGGTATTTCCAGTTCTACATGACAATAGATGCCAGCCCAGAATACTATACCCATCAAAAATGTCTATTATAGTTGAGGGACAAAGGAAAATCTTCCATGACACAAATAGCTTGAAAAGAATACATGTCCATGAAACCAGCCCTCGAAAGAATACTTAAAGCAATACAGAGAGCAGAGAGAGAAACAACTATACCCCAGGGGCAACGAAAGAAAATAAACAAAGCTGTAATTGAGGAAACACAAAATTAGACAAAGAACACAGACATCAATCAAAATGATGGCAACCAATACACATCTTTCAACAATAACCTAAAATATCGATGGACTGAACTCCCCAGTCAAAAGACACAGGCTAACTGAATGGATTAAGAAACAAAATCCATCTCTTTGCTGTCTACAAGAAACCCATCTCACCTTCAAGGACAGGCACTACCCTAAGGTGAAAGGATGGAAAAGAATATTCCAAGGAAATGGCACTAAGAAACAAGCCGGGGTTGCAATTCTAATACCTGACACACTAGACTTCAAAGTAAAACTAATCAGAAGAGAAAAGGAGGGTCACTTCATTCTGATCAAAGGAACAGTTAACCAAGAAGATATTACAGTTCTTAACATATATGCACCAAACTCTGGTGCACCCAAATTCATAAAAACAACACTAAAGGACTTTAAGACACAGATTAACCCCAATTCAGTAATAGTAGGGGACTTCAGTACCCCACTGTCTCCATCGGACAGGTAAATAGTACAAAGAACAAACAGAGAGACATCTGAATTAAATGATACCATACAGCAAATGAACCTAACAGACATCTTTCGAATATTCCACCCAAACACCAAAGAATACACTTTCTACTCAGCCCCCAAGGAACTTTTTCAAAAATTGACCACATATTGGGCCACAAAACAAACCTCAACAAATATTTAAAAAATTGAAATAATTCCATGCATTCTATCAGACCACAATGCAATAAAGCTCAAAATCAACACTGGACAAAGCCCTAGTCACTGCACAAACTCATGATGATTAAACAACATGCTCCTAAACAATGAGTGGGTCAAAAGAGAAATTAAGAAAGAAATAAAAGAATTCCTGGAATTTAACAAAAAGGAAAATACAAAACAACACAATCTCTGGGACACTTTAAAAGCAGTCCTAAAAGATCAACAGTTTAAAGAGACCCATAACATATAAGCCAAACGAAACAGTAATACAAATCCTCCCAAATAAAAAAAAAAAAAAATGCCCAGGCTGAAATGGATTTACAGCAGAATTCTAAAGGACATTTAAAGACCTGCAACCAGTACTACTTGAATTATTCAAAACAATAGAAAGAGAGAGAGAACTCCCAAATTCCTTCTATGAAGGTAGAATCATTCTAATACCCAAACCTGGTAAAGACACAACCAAAAGAGAAAACTATAGATGCTTATCTTTAACGAACA
Source organism: Nannospalax galili (assembly GCF_000622305.1). NCBI lineage: Eukaryota > Metazoa > Chordata > Mammalia > Rodentia > Spalacidae > Nannospalax > Nannospalax galili. The sequence goes on along the minus strand of NW_008335660.1, from coordinate 264,879 downwards.
TAGATGAAAAAATTCTCAGCAAAATACTTGCAAACCGCATACAGACACACATCAAAAAGATCATTCACCATGATCAAGTCGGCTTTATACCAGAGATGCAGGGATGCTTCAATATGCGCAAGTCAATAAATGTCATTAATCATATATATAAAGAAAAAAACATATACCACATTGTCATCTCAATAGATGCAGAAAAGGCTTTTGATAAAATTCAGCATGCATTTATGTTCCAAGTCCTAGAGGGAATTGGACTGGAGGGAACATACCTCAACATAATTAAAGCCATATATAACAAACCCACAGCCAACATCATTCTAAATGGTTGGAAGAATTCCTATTAAAATCAGGAACCAGAAAAGGTTGTCCACTATCTCCACTCCTTTTTAATATAGTATTTGAAACTCTTGCTAGAGCAATAAGACAGGAGAAGGAAATTAAAGGGGTACTAATCGGAAAAGAAGAGGTCAAACTATTACTTTCTGCAGATGTTATGATACTATACCTAAGAGATCCCAAAAGTTCCACCAGAAAAATCCTAGAGCTGATCAACACTTTCAGTATAGTGGCAGGTTATAAAATCAATCTACAAAAATCAGTAGCCTTTCTATATACCAATAACAAGCAATTGGAGAAAGAATACCGGGAAATGCTCCCATTCAAAATTACTGCAAAAAAAAAAAAAGACAAAATATCTTAGAATAAATCTAACCAAAGACACCAAAGATCTCTACAATGAAAATTTTAAATCATTAAAGAAAGCAATTGAGGAAGACACCAGGAGATGGAAGGACCTCCCATGCTCATGGATTGGAAGAATTAATATTGTGAAAATGACCATCCTACCAAAAGCAATATATACATTCAATGCAGTCCCAATCAAAATCCCCAAGACATACTTCACAGAATTAGAAAAAAAATCCGTAAATTTGAATGAAAGCACAAAAGACCCCAGAGAGCCAAAGCAATCCTGAGGACAAAGAGCAATGCTGGTGGGATTACTATACCATATCTCAAAGTATACTACAGAGCCATAGTCATAAAAACAGCATGGTACTGGCACAAAAACAGACACACAGACCAATGGAACATCACTGAGGACCCAAACCCAAGTACATGCAATTTCAGCCACCTGGTACCAAGAACACACAATGGAGGAAAGACAGCATCTTCAACAAATGGTGCTACAAAACTGGATCTCCACCTGTAGAAGAATGAAACTAGATTCTTATCTTTCACCTTGCACCAAAGTCAACTCCAAATGGACCAAAGACATCAATGTGAAAATGGAAACCCTGAAACTATTAGAAGAAAATATTGGCGGTAACTTACAAGATATAGATGTAGGAAAGGATTTTCTAAATTGGATAGAAGTTGCTCAGGAATTAAGATCAGCAGTCAACAAGTGGGACCTCATTAAACTAAAAAGCTTCTGTACAGCAAAAGAAACAACCAAAAAGGTGAAGAGAAAACCCACAGTATAGGAAAAATCTTTACCAGTGACACATCTGACAAAGGTTTAACATCCAGAATATATAAAGAATTCAAAAAACAAAGAAGCGAGAAACCAAATGACCCAATTAAGAAATGGGCTAAAGATCGAAACAGAGAGTTCTCAAAGGAAGAAATAAAGATGGCTAAGAAACATCTCAAAAAGTGTTCAACATTGTTAGCAATTGGGGAAATGCAAATTAAAACCACCCTAAGGTATCACCTTACTTCAGTCAGACTGGCTAGGATCAAGAGAACAAATGATACCAAATGCTGGTGAGGATGTGGAGAAAGGGGAACGCTTATTCACTGCTGGTGGGATTGCAAACTCGTGCAGCCTCTATGGAAAATAGTCTAGAGAACTCTTAAAAAACTAAAAATGGGGCCGGGAGTGGTGGCACACACCTTTAATCCCAGCACTCGGGAGGCAGAGGCAGGTGGATCTCTGTGAGTTCAATGCCAGCCTGGTCTACATAGTGAGTTCCAGGACAGCTGGGGCTACAGGGAGACCCCATCTCAAAAAGACCAAAACAAAAACAAAAAAAAACTAAAACAAATTTTAAGGTGTCAAGACCTAATGAAGAAGAAAAAGGAAAAATAAGTGTCAAGACTTAATAAAATGCATGTGTTTTATTGTTTCAGTCCCCAGGGTTCTGAACTAAAGCTGACTTCTTTTTACCCAGACTGTGTCAGGGAAATCCTCAACTGATGAGTCGAGAATGAAAATGTGGTTCATATATACCATGGAGTTTACTCTGCAGTAAAAAAAAGATGAAATCATGAAATTTACAGGAGAATGGATGGATCTAGAAACTGTTATACTAAGTGAAGTAACACAGACTCAGAAAAATAAAAGATGTATATTCTCCCTCATTTATGGATCCTAGAAGCAAATCTTTTAAAATTCCAGGGCCTTTTAATAAAATGATACTATACAGCAGTCTCTTCTGTATGAAGTAACTTCCATTATCAAAACTTCAGTTCTGGGGGCTGGAGAGATGGCTCACGGGTTAAGAGCACTGACTGCTCTTGCAGAGGACTTGGGTTCGAGTCCCAGCACCTACATGGCAGCTACAAACCATCCTTAAGGCCAGTTCCAGGGAAATCCAAAGCCCTCTTCTGACCTCCATGGGCATTGCACGATACGGGTACACTCACATACATGCAGGCAATACACTCATACACATAAAATAAAATAAAAATAAAAAAACTTCAGTTCTGCCTGATCGCTAAACATCATCACAATTGGGCTTGTTTTCAGTTACACTCCTTCATTAAAGGAGAGGCAAGCAGGGTCATTGGATCCTCACCGGAGTATCCAGCCACTTTTCCAACTGACTGTATGTAATTTGGCTGTAATCACACATGGTCTCCTTGATTTGGAGAGGGCTAAAGTGTACAATCTGGAGAAGGCTAGGAAGAGAAGACTTGACCCATGCTGGCTAAAGGCTTTCCAGTGTGCATGCCCTCAGGTCATTCATACACCTCAGCAACCCCTCAGTTATCTCGGTAAGTAAGCTTGACACTGGAACCTTAAAAGGGAATAAGCATTGCTTAATATCCCCAGGAAAAGAAGTTGTTATTTGCTATTATATCTCATAATTATTTAAAAAAAGAAAATGAGAATGTAAAAGATTTTAAAAGTATATGGGAATGGAGATATTTTCCAAAATAGAAAAAACGAGAAAGCCTAGGCAAGTGATGAAAGTCTGTGTAGGTTTGTTATGATATAGAAAGGATGAGACAAAAATAATACACACATAATTTAAAATTTTCTAAGGTCATAGTTTAGTCAACCAGTTTAAGGAACGAAATACATATCTAATCAAGGTTTATCTGAGAACATTTGGATTTTTATCCAAGCTTTGTCTACATAGCACATGGTAATTAAAAGCACCAGACTAGTGGAAATAACCTTATTAGATGTTTAGCAGCCTTACTGTGAGGCCTATACTAATCTGGTCAGATTTAAAGGACAGTTTTTGCCCCTTGCCCTCCAAGGTCAATTAAGTTCCAGGGGACTGTGGAACATCTCTCAAAATGTTCTGTAACTGTGGCAAGTCACCTGTCCTCTTGTTCAGGGAGGCCATGGAGACCCATCAAATGGACTTGAGCCAGTGTCCAGACTAAAAGAGGAGGATCAACTCAAAGGAAACATCTCCTCCATGCTTCCAAGTGAACTCAGCCATGGTCAAGTAGGACCTTTGACTTATCTTCACATAGACGGAACTGTTAAAAGAAAGGAGCCAGGGTCTCCTCCAAAGCCCATGTGACCCCTGAGGAACAGATCCTCAAATGACCTTAAGTGTAAAAACAAATTTATTTATTTGGGCCAACTGTATGGTCTTAAACACTCAAAAGAAAAGTATAACCAAAGAGTAAAGTCATCAGTATATTTCTTTAAGAGTTCAAGGGATTACACTTCCCAGACATTAGGTTTAAGTCCATATAAAAATCTATTTAGACAATTATTTCTCATTGATGATTTTGTTCCTAATCACAAAGTGCTGCTCAGATGTAAGACTTCAAGTCTTGGCCTGCAATACTGTAGTGCCCACCTGTGGCTAAGGGAGACAAACCACTAGTGTTCTAAAATGATGGGTAAATTTGTTTTCTCCCCTTATCTAAAAGCCTTTGAGAGGGAACTGACATTGATTCTAACAACTCCAACAGCTATCAAAATGCCTGAAAGCAAATCCTGAATCCATGACTCTCAAGTCCAGCCTTCAAAAGAAAAATGAGGAGGAACCCAATAGAGGGATGCTTTTGGAAGCCCCTGTCAAGAAATTCCAATGGACTCTCATATGAACATTTGAAAATTGCCCTGTTCTTTTTTCTAGCTCCCTGTCTAGAACTTGTAATGCTAATTACTCTTGCCTTTGCTTCTCCTTCACATCTCCTATTCACCAGTCAAGGACTTTCTTTTCCCCCTACAGATAAGAGTTATGCAATTTGGGAGTCTTTTAGATAGACCCACTGAAGGGGTACCCCAATTGCCTACCCTGCATCCCTGCTCAGCATGGAAGATGCCAGAGCCATCTGCAGCCCGATTCCCTATCTTCATGTTGGGTAACCTCTTCAGATGATGGTGTGATTAAGAATAGGAGGTAGAAGGGGCTGGAGATATGGCTCAGCGGTTAAGAGCGCTGACTGCTCTTGCAGAGTACCCGGGTTCGATTTCCAGTACCCACGTGGCAACTACAAACCATCCTTTACTCCAGTTCCAGGGGAATCTGAAGCCTTCTTCTGACCTCTACAGTAGTGCATGACATGGGTGCACTCACATACATGCAGGCAATCACTCATACATATAAAATAAAAATAATAAATAAAAAAATAATAAAAGAAAAGAAAAAAAAGAAAAAAATGATGGGGAGATAAGGGAGGAGTTGGAGGGGAGAGAGTGGGCATGGATTTGATCAAAACACCCTATACACACATATGAAATTCTCAATAAATTACTTTTTAAAAAGTATAAGTAAAATCTGAGGTCCCAGAACCCTATCAATGTCACACAAGGAACACACGAACAAATCAGAAAGTAACTCTGCAAGGGAGGTTTTACTTTTGCAAAAGTGTGACTCACAGGATCTGTGGGATCCAGAAGTATACATGTGGACCCAGAAGCTTGGGGGGCTAATTTAAAGAATCTGTATGAAGAGAAGTTCCACTACTCCAGGCTATAAGGCTCAGGAATGCATCAGAGCCTTTCCTTAAACAAAAGTCTTACAGGGTGTGATGTGAAAAGATTAGAATTCTTTGTTCTAAACCAACTTTCAAGTTTTACAGAGTTAAAAGAAAAGACTAATATCTACTGCTTCTTACACAAGTATGAAAAGTAAAAGCATACTATAGTTTGGCAACTAATATTTTGCCCATTATGAAGTTTTAAATTATATTTGTATAAAATACACCTACATATCTCAAATATAGTAAATATAGAAGTATTACTGTGAATGATGTTGTCCACCCAGAAAACAAAATAGTTGATTTATTACATTTTTCTTTTAGTTCTGATTTTATAGACTGTATATATATAAACTTAGATAAATTGTGTAATTTTTCATATTTAATAACTGTGCTTTATTGAAATGTTTTTTACATCAGTTTTAAACTGTACTATATTAAATACACATAGATTGAACTTTAATAAAATTGTGAAATTTTTAATGTGGCCATGCTATTTGATGCAGAACAGTAATAGAATACATTTTGTGTTATTCTCAAGAACTGTCTAAATGTGGTTGCAACTTTCAACAATAGTTTCTATAAGGCAGTTAATTCCACTGCAGCTTTACAGTGCAGTGAATTGCCTCCCCACAGCTTCTTAGCCAATCTCCAAATC
>NW_008335660.1:229695-258897 GCF_000622305.1 Nannospalax galili | reverse complement strand
TCTGAGACAGGGTCTCCCTGTAGCCCCAGCTGTCCTGGAACTCACTATGTCATTCTTATGTAGACAGCCTCTGCCTCCTGAGTGTTGGGATTAAAGGTGTGTGCCACCATGCCCGGCTTCGTCTTTGAATTTTTAATTTCTAATACTGCATAGTAATTGAGCCCTCATTAAATAAATAAATAGTAATTATGCACTAAACCAAGGACATTAAATGGCTTTAAATTATGAAACTCAAATTCTAGTTGATGTTTAAAATGTAATTACAAGCCATACGTTCAAAAATATTTGGAACTATCAAAGTAATCATTAGAATATTTTTACATCTATGAAAGATAAATACAGCAATGATTGTTTGAATAATATCTATTCCTCTGTCCATGCTTAATGACACTATTTTCCCCAGACAAAAAAGTTGCTGAATTGAGAATATTAAAGTTGTGAAAGGAAGTGTGAACATTACACCAAAATAATAGACTAATTTTGTTGTTGTTTGTTTGTTTGTTTTGACAGGGTCTCCCTAGCCCCTGCCAGCCTGAAACTCACTATGTAGACCAGGCTGGCCTCAATCTTTTCTGTTGATTGTGGATTATGATGTTTATATCATCTACACACATATATACACTATACATACATTTTCATGTAAATTGTTATAATGCATATGTAAAACATATACATATCTTTCAATTCTAAAAGCATGTGTATCTTTGGAAAGTATAGCACCTTCAGATAGACTTCTAATAAAGCACTTCAATTTTCAATGAAAAGAAAGAAGGAAGGAAGGAAGGAAGGAAGGAAGGAAGGAAGGAAGGAAGGAAGGAAGGAAGAAAGGAAAGAACTGTGAAGTATGTAATGACTACTCTCCAAGGCCTTGATGTCAATCTTAAAATTCTCAGGCATGAGGAGCTTAAACTGATTTTTAAAAAAAATACACGAAAAGAGATTTTCCTGGTAGTTATGAAAATCTAGAAACTTTTCCCAACCCTTCGCTGGCTGGCCACAGAGCAAAGGTTTGAAGTAGGAAAATGGGTCATCACTTAAGAAAGAAGAGAACTGCCCACCACCCAGCACACATGCTCTTTATGAATGTGGGAAGCCTGTTTCTTATGTTTCCTGTTCCCCATCTGAAATAAAACCCCAACTTTTTAAAGTTAACCCCCAGCTCCCCTCTAACCTTGAAGCCAAAGCTGGTCTCAGCGCAAAGTGCACATTTGCAGGATTCCTGAAGTGGAGCACAGAAGACTGTGGACACCATCACTCTGCAGGAACTGACACCCCTGGAAACTCAACAAAGGGCTAAGAACACGATCAACCTTCCTTCTCCCGGCCTGTACAGAGGCTGAGGACGACATCCTTCTTTCTTCACAGGTCCGATGATGGAAGGACCCCCCTCAAGTTCAGGCCAGGAAAGAGGCCGACCTGGCTGGTCACCTGGCCAGGAACACAGCAGAGCCTGCTATAACACAGGCCCTCTGGAGCTGGGGACAGATAGGAAGAGCGTCCTTCTCATGAGGAAGGTGGCTTTGGGAGGTCATCTCAACTCTTGCGCCTAGAAACCTTTGCACCGAGTCCAAGGGGACAGGGAGACACCAGGGTGCCAAGGACAGAGATGGAAACGCGAGAAGACAGGAGGGGACGCGACGGGACAGAAGGAGATGTGAGGGGACAGAAGGAGGCCCGAGGGGACACCAGGGGATGAGAGTGGAGCCCGTGCAGAGGGAGCAGCGGCGGGTCTGTCACACGGTGTGGCTTCCCCACTCTTCACAGACGTGACCGTGGCCTCCTCTGATCCATGGTCCGCCTGCCACTGCAAATGCGGTGCGCCAGGCAGAGGCGCAGGGCGGGAGGGGGCGGAGTTAGGGTTGGGGTTCAGGAGACTAGGGGACCGCAGGGAAGACAGAAAGTGGGGACCAGGGGCGGAGGAGGGAACACCGGAGCGCAGGTGGAACCGGGCAGTAGCCTGAGGCGGGGCACGGGGCATGGGGGGCGGAGCGCAGAGAAGCGGGGAGGGGAGGAGGTGGAGACAGCGTCGGGGGAGGAGCGGAGCAAGAGGGAAGGGGAGGGCAGAGGGGGGACTGGGACAGGGTGCGCGAGTGGGCGCCAGAGGCCGGAGCAGCGCGGAGGAGAACCCGGGGGAGGGGCGGAGCGCTGGGGACCCGAGGCGGGTTCTCCCCACCGGGAAGCTTAGTTCGGCTTCGCCACATCCTCGGCGGGTTTCCAGCCTCCCATGCGCTCGCAGCTGCTGCCACTGCCTTGACCTTTCAGAACCCGGCGAGTAGACCTTAGGAGTCTCTGGGGTCTGCCTTACATCTCCCCGCTGCACTCCTTGGTTGTCCTAGAACTCATACTCCTGCCTCCACCTAAGGAACCCTGTCAGACGTCACCAAAATTGTATATATGACTATTGTAACCACTTAAGCGCAGCTCGCCCTTACAAGCCTCAGCTTTTTTCTAAGTGCCTTTCCTGTTATTAATACCTGTGTTTAAATCGATATTGAAAAACTCTTCGTAATAAGTTCCTGGGCTGAGGAGAGAGCTTCGTGGGTAAAGTTCTTGCCTTGCAACTGAGGACCTGAGTTTGCATCTCCAGAACCCACGAAAAAGCCAGATGCAACAGTACATGTCTGTGATCGCAGTGCTCCTGTGGCACAGACAGGGGAATTCCTGGAAGCTTATGGGCATGCAGTGAGAACAAGAGATCATGCTCAAACACAGACGTGCGTGCGTGCGTGCGTGCGTACACACACACACACTCCAGCTGTTTTGTAGTGACTCAAAACTGAAATTATTGCTCAAAGTGCGGTGAAGCCCAGGTCCACCTGTGTGGCGGTTTCTGAAATGAACTCGAGTTGCTATACAGGGCAGCAGGCCCTGTCTCTGACTCATCCTCTAACAGAACTGCCCTCTTTGTCTGACCAATGTCTCGCTAAATAGTTTTAGAAGCCACTTTCGCTGATATGGTGGTACATGCCTGTAATACTAGCACTCAGGAAGCAGAAGAAAGATCACTGAGTTTGAGCAACTCCTGGGCTACATACTGAGACACTGACCCCCCCACCCCCACCCAACTCCCACACACACGACAAAAAGATTAAAGCTAAATAACAGAGGAAGAGGAACACTGGAGGGTTGCGGCCGTGCCTCTTAAAGTCATTTGGGGTGTCAGCCATTGATACCTGTCTCATCATTCTCAAAAGTGGATATATTTTGTCGTCGTTGTTGCAACACTGGGGATTTAAGCCAGGACTTTGTCAGGGTAGCAGAGAAATATTACTGCTCACCGCATCTTCTCCTTTTGACCTGGCCGGTGGAATGCTGCCATCCCAAGTTAGGACGCGTCTTGCTACTTCATTTAACCCAATCTAGAAACAAGCCCAGTGGTTTGTCTCCTTGGCCTCCTGTCAGGTTGGCAATATTAACCAACACACCTGGTTGCAACCTCTTCTCAGCCCACTCACCAGCATTCTTTACAGCCCTTGCTTTAACCTTCTATGTAAATGGTATCTTCAGATCATTAAGTTCCAGATGGCACTGGGTTGGGGAATCAACCACTATCACTGACATAGATGCTTATCTTCCACCACCAAGGACTTCTCAAACTTTTAGTGATACCATGCTCTGTCCTTCAACGTCCTCCTCTCAAAATTGCAGAACAAGCCTTTTATACTGTCTTGTGACCCTACACAGTTCAGCACTGCCAACCAGGAAAGCCTATGCCCCTTTTCAGCTCTGAAGATGCTCTACAAGAGAAATGGTATTCTTTGCCAATTATTTGATCTTGCTTATCTTTCTGACCTTATCTTTTTATCTAGAGATTTTAAAAAGGCCAAAACAAAAGTATAACTCTCCACACATTAACAATCAGATCCTATTGGGAATCTGAGTGATGTGAGGTCTTATACAAACTTGTAGCCAAACTTCTAATGATTCATGACACCTACAAATGCCAACTCTCAATGACAAATGAGGCTATAAAATTTACTATTTAACAAGACATTGTGGTGCCCTATTATCTATCCACGTATGAATACCACACAAATATCACATAAGACCAAATACCTTTCCTTAGCTATAATAAAAGAATCCCTATTTCCTTGGGGGAGGGGCCGATTCTCTGAGAATCTGTCCGTGATGTTTTGATTTCTATTATAGTGTATAATATTCATTAAATCACTTCATCTCAATTCTGTTCTGGCAAAAAAAAATTTTTTTTTGATCTTTGTGAGACAGGGTCTCCCTATAGCCTCAGCTAGCCTGGAACTCACTATTTAGACCAGGTTGGACTCGAACTCCCAATATCCACCTGCCTCTGTCTCCCAAGTGCTGGGATTAAAGCATGTGCCACCACACCCAGCTTCTCCCTGGTTTCTATAGTTAGAAGGGGAGCCTATTCTGTCTTCTGGTCTACCGTATAATTTTTTTTAACTCTTAAGTAATGACAACTACATCTGATCTGGCCAATAGCATCTCTAATTGAGACTTCTTTTTGGAATGTAATCATTTTCACATCAGAAGACCTCAGGCTGAAGCCTTAAATGTATGTAGTTACTATTTCACTTTGTTCTTTATATTCTAGGTAGTAACCCTCTATCAGAAGTACAGCTGGTAGAGAGCTTTTTTATTGAGTTGCCTCTTCACAGGAATGATGGTGTCCTTTAGAGTACAGCTTTTTAGTTTCATGTGGTCCTGTTTGTCAGTTCTTGAAACTAATGATTGTGCTATAGGGGTTCTATTCAGTCTTGTAAGTTCCAGTGAATTCCCTGCTTTCCTATCTATCTGATTCATGAGTCAGATAGCAAGTCTTATGTTGAGGTCCTTGATCCATTTGGAGTTTTGTACTTGGTAATAGCCAAAGGTGGTTGATGATCAGAAGGAAACAGTTTTCCACATAACTGGTCAGTTGTTCAGAAGCATTCACAGCAACAGTGGAAGTATGCACAAGACCATACAAGCTCAAACCAGAAAATTACAGAATAGAGATGAGGAAGTAGGTAAGAAGCTCCAACCCCACCTAGGGAAACTATGGCAACAAAGGGCTTCTGGGAGGGGCAGAGACAGTTCCTTTCTAGCATAAGACTCCTGTTAGGTTAGCCTACAGTGAAAGACATTTTAAGACACAAATTAGCCTCTCTGGGCTTTATTATTTACGTAAAATTGAGTACATTAAATTGTGGGAGGGGGCAATAAGAGGATGTGGGAATGGGGGATCTAAATACCATCAAATTACAATGTATGAAAACTTAGAAAAATTCAATTAAAAAACAATAAGGGGGAGAAAACATATAGCACATAACCTTGTTCATTAATATTCAATAAACACGTTATTTGTTAAAAAAAAAAAAACTAATAAACCTAAGCCTAACACACTACCTCAGCCCCAACACAAACTCTTTAACACTAATGACTAACAAAACCCAAACTGTTAATCCTAACCATAACGTTCTAACCCTTACTGTTTCCCTAATATTCTAACCCTAACCCTTACACTAACACATTAACCCTAACTGTAATTCTAATCCTTAAAACCAATCCCTAAATCTGCTTAAATTATCTTTACTATAACAAAATGCCTGGCAAGAAGCAAGTTAAGGGAGAAAGGGTTTATTTTACATCAAAGCTTGAAGGGAAGGAAGTCCTTAATAGTAAGTAGGGAGAGCCTGGAAAGAAAAGTGTCAGCTGGTCACATCCTATAGAATCAGAAGTAGAGATGAATGCTGGTATTCAGCTGGAATTCTATCATTCAGGATGGGAATCCAGCCCACAGAAAGTTGCTACCCATATTTAGGGTATGTACTCCCACACTAGTGAACTTTGTCTAGAGAATTTCCTAATGACATGCGTGGAGAGGTTTGTTTTAAGGGTGATTCTAAATCCATCCAAGATGACAATGGAGATTAACCTGAACCTTTTTTTTTTTTTTTTTCCTGAGACAGGATCTCCCTGTAGCCCCAGCTGTCCTGGAACTCACTATGAAGACCAGGCTGGCCTTGAACTCACAGAGATCCACCTGCCTCTGCCTCCCAAGTGCTGGGACTACAGGAATGCGCCACCACGCCTGGCTCTGAACCTTAATCTTAATCCGTTTACTTTAACCTTAGTCCCTTAAGCCTAACTCAATCCAAACTCTAAATCTAACCTCACGCTGGGTCTGGTCCACAAACCACCAGAACAAAGGAAAACCACCGGTAATAAACAATACAGAAAGAAAATTTATGGAGATCTCCACAACACAGACTTTTTGGTGTATTCCTTATCTCTTTGCTGTCTATTGTTAGGTATAACATACCTAACAAATGTGTTTATTTCTTGGTATGGTTTGAGGTGATACAGCTCATCATAGCAAGAAAGGCAATGTGACAGTGATTCCATGGTAATGGGATTGCGTACCTGTGACTCCACACCTTAGTGCTGCACAAGAATAGGGAAAGTTAGCCAAGAATTGGGTCATGGATGTAAACCTGACGGGCTGCTTTCCAGACACTCACTTCCTCCAACTAGGCCCCACTTACCAAAGGTTCATCAAGTCCCCAAAATGGTACCAACAGTTGCAGATCACCTAATGAAAAAGATTTCCATTTGTGACTCCTTTTGTGCAATAATTTCTAATGCAACCCTGAGTATATAGATTATGAAATGAGTACATAAATCAAACATTTACTGATAAGTTGAGTCTATTTGAAAATAATTTTTTGGTAAGTATATAATTTTACCAGTTATTAATGAAAAAGTTTGTATGCTAATAAGGATATGCTTATTCATTTCCCGATAGATTAAATCTTAGATGAATATTTGATAATACAGCATGTAGATAATGTGTTTTAGAGCTAATAGATATTTTGGTCTTGCAACTGCCAATGCAGAGAGCATCAATATGCACACATTAGTACAAAAAAAAGACCATTTCATAATTTGCTAAAAATGATCGCTTTATTGCAACCCAATATCCGTTAAACAATATTTTTATGAAATAGAAATAATTAACTCAGATGATTTTCAAAACTAAACTTTATAATACAATACAAAGATAAACTAATTTGGTACTTAAATGCTGATTAACAGTAGGAAAATAGAAAAGTCTGTTTTCCGCAATTAAATCATTGTTTTCATAAGAGCAGAAAACTTTGGATATATAGCACTTCAATCTGGACAGTCAATCTTGTATGAGCTGAGGTGCTTCAGGCAACTGTTGATTGGCATGTGTGGCTTGACAGCATGTACAGTGTACATGTTGTATGTTCAGAACAAAGGCTGACTGCAGGTAAGTGACATGATGCAACACAAGTGAGCACTGACAGAAACAATCAATACACACTTGATTTTGAATTTTTAATCACAGTTCAAAATCTTTCAACGCTGCCAAATTTTTTGAAAACCCAGTTATGCAATCCAACAGGGAGTCACGAACCACAGACTAAACACGTGTATTTAAGCATATGTGCTTATGGGGGACAATTTCACATCCAACCAAATATACTGGCCCTGTCCCCTTGGGCTTATGGTAATCTGACAATGCAATCAGTCCAACTTCAAGTCTCTAGTCTAAATACTGTAGGAGGAATGTAAGAACCCAACAGAATCCAGTAAAGGAATCAGCAGAAGCTATTAATGACCTATTATGGCCCTTTAAAAGTTTGAAAGCATAAATTCAAATAACAAAAAGTTTCCATTAACAAAAAAATCAAGATCTATTATCTGCTTACAACAAATCAACAATGAAAAAACAAGGGCACTGCCCTCTATTTCAGAGTACTTTCTAAAGATGCTCAAAACCAGTTCATCAGCATTACAAAGAAAGCACGGTCATCAGTTCCAAATATGATATTGTTGCTAAAGATTTTCCATTGAGACACATGCGGAGGTGGAAAGTAACAAGTTCATTATGACCCAGGTTATTCCAGGATAGTAGCTGGTGTCATCCTAAGATTCTTTTTTTCTCTCTCTAGACAAGGTCTCACTATGTAACTTTCTTTCTCAGTGTCCCTAATAATACCATTTTATTTTTGATACCATACATACACAATTTAAAAACTTTAAATCTAAAAATGTAAAAATTACAGAAAAAAGGATATAAAGAAATAGTTTTAATCAATTGTAAAATAGATATTTTTAAGCAAGGTATTATTACAAAAATCGAAAGTATTAAAATTCTGCACATTGCTGGGTGTGGTGGTGTATTATTACAAAAATCGAAAGTATTAAAATTCTGCACATTGCTGGGTGTGGTGGTGTATTATTACAAAAATCGAAAGTATTAAAATTCTGCACATTGCTGGGTGTGGTGGTGTATTATTACAAAAATCGAAAGTATTAAAATTCTGCACATTGCTGGGTGTGGTGGTGTATACACTACAAAATTAAAAGGTTATAAGAAAATTCGTTAGGAAAATAGTATAACCTAAGCCTATAGTGCTGATAAAATTTAGAGTAGTTATGTCCTAGGACTTTATATTCACTAAATAATCATTGACAGTGCAAAATCTAGTCCTGAAACTCCACTCACTTAAGTGTCCTTTATATGAATAACATTTATCTTTATAACAGATCTTTTCTGTTTGACACATATTTATTGGTACCAATGCATAAAATATGCAGAAAGGCAAAACACTATAGCTTACTGAAATCTTGAAGTTATGGGTCATACCACATAGCTTAAGTGTGTGGTAGGCTATTCTATGAGCAGACACTATGATCTTAACACAATTAGAAAATTGCTTCTACAGATCAGCAAGTAGTTCCATGGTTAGGGACTGTTTAAACACCTAAAAAATTTATCTCAATGTTTCCCTACAAAGAAAAAAAATTCAACATCTAGAGACCTTATTTCTATTAATGGTAATGCTGGAGATTAAACCTAGAGCCTCACACATGGCAGACCAGTGCTAAAACAATTACTTACATACCCAGCCCTCTTTCTTCCTTGAGACAGGGTCTAAGTTGCCTGGGAAGACCTTGAACTTGCTTTTCTCCTGCCTCAACCACCAGAGTACCTGGGATTACAGTCTTTCACTATTGTGCCCTTTGGATGTTCTTCAAATAAACCACTAGAAAATGCAATATATTCATAAATTACATAGGATTTCATTCATGTTGTCAAACAGTAATTTTCATCAAGATTTCAATATACATAAATTTGAACCATTTCCTTGTAATGAGTTACAACTTTTATGTGGTTAGAATTGTAACCTTTACTTTCCAAACCACAACAATTTCAATCCAATGTCTTTTTCTATATGGACGACCTTCAAAGCCACATTATCATGTGTATTTGAGTGGATGTATGAGAAATGAAGACAACCTCACATTGCATTCTTTTACAGGGCTTATCCCAGATAGTTTCATGTCTTCAAATGAAAATTCAAAGAATTTTCTCAAATGAAGGTCTTAAAACATTTCTCATATTCATACATCTTTTCTCTAGGGAGTCTGTTCATGCTTTCAAAAAAAAAAAAAAAACCTTGAAAGTTCACCATTTGTTTTATATTCATTAGAGCTTTATCCCAGCACCCCACACATTTGAAGAGAATTGTAAAGTTTTTACAGGTTGTTTACATTCATAGGGTTTTTCCTCCAGCATGCATTTTCCCATGTCTTCGAAGTGAACGGTGACATGTGAAGGATTTTCCACAATCTTTACATTCATAGGGTTTCTCTCCAGTGTGAATTCGTTCATGAATTTGAAGTAAATAAGGATAAATGAAGGACTTACCACATTGTTTACATTCATAGAGTTTTCCCCCAGCATGAGCTATTTTATGCCTTTGAAGAGAACTATGACTTATCAAAGCCTTTCCACACTGTTTACATTCATAGGGCTTTTCTCCAGTGTGAATTTTTTCATGCATTTGAAGAGAACTGTGACTTCGAAAGGCTTTATCACATTGCTTACATTCATAAGGTTTTTCACCAGTGTGAGTCCTTTCATGCATTTGAAGGAAACAGGGATAAAGAAAGGCTTTACCACATATATTACATTTGCAGAGTTTCTCTCCAGTATGAGACCTCTCATGCATTTGAAGGTAACATGGATAAATAAAGGACTTGCCACACTGCTTACACTCATAGGGTTTCTCTCCAGCATGAATTCTTTCATGCCTTCGAAGGGAACTTTGACTTCTGAAGGCCTTACCACATTGCTTACATTCGTAGGGTTTTTCTCCAGTATGAGTTCTTTCATGTAACTGAAGGGAACTTGCACAACTGAGAATTTTACCACACTGCTTGCACTCATAAAAACCACTATGAGTTTTTTCATGTATTCGAAGATAACCAGCACTTTTAAAAGTTTTACCACATTGTTCACACTCATAGGGTTTTTCACCAGTATGTGTTCTTTCATGGGCTTGAAGAAGACTTTGACATCTGAAGGTTTTACCACACTGTTTACAATCATAATGTTTTTCTCTGGTATGGGCTCTTTCATGTAATTGAAGGGAACTGTTAGCTTTGAATCTCTTACCACACTGTATACATTCATAGGGTTTTTCTCCACTATGAATTTTTTCATGCCTTTGAAGGAAAGAGGGACAAATAAAGGCCTTACTGCATATCTTACATTGATAGGGTTTTTCTCCAGTATGAGACTTTTCATGCTTTTCAAGTAAATAGTGATAGACAAAGGACTTACCACATTGTTTACATTCATAGGGTTTTCCTTCAGCATGAGCTTTTTCATGCACTTGAAGATTACTGAGACGTCTAAAGGCTTTGCCACACTGTTTACATCTGTAAGAATTTTCTCCAGTATGAGCTCTTTCATGTAACTGAAGAGAACTGGAAGAACTGAGAGTTTTACCACACTGTTTACATTCATACAAACCACTATGAGTTTTTTCATGGATCCGAAGATTACTGAGACTTTTGAAGGCTTTACTGCATTGTTTACAAGAATAAGGTTTTTCACTAGTATGAGTCCTTTGATGTACTCGAAGTAAACTGTGATATCTAAAGGCTTTACCACACTGCTTACATTCATGAGGTTTTTCACCAGTATGAATTATTTCATGTACTCTAAGACGGCTGAGACCTCTGAACGCTTTACCACATTGTTTACATTCATATGGTTTTTCTCCAGTGTGAGTTCTTTCATGTAGCTGAAGGGAACTTGGGCAACTGAGAGTTTTACCACATCGTTTACATTCATAGGGTTTTTCTTCAGTGTGAGTCCTTTCATGTACTCGAAGATAACTGAAACCCCTAAAGGCTTTGCCACATTGTTTACATGCATAGGGCTTTTCTCCAGTATGAGTTCTTTTATGTAACAGAAGGGCACTGGAACAACTGAGACTTTTACCACATATTTTACATTCATAGGGTTTTTCCTCAGTATGACTTCCTTCATGTATGCGAAGATAACTGAGACTTCGAAAGGCTTTACCACATTGTTTGCATTCATAAGGTTTTTCACCAGTGTGTGTTCTTACATGGACTTGAAGTAAACATGGATAAATGAAGGATTTACCACACTGTTTACATTCATACGGTTTTTCCCCAACATGAGTTACTTTATGTCTTTGATAAGAACTGTGATCTTTGAAGTCTTTACCACACTGTTTACATGCATAGGGTTTCTCTCCACAATGAGTCCTTTCATGTCTTTGAAGGAAAGAGGGACATAAAAAGGCTTTACTACATAGCTTACATTTATAGGGTTTTTCCCCACTATGAGATTTTTCATGTAGCTGAAGGGAACTCTGACCTCTGAAAGCTTTACCGCACTGCTTACATTCATAAGGCTTTTCCCCAGTGTGCGTTCTTTCATGCCTTCGAAGGAAGGAGGGACACAAAAAGGCTTTACCACATATCTTACATTTATACGGTTTCTCTCCAGTATGAGATCTTGCATGCAATCGAAGGGAACTGTGACCTCTGAAAGTTTTACCACATTGTTTACAGACATATGGTTTTTCCCCAGTATGAGTTCTTTCATGCCTTTGCAGGAAAGAGGAACAACGAAAGGCTTTACTACATATCTTACATTTGTATGGTTTTTCTCCAGTATGAGACCTTTCATGGGTTTGAAGTAAATAAGGATAAATGAAGGACTTGCCACATTGTTTACATTCATAGGGTTTTTTCCCAGCATGAGCTATTTTATGTCTTTGAAGGGAACTGTGACTTCTCAAAGCCTTACCACATTGTTTACATTCATATGGTATTTCTCCAGTATGAGTTCTTTCATGGACTCGAAGATTACTGAGACTTCTGAAAGCTTTAGCACATTGTTTGCATTTATAGGGTTTTTCTCCTGTATGAGTTCTTTTGTGTCTTTGTAGGAAAGAGGAACAAAGAAAGGCTTTACTACATATCTTACATTTATAAGGTTTCTCTCCAGAATGATACCTTTCATGCATTTTAAGTAAATATGGATAAATAAATGACTTACCACATTGTTTGCATTCATACGGTTTTTCCGCAGCATGAATTATTTCATGTCTTTGAAGGGAACTGTGTCCCCTGAAGGCTTTACCACATTGTTTACATTCATAACATTTTTCCCCATTATGAGTTCCATTGTGAAATGGAAGGTAACTAAAGGAACTGAGAGAGTTATTACTATATGGTTTATATTCATAAGACTTTTCTTCAGTATGACTTCCTCCATGTGTGGAAAGAGAACTAAGACATAGAAAGGCTGTTCCACATTGCTTATATTCATAGAGCTCTTCTCCACTGTGAGTTTGCTGATGTATTCCATACAAACTTGGAAAACCAAAGGGTTTTGAATATACCTCATATTCACACGGTCCACTTATGGTATGGGTTCCAATGTGTCTCTGAATACTTGTGAGACAATTAGAGTTAAACTGCTTCTTTCCACATTCTGCAAGCTCGTACTGTGTGTATCCAGAGTGAGTTATGATGAGCCTATTAAAGGATAAAGGACAGATGGAAAACTTTCCCATGCAAATTACATTCACATAATTTAACTCCAGTAGAAAATTTTGGACTCCTATTGAGATTTGGTACCTAGAAGGTTTCTCCAAATGGATCACCTTCTTTATGCTCACAGACTATCTACCATGTAACTTCTGTAAAAAAAATGGTGCACACATTACTAATGGTTCCTTTATTAATAACTCTTTGTTTATTTGTAGGTCTTGTACTTAACACTATTCCCCAAATGAGGCAAATTGTATGCTTTCTGCAATATCTAAATGTTCTCACACTAAAGGGTCTGATGATTCTGCAATATAATTCTCAGAGCTACTATCAAACAGCAAAAGTCATATATACATTTTCTCAGTACTGTTTCCAAGTGAATTGTTTTGCAAATCTGGACAGCTTTCTTAAATGGAATTACTTTTTATATTTTTATGTACATGAGTGTTTTGGTTGCATGTGCGTAAGTACACCATGTGCATACAATGCCCACACAGGCCAGAAGAGGGCATCTAGATCCCCTTACAGACAGTTACTAGCTGCTGTGTATTAGGAATGGAACCAGGGTCCTCTGCAAGAGCAGTCAGTGTCCTTAACCACTGAGCTATCTCTCCTGCCCTAGGATTACATTATTTTTCATGGAACTTTTCTAACAGTGAATAAGTTTAAAGTTGTGTCTACTTTGTTTACCTATTCATAAATTTTCATGACATATTAAGATTTTTCTTAAGACATTTTCTTCCACTTTTATATGTAATTTACCTTGTATTTCTTTCACAATGTTTGTATGGGTCTTCAACGGTCTGGTTTCCCCATCCGATTCCTAAAATGTAGACCCAGAAAAATTACTACAAATGATTAGAAACTACAAAAATGTTCTAGTTTCTAAACTCAATGCACCCATGCCTGATTTATTCACCTAGATCTTCCTTTTCTACATACTAAATCACAGAACCAAACTACACTTGTCTGGTGAAGTGAAGGAAGGTTAGCATTCTTACCCATAGAAGCGAGGTTACTGCATATTTCCAACATCACATCAATATACAAATTCTTCTGAGAAGGATTTAGCAAAGACCACTCTTCCTGGCTGAAGTTCATAGCCACATCCTCAAAGGTCACTGAATCCTAAAACATTCGGTATGTATGAATAACAGAATGTTGAGACTGATAGCACTATAGATCTACAGTCAAAAACTGAGAAGGTATTTGCATAATTCTAGTCTCCAAATATTTATTCCATGACAAAGAGATTCTAAGGCTAGAACTGACCTATTCAGAAAGGAAATATCAGAGTAGGTGCACTCCTGTCATTATTGTGTCCAGGGACTAGGATGTGTTACTGAGTCACCCCAATTTCTTTTTCTAAAGTGGATCTCTAGAACCTGTAATAAAGTCTACTGAATGATATACAGAAGGTTGCTTTTCTTAATAAAATCCTGTGCACAAAGTCTAACTTTTACTGGTATCAGGGAATCTAAATTTCTGGAAGACATTGTACCAACATTTATAGCATTTCCCTTAATCTATATAACAGTACTTCCCTTAATATAAATGACTTACGGACACATTATGGCATTTTTATAATAGTCTGTTGGTTTTTTGAAAATTCTAAATACAGTAGTACTGACAGACTCAGTCCCCCAAAACGTTGAGGGCAATGAGTTTCACACATGTTGTCACAATTTGTTAAAGGGGGAATTTCACCTGTGCTATCTAATAATGTCAAATGAAAGCGTGAGACATCTGAAAGCAGTTACACTAGGCCAAATTTAACCAAGCAATAAATTTGAAGAAAAGCAGCAATGATCCTAACAGAACAAATTTTAAATATTTTTATACATTTCTTGCTTGATGATGTCATATATCCACCTCCCTCTTCCACAGCAGTCTTAGACTAACAAAATATTTTAAAATATTCATTCAGCAACTGTCAAAACAAAATTGAACAATCACATGGTACATGTTTTTTCAAAGTAGCAAAGTGTGTTATGTGCTATAGTCCCGGCAACTGGGGAGACTGATGTGTAAGACTGCTTGACTCAGGAGCTTTCAAAGTCTGCCTACAAAACACAGCGAGACCCCCTAACCCAGGAGTGAGAAAAAGGAAGGAGGTGGAAGTCGGGGCCACTAAAATGTCACCTCTACTGAATTATACCTTTATAAAATCACATAAAATCTCACAGTTTTTTGGTAGTCAGCTAAATCTGTATTTCCAAACCTACCAGTAATACAAGTGCCTAAGGATTAAAAAGTTTCCTAACAATAGTGTCATGTCCTAAAATAGATGAAGGACTTTTAAACTATACTATAGACATAAAAGGCCAAAAATAAAATAAAATTCCCACCATTTAATAGGCTGCCATTTGGAGACTAACCTTTAGTCATTACACAAATGGCCATTCTACAAAAATAAAAAAATTTACTCTGTAAACTTCACTGCTCAAAAAGCTGACATGCCTACCCATCACTATGTATGGACTCTATAAACTAAGATTAAGTCATTTCTGCCTTAACTGCTATCAAAAGAACTTCCATTCCTTTTCAGTACTGCAAATCCCTTTCTGAGAACTTGCCTGCTGCTTCCATGAAGTATTTCAATAAATTCTTTGCCCCACTATGGTTTATAACTATAGATCTTAAAGAAGAACCTGCTACTACAGATTTCTCAATATGCTATACCTGTATATTAATGCTGCGCCCAACCTTGGCCAGAGAAGTTTCTTCTATAGTGCTCTGCAGTTAATGAGACTTGTGATTAGTCAAAGTGCTGAGAGTAACTGCCTACTGAATGCTCAGCGCTAAACCAACATGTATATCAACTCTCTCTCAAAGATCAGGGAACATCACAGAGGAGGGGCAGAAAGAATATAAGAGCCAGAGAGGGAGGAGGAATGCTATGAAATGCTGTCTTTCGGTCATGGCATGGCCAGTATACCCATGAATGTACTGCAGCTATGATTACCCACACAAGATAAGTCAACAAGATCAATCATTGTCCCAACAGTCAGCACTAAGTGGCTTCAGTGGGTTATTTTTAAAATAAGGAGACAACACGAAGTGGGCGGGGATGAGTTGGAGGCTCCTAGGAGAAGTAAGAAGGACTTGGGGGCTCCTGGAGGAAGGAGAGTTGAGGTACACATGACCCAAGATGCATTTCTGTATATATTAAATTGTCAAAGACTAAATGAAAGTCTTTCTATTAAAAAAAAAACAAACAGACTCAAAATTCCTAATCAAAATATTCTCAAAAAACAAAAAACAAAAAAAAAAACACCTCATTCTGAAAGTTGTGTGTGGTGGCTCCTGCCTATAACCCCAAGCACTTGGGAGGCTGAGGCAGGAGGATCATGAATTCAAGGTCAGTTTGAACATTCAAGAGGCTGAGATAAGAAGACTGCCCTGAGTTTGAGGCTAACCTGGGCTACAGTGTGAGATCCTGTCTCAAGTAAAACCTGAAAAAATTTAGAAAAATAAGATTCAGCCAAGCATGGAGGGAGACTAGTGAAAAGCCTGTAGGGCAGCAGATGTAGAACTGTTGGTAGATGCCTGCCTAGCATGAACAAGGCCTTGAGTTCCACCCCCAGCACTGCACATGGGTGTGGGCATGCCTGTAATCCCAGAACTTTGAAAAGGACCAGAAGTTCAAGGCTGGAGCTGGAAAGATGGCTCATAGGTTAAGAGCATTGGCTGCTCTAGCAAAGGACCTAGGTTCAGTTCTTAGCACCCACATAGTGGCTAACTGTCCCTAACTCCCGTTCCAGGAGATCCGACACCAGCTTCTGGTCTCCATGGGCATTGTACACATGGGTGCACTTACATACATTCAGGGAAAACCCTAAAATAAAAATAATAAATAATTTTTTTAAAAAAGACTCAGGAAGTAAACAACTCACAGTCTTAGAAAGTCCCTGAAACATACCTTTTACCATTTTACCAGTTCACTAGACATAAGCCTCAAGTTAATAATGAGTCTTAAAACCCAGAATGTCCAAACCAGAACATGAAAGGGATAGATGACAGGATTGACACTTGGCTCCAGAAAATTCACATTGCCTCCCAATTTCAGGAAACCTAAGAATTCCCATCTAAATCTAATCTTACTCAATCTAAGGGAACTAACCCTAACCCACCTCTGGGATGAACAGACTATTTCTGTTTTACCAACTAGACATTTCAGCCATGAGTGTACAAAGATGCCTGGCTACAAGTATCTGGTAGAGCCATGTCCAAATCCAAATTGAAGAGTCACTGGAAGCAGAACTGTCCTTCTCCCTTATAGGGGATAAGGCCATTCTAGATCAAAACCCCCATGTTCAGGTAAAACTTGAAACCTAACAAATATCCTTAACTTTGGTCTCGGACTATAAGAACATTTCTCCCTCTGAGGACTAACAGGACCCTGGGGTTGTATAGGCCCTCATGTTCACCAACTCTGTGAATGAGCGTCAGATAACCCTATACATGGCAAAGACTATGACTACCATTGCAAACACATAAACTACATTATCTTCCTTGATTACCTTTTCTGGTTTAACATTTTGGTCCCAGGTCTTTCTCAGTGGCATGAATGGTAAGTCTCAACTAGGTCACTTTATATTTGTATAGCACCTTTTCACTCATTTGTTTTTGGTCCTATCTAGCTGCCCAGTTCTTCTAGGTAGGCACATCACATTCAAAGTCCAGGCCCATTTAAAATATTTGGAGGCTCTGCCCAGCATGGTGGCTCAGGCCTTTAACCCCAGTACTTGGGAGGCAGAGGCAGGCGGATCCCTGTGAGTTCAAGGCCAGCCTGGTCTACATAGCAAGTTCCAGGTCAGTTAGGGCTATAGGGACATCCTGTCTCCAAAAAGCCCCCTCCCCAAAAATATTTGGAGGCTCCAAAGGCTCTTACAGTGTTCTCAAAACAGAGCCACCTATCTAACAAAGGCCTAGGGTGGTCTATAGCCTCAAATACCCTCCCAACAATATCTACCATACATCCCTACAGCATGGAACAAGTCACCCTGAAGAATGGGGTACCTCACCCCCAAAAGCTCACTAATAGTTGCTCCTGGCCAAGTAGCCCATAAGTTTAACAAAAAATAAATAAAATAAAAAAAAATCAAAGTGCAATAACTTTCCTGGAAGGCCCAAACATTCTTTAAAACCTGGAGATTTGAAGAGCTCACCCCCGCTCATTGACTGTTGGTAACTGCAGTTATGCTCATACAACTCCTATCTTGGTAGTAAAATAGGTTGCTCACCCTTTTAGACTTTAAGGATATTTTTTTCTTTTATTACTACTATTCCCATCTACTCTGCCTCCCAGTTCGTATTTGCCTTTGAACACAAGGACGCTGAACTCAGGTTATTCAACTCACTAAGAGTGTCTTACATAAGGGCTTCTTGGAAAGCACCCACCTCTTTAGGTAAGTCCTAGTCGAAGACTTTTCCTCCTTTAAATTTGCTCAGGCTGGAGACAGTGTTCAGTGGGCTCTTACATAACATGCATGAGAACTTGGGTTTGATCCTCACTACCACGAAAACACTAAGTAAATCAATTATAAATTTCCCTATGGTAGTAACACATTTTACTACAGTAGCATGATTTATTAGAATCTACAGCTCAGACAAACTTGTGTCACATCTGAACAGTGTCCTAACTCATCAGAAATCAGTGTCAGGTAGATACAAGTTTTTCTCTTCAAAAGCATAGAGCTTTCTACAAATTATTCAATTCCTGAGACACTACCAATTCTGAACATGGCAAGGGTCTCATTCTTACTATGAAGACTTCAGCCAAAAAGCAACCAAGAACCATCTTGGACATGGCAGTGTTTGTAGAATTTGGATTCTATGCATTAGCCATATGGCTAAAGCCCTTTATGAGGCTTTAAGGAGACTGGAAGAACATGAGATTGGAGCTCTGTGATAACAAGGAATCTGAACCTCCTGAAACAGTTAGAACTGTTACCTATGCTCCAGCATTAGCTCTCTCTGACCATACTGAATGAACCCTTTTCCTCTATGTACATGTAATAAAGGGAAATACCATGGAGAATGTTAACCCATTCCCAGGGCCCTCTCAGCACCCAGCTGCTTATCTTTCCAAGTCATTAGACCTGGTATCATAGGGCTGTCCTCCATTTCTCAAGATACTGGCAGCTTTGGCTCTCCTTATTGGGAAGACCTCAAATTAACCCTAGAACAGAGTACAACTGTTTCCACACCTCACACTATCCTTCAAAGTCTTAACTTCAACTCCAGGGAGCTCCATTAATTTCAACTCCATTGGATCTCAGATAACAGAATCAACAAACACCAAACTCTAACTCCAAGACTTATTATAAAACCTTGTCAAACCCTAAATCCTGCGACCTCACCACCAAATCTTAATCTTGCAGCTCTTCTATAGCATCCCTGTGGAGACAACTGACCACACCTGCTGTGCTACATCAGTAATCTAAGATCACCCATTTTCCCAGCATGGTTACCCAGGTCACCAAAGTAGTTTTATGGTGCCAGAACAGATTTGGGGGCACAAAATAATTTCCACGGAGATCATAGAATCTGGGTCCCATCTAGGTATGTCCCAGGCACCTGATTCCTCCAAGGGGCGGGGCCTGCTGCAGAGAATTGACTGTTAGCCATGGAGGGAGGGGCTTCTGGGCACCATCTTGGGACAGAAGTGGCGAGCTGGGGTGGGGTGGTGTGAAGAGAAAGATGGCCCCGCATCTCCCGCGTGGATGTGAGAGGGGGCATTTACCAACCTGGGACAAGACTGTGGGCCCAAGATGCACGGGCAAAAGTTAACAGAGACTGTGGGTGGGCGTAGAAGCAATCTGGAACTGTGGGCCCAGCCATGCAAAGGTGGGTGCCAGGTGCTTGTTTCTTTGTAAGTTCTTCCATTTACCCCCTCCCTACCCAAGATATAAAATGAAAATTTCACATAAAGATATGTTTTGTGGTTTGCCTGACAGCACAAGAGACCCCCAAGAGAACTCGGGCGACACTAGGTCACTCCATTAACATCCCACAAAAAGTAGAACCAATTACCATTCAAGTGGGACAGGAATGAAACTTAACATCACATAAATGGGCCTATGCTTTCCATGTGACCCACATCAAGGCAGTCATCCAGAAAGAAAGAAGTCTCCTCACTGCTTCTATTACACAATTAAACATGTCCCCGAGACTTTGGCCCTGATAAAGCTGCCTGGCTTCCAATTCAGGTGGCCATATCACAAAGTCCATAAAAAGCACATTTCAACACATGCTAGGGTACTAATAGGTGAGACAAGCAGATCACCTTCCATGCCAGGCTTATTTCCTAACCCATTCTCCCCACATCCAAAATACACCCCCTGGAAACCCATTAGCTTCACAGACACACCAGAATGGTTAGAAAACTCTGAGTAGTTCCCGCTTCCTGGATTTCCCCAATGGAACACCCTTACCAATTTTCATCCATTTAATTTATATATATGTATAAATATATATATATATGGCAATGTCATGCAAACTGTTTAAAAATACTTCCTCCTAACCCCAATTAATAAGCCAGAGTCCAATTAGTGCTGACCATATGAGCATGGGAGTGGGGTCATCACCTGAGGAATGGACAACTGATAGGACCTGAACCTTGGGTTAGAGGCTGATATAGCTGATCCATCTCTGGCTGTATAGAGACACTTATTGTCAGCATTTTGACCAGTTATGAGTGTCTGCACTGACCCACTGCAGAAAGCAGCTTCTCTTACCAAGGTTGACAGCAGAAATCTTTGTGTATAAAGTCATGCAAATTTTAACAGCATCTGTACATAGACAGGTTAATTTTCCAAACCTTGACCTAACCTGTTGTCAGGCCAATCCTGAAGATTTCCTCAGACCTTGTTCCTTTCTACAGCCCATGCAAAGAAGAGAGGTATACCAGGGGAAGACTCGAGATAGATTTAACTGACATACATGCACAGGGCTCAAATATCTACAAGTTCTAGTAGATACTTTACCAGAAGAATGGAAGCATTCCTCAATTGTACATAGAGGGTCTCAAAAGTCACCACTGTCCTCTTGGAATATATTATTCCTGAATTCAGATTGCTCATCCCTATGGTCTGAGAGCAGCCTGGCTTTCATTTCCAGTATTATTCAATGACTGAATCTTTCAAAATTGAGTATTATCTTCACACTACTTGGCTATTTTGTACCCAACTTACTCTTATTCTAGAATGATCATTCATTTGATTTTCTACCTAGTCAGTGTATGTGCCTCAACTCCTCAGGGACCCCTTCTAACATAGAACTAATACCTATTGCTGTCCTCCTGATACCTGGACTAACACCTGCACCATTACCTTAACAGCTCCTGACAACCACATGACCCCTTACCAACCAATCTCTCTGGGCTAGTGAGAGGGCTGAATGGGTAAAGGTACTTGTCAAAACACATACACACACACACACACACACACACACACACACACACACACACACACAAATATACAAATATATTTTTAAAATCCACAACAACCAACCCCTTCCTGTACTCCTTTTAGTGATCTCAAAGAGTTCTTTAGCAGAAACCCCTCCTATTGGAACTTCAAGGAATTCGGCATTATAGTGGGTATGGGTACTGAAGTAGGTGGACTTGTATTGGTTACTTATGCATATAACATGTTGGCTGAATTAGTCATGAGACTAGACCACATCTCAAGGCCCTTTAAGACAAGGTTGATTCTCTTGCTGCAGTGGCACTTCAAAACCACTGTGCCCTCAGCATGTTTATGGACTTGCAAAAGGTACCTGCCTGGCCCTGGGAGAATGCTATGCTTATGTCAATTTATACCAGATTACAGCTAAAAGGATAAGAATAGATATCAGATATAAAAGCAAGCCTCTAAAGGAATGGCTCTTATGGAAGGACATATAGGGCTGCCTTCCTAGGTTAGGGTTAGGGTCATGGTTAGGGTAAAGGTGGCCCTTGCTTAACTAACCTTCTGGTACAACTGGTACCTTTCAGATTATAGGCCATTAAGCTCCAGAGAGTATTGTCTCTAAGATATCAACCATTACTGTCAACAAATGCTAGCTCTTGATCTCCAAATGATGTCAGCTTGATTGGACTTTTAAATTCTTGCAACAGTAACCCTCTCTCCCCTCCCCAAATTCCTCTCAAGCCCCTTTATGCCTTACAGTCCTACCACTCTATGGCAGATCGGCAACACCAGGAACTAGGGTTCCCTGTTGCCCCTACTCAGCTGAAGCAACTCCAGAATCAGCTCACAGAATAAAAGAGATTTGGTTTTTGACAGAGGGAGAGGGGAGGGAGGAAGAGCGGGGGGGGGGGGTGAACTTTTGAGAGCTTTTTTAAAAATTTATTATTTTAATTTATGTGTATGAGTGTATTGCCTGCATGTATCCGAGTGCACCCATGTTGTGCGATGCCACAGAGGTCAGAAGAGGGCTTTGGATGCCCCTGAAACTGCAGTTAAGGACAGTTTGTAGCCGCCATGTGGGCGCTGGGAATCGAACCCGGGTCCTCTGCGAGAGCAGTCAGTGCTCTTAACCGCTGAGCCAACTCTCCAGCCCCTCAAGAGCTTATTCTTAAGCCAAGTGAGTAACACCATGACCTGGGAACATAGATTCAAGCTCCCTTGAAAGACATGTACCAATGTGAAAATAGATACATGATATTAGCTACAGAGCACAGCAAGTCATAAAACAAGGTGGTTACCAAGGGCATTGGTGAGGACTACAGGCAGGTGGGCTACAGGACAGTGGAAAAACTTAAAGGTTTGAGATGCTATCTGATGACATTCATAGCTTTTGGATTGGGAGAAACCAGTGGTCTTCTAAGAAAATATTTTAAAGGTCCTGACAGTGACAAGAATGTTAGAGCAGACACAGAAGTAGGCAATGAATGGCTTTCAAAGGGGCTAAAATTGACCCCAAGATAATTTGGCTCTGGTCTGTAACATTTTAATTCTCTACAACCATGGAGTTTGGCCATTTGGCCTTGTAGATCTTAATAAAGTTGTTTTTCTTTTTTTTTAGGAATCTGTTTCCATAGTGACCCATTTGTCCAAGCATCACATTCTGTGCCATGTGGACACTGAATGTTCCTTTAGGTCCTTACAGTGCTAAGAAGGTTCATCCCTAGGATCTGATAAATATGGGGCTGAGTAGACAGGAAAGCAGCCTTCATTCGAGAGAAATAGTTGGTAAAGCAATTACAGACTATATCCCTAGATTATCTAAAATTTACGATTCAGATCTATCTTTTTTTCCACCTTCTGTGTCAGATATAGCATTTACACGTGACATAATAGAAATCTGTTTAAAATTCAAATAATCACAAAAATAGTGTGGCTTAAATAAAGGTAGCAGTTGAAGGAAACAGTCATTTAAACTAACCACTTAATCATACTAGACTGACTACATGATTTCCCATGTCTACAGTTATGTGTACTTTATGAAGTATTTTGATGGTTTGTAGTAGCTGAAATAATTCATAATCTTCTAATCTTAGTTTTCTTTCTGGACAGTTTGGCCCAATTCTATAGCTATAACCTCATGCCAACTGAAGAGTTAGGAAAGACTGGTCTTTAATGTCTAAATTATTACAACTTGTATTTGTGACTAATAATTTCACTTGTTATTATTTTAGTATTACATTGAGTTCTTGTTTAGGGAATTAAATGGACAGTCACATTAAAGAAGAATTTAAATAAAAATGCATTCTAAAGTGACATTATATTGTTAATAAAATTGTCTTTTCCACCAGGTGGGTGGTACACTCCCAAGACAAGCTTGGTCTACATAGTGAGTTCCAGGCCAGCTAGGGCTATAGGGAGATTCCGTCTCAAAAAGACAAAAAAATAAATAAATAGCCGGGCGTGGTGGCGTACGCCTTTAATCCCAGCACTTGGGAGGCAGAGGCAGGCGGATCTCTGAGTTCAAGGCTAGCCTGGTCTACATAGTGAGTTCCAGGACAGCTGGGGCTACAGGGAGACCCTGTTTCAAAAAGACCAAAAAATAAATAAATAAATAAATAAAATTCTCTTTTCCTTATGTACCATTATTAGTGAGAAAGATAGAAACAGACCAGGCTTGTGAGAAATTGGGATTCCAATAAACATTATGTAATTTTGTGAGCATAACCAAAGATTTCTCATTTCATAATTAGAAATGGAAATGAAACTCAAACATGAATCCTTTGGTAATACTGCCCACTTACTTCTCATTAGAAAAATACAAATGTTGTCTAACATATGTACACACATATGTGTACATACACATACAAATACACACACACACACACACACACACACACACACACAGAAATACATACCCACAGAAAAATGACAGGCTTGGTGGCCAAGTGCCTTTACCCACTGAGCCACCGCATCAGTCCAGCAATTCCTTTTAATATAAGAACAATTAAGTCAAAGGAACTGACAGATTCAAATATTAAAATTAAGGGAATCAAAACAACAAAAAAAAAAACAGAATAGAAATCTGCAATGCAAAATTTTGTTCAGAGTAAAAATGAACACATGCTTTATATTATAATGAGGAAATATCAACAGGAAAAGTGTTTAAAAGACACTTTATATATGAAAACAAAGCCTAACTACTTGGTAATGAGGAAATAGCCAAATAAAACATCAAGTTAGGGACAGGGTTCTCATAGGTATTCCCAACTGCTGATGGCCACAGCAAACAAAGTTTATTCCATGGAGCCAGAGGCCAAACTATTTCCCATAATTTAAACTTTAAAATCATCACAGGAAGCTGGGTGTGGTGGCACACAGTTGTAATCCCAAATTCTGAAAAGCGACAAAGGATATTAAGCTCAGTCCTAGTACATAGTGTCTGTCTCTCTCTCTCTGTGCCTCTCCCTCCTCTCTCTCTCTCTCTCTCTCTCTGTATGTGTGTGTGTGTGTGTGTGTGTTTTTGAGACAGGTTCTCCCTGTAACCTCAAGCTGACCTGGAACTCCCTATGTATGCCAGGCTGACCTTGAACTCACAGAGATTCGCCTGCCTCTACCTCCCGAGCACTGGGATTAAAGGAGTGTGCCACCATACCCAGGTCTTTTTTTGTATTTTACTTATTTTGTGTTATCTGGAGGGGAGAAAGTGTAAGTGGAGGTCAGAGGACAACATAAGTAGTGTAAGTAAACAAAATGCCCCCAGTCAGGTGAAATTGATGAGAGGACACATACAGTAGATCATCTAAAGACCAGAGGGAGAAACTGGAGTGAAAATATGGTATTGGCCAGGTGTGGTGGCACATGCCCTTAATAATCCCAAGTGGATCTATGAGAGATCAAGGCCAGCCTGGATTACTACATAGTAAGTTCCAGCCTAGTTGGGGCTATAGGGAAACCCTGTCTAAAAATAACAAAACAAAAAGAATTAAGGTATTCAAAAGCACTCAACAGGTTAACACACACACACACACACACACACACACACACACACACAAAGCACTTGAGTATATTGTGGTATTGACAAAGATCTGTACATGCCTGGGAAAGAACACATTTTAAAAAGATGAGAAGGTCCTCAGCCCTGACTTATCTGCAGGATTGGTTCAGCAGTTGGTCAAGGCTGAAGCAGCTCTGAGCGGCCTGGCTGTTTAAAAGGCCCTAACACAGTCATCCATGAAACATACAGGTGAGGTTTTTCTTTCTTCTTTTAGCTCCTGGCATTCAAGGAAAGCAGTCAAAACAATGCCCGAATACAAGCTGCAGCAGTGGCTTACAGCAAGTTATAACAAGTACTAGACTCTCTGGAGAAATACTCTGAAAAGGTCACTGTAGTGGTTTAAATGAAAACTGTTCCCTACAGGTTCATGTATTTGAACTCTTTGTTCCCAGTTGGTGGCATTCTTTGGAAAGTATATGGAACTTTTGGAAGGTGAGCACTACTGGAAGAAGCATGTCACTGGGAATGGGTTTTGAAATTTTTATAGCCTGGCCTCAATTCCTGTTCTCTCTCTGCTTCCTGTGTGTGGATAAAATGTGATCTCTCTGCTTCCTGGCTTCTAGAACAGTCTCATGCTCCCCAGGCCTTGCCTTTTCCACCATGATGGACTGCATCTGCTCTGAACTGTCTGTCGTAAGCTAACACAAACCATCTTACTGTTATTTTTGATCACAGTATTTTATGAGAGAAACAGAAAAGAAATACAGTCACTAAGCAAATGGCAAACTACAGCCTACACCAACCAAGAACAGCAAACAGTGGACAAGAAAGGAACTGATTGGTAGTTTTACTCCATTATAACAATTCAAATATTCATTATCAACAACAGCAACAACAAAAAAACCCCACAAAGAATACAAACAGAAATATGTGGCTCATGACTGTCCACCCTCCCCCACTCCCTGCAAATTTACCTGAGAGAAATCATCTCTGAAAAACCTCACCTAATAGACACTTTAAAACAATGGTAATAAATTCTGACCATGTACCTAAAACAGGTCAAAATATATGAGGCAAAAAATTACAGGACTGCAAACAGAGGTATCTCACTGAACTCCTAGAACATCTACCACAGCCTGAGAAGGATGTGAGAGAAGGGATGGAAAGAGGTGATTAATGGCTAAGGAACTCAGCTGGAAAGGTCAAGTAACTTACAATGACTTGGAGAACAGCAGTGTAACTGGTTGAAAAGTACTATTTGAACATTGTAAAGTAAAAGTGGAGAGGATTCAGAATGTTTGTAAAAGACTGCCTAAAATAATAAGACATGCCCACTGCACCGACCTACTCAGCATATACTGTATATATGTTTTGATACATCACAACATAGGTGGCCCACACGTACAATGCCAACTCTCTAGAGGCTGGCACCCGAGAGAGTTCAAAGCCAGGCTAGGTTATGTAGTGAGTTCAAGCTAGCCTGTTTTAAATAAGACCATGTCTCAGAAAACAAAACAAGTAGGGCTGATGGCTCAGCAGTTAAGTTTTGCAAAAAAAAACAAAAAACAAAAAAAACAAAAACAAAAAAACCCTGGGTTTGGTTCCCAGCACTCACATGGTAACTTACAACCATGTGTAATTCCAGTTCCAGGGGACTCAGTATTCACTTCTGGCCTCCATCACCAGGCACACATGTAATTTACATACATACGTGCAGGCAAAAGTCTCATACACATAAAGAAAAAAACAAATCTTAAAAAGAGAAAGTCACACTGAAACCCATAAATAAGGACATTTATTACGTTTGAGGTCTGTGTGTACGTCTGGGGGTATATGCCACATGTGGCAGTAAGAAGACACCAGTTTGTTTTGACATGTGGCTTAATAAGCCTGTTGTTTCTAGTGGTGTGACTATTGGTATCATCTCCTGGATCCTTCTGACAATAGTATTTCTTCATAATCCATAAAACAGGATCCGGCTTCCTAGTCAGCTCATCTCACATCAGAGCAACAGGCTTTTGTTTCACCAGGAAAAAGCTTCTGGCCAAATATCTCATTTGATTGACTCTCCTACCTTCCCTAGGCCTACTGGTGACTACTAGTCTATTACTCCTTTTTGTTCTGGGAGTTTAACACAATAACCTGCTTTATCTCACCTAGACTGGAGCAAATGAACCTTCAGATGGTGAGCACGGATCCTCAAGTGAAGGTACTTGCTTTCCAACCTGACAACCTGTGCTTGATTCCTAGGACCCACATGGTAGAAGGTGAGAATCAACTGCAAGTTGTCTTCTGACCTATATACTCACATAAATAAATGTAATTTTAAAATTTTTTTTTCTCACTATGTAGCCCTGGCTGGCCTGGAACTCACTATATAGACTAGATTGGTCTTCAATTCAGAGAGATCCGCCTTCCTTTGGCTCCTGAGTGCTGAAATTAAAGACCTGAACCACCATGCCCTCACCCCCTTTTTAAAGATTTTATTTTATTTTTTGGCCTTTTTGAGACAGGGTTCCCCTGTAGCCCTAGCTGGCCTGAAACTTACTATGTAGACCAGGCTAGCCTTGAACTCACAGAGATCTGCCTGCCTCCGCCTCCTGGGTGCTGGGATTAAGTGAAAGGCTTATTTTATTTTTTATGTGTTTGTGTCTATGTGTGTGTGGATTCCTGTAGCAGCCCAAAGAGGATGTCAGATCCCCTAGAGCTGTAGTGGTACTGGGAACCAAACTCACGTCCTCTTGAAGAGCAGCAAGTGCTCTTAACCACTGAGCTACCTCTCTAGCTTCATATATCTTAAAAATATTTTATTATTTTTACTTTATGTGTATGAGTGTATTGCCTCATACATATAAGTGCACCCTGTTATACAATGCCTGCAGAGGTCATAAGAGGGCTCTTGGAGCCCCTGAAACTGGAGTTAAAAATGGTTGTTAGCTACCATGTGGGTGCCGGGAACCAAATTCAGGTCTTCTACTAGAGCAGCCAGTTCTCTTAACCAATGAGCCATCTCTACAGCCCCAACCAATGACTTTTTTTTTTAACTCAGATGATTTCACAAATGAAACCTGCTATGGAAATACCCACCATCCCATTCCCACCATGGACCTCTAGATTGGCCTTCCAAGGGTTATTTCCAGTTGCTAGGCATTTCTGTTATCCCCACCCAGCACAAAGCAGTCCGATCACCTCATCCTGTAATGGCAATAAGAGATTCCACTCTGGAGGGGAGGAATGAGACAGAAGGAGAAGGGCTGATGGTAGAGCATGAGCTAGTCGTGTAGCACACGTGACCTTTCCCCTGAAGGATGAGTAACCAAGGGAGCATGCATAAGGCATCTGGATTCCTTTCTGGTTTATCTCACTAAGAACAAAAATGATCAATTCCAATAAAAATTCCCTCAGTCTGTGTCCATTTCCACTATAAAACCTGTAAAAGGCCACTGACTGGGGCAACACAGCAGTATTCCTTTGTTGAGACCCCTGCCATTCTTGGGAGTTCTTTCTCAATTTTCCTTAATAAATCTTTACTTATTTTGCTCACTCCTCCCTCATCTTTCCTTACTTTTTGGTGTGAGACACATTTGGATATCTACTTGCTCGGGGTGGCTTTGGCAACCAATCGTCCCATATCCTAGCTCCCTGAGTTAAGCCCACCAAGAGCCAAGAAAGGCTCTGTCACTTTCAAAAAAACCTACATCAAAACTGTAAAAAGGGAGGCTGGAGAGATGGCTCAGCGGTTAAGAGCACTGACTGCTCTTGCAGGGGACCAGGGTTTGATTCCCAGCACCCACATCATGACTAACAACCATCTGTAACTCCATTTCCAGGGAGGAATCTGATGCCCTCTACTGACCTCCGAGGGCATTGCATGACACAGGTGCATTTACATACATGCAGGCAATACACTCATAC
>NW_008335660.1:213133-228621 GCF_000622305.1 Nannospalax galili | reverse complement strand
TTTTAAATTTCTATACTTTAGTTTTTTTCCATGTAAGATTCAAGCATTAAAAACAATCCTTCATAAGTACCACCACTTAATGAGAATACTCTCTACTTTCTATCTTTAAAAAGATATATAAAGCCGGGCGCGGTGGCACATGCCTTTAAACCCAGCACTCGGGAGGCAGAGGCAGGTGGATCTCTGTGAGTTCAAGGCCAGCCTGGTCTACATAGTGAGTTCCACGTCAGCTGGGGCTATGGGGAGACCCTTTCTCAAAATAAAACAAACAAAAAAAGAATACTGATTCTAAAGGTTATATGGAAAGGGAAAACACTCAAAATGTTAACACATAGGCTGGGCTGTAGCATGGTTGGTAAAGAGCTTGCAAGCTTGCCAGCCTGGTCTACATAGTGAGTTCCACGTCAGCTGGGGCTATGGGGAGACCCTTTCTCAAAATAAAACAAACAAAAAAAGAATACTGATTCTAAAGGTTATATGGAAAGGGAAAACACTCAAAATGTTAACACATAGGCTGGGCTGTAGCATGGTTGGTAAAGAGCTTGCAAGCTTGCCATGGCAGCAGGAAGCCTTGGGATCCTGGATTCCTTCCTCAGCATCATATAAAACCAGGCATGGCTGCACACACCCTTAATCCCAGCACTCCAGAGGTGGGTGAAAAGAGGAAGATCAAAGGTTCAAGGTGATCCTCAATTGCGTAGCAAGTCTGAGGCTAGACTAGGTTGTATGAGCGTCAATCTCAAAAAATGGGGTGGGTGGAAAGAGAGCTCAGTAGCTAAGCGCACCAGCTGCTCTTCCAGAAGACCTGAGTTCAGTTCCCAGCATCCACATGGCAGCTAACAACGGTAGTAACTCCAGTTCCAGGGGGCTCAATGCCCTTTTCTGACCTCCACCGGCACTGCACAACATAGGTCCACTTACATACACGCAGGTAAAATTCTAACGTGCGTAAAATAAAAATAAAACTTTCTTTTTAAAAAGCCAACACAATAGAATCGTAGTGAGCTCCAGCCTGCAGAAGCGACAGGGAGTCCCTGACTCCAAAAAGCAAACAAAAAAATACAAAAATCAAAACAGTGTACTATTTCGCAGAGATGAACTTTAGTAAAGCCCAGAAATAAATATACAAACACAGGTTCAATCGATTTTTGACAAAAGGGGAATGGAAACCGGAAATATCATCTTAGTAACATATATTACCAGATCACCTTGATATCTATATGCAAACATGTGAATTACCCCCAGACCTTAAAACATCCAGAAAATTGGGGCTAGAGAAATGGCTGAGCAAGCGTTCTTGCAGAGGACCCGGGGTCGAATCCCGGCACCCACACGGCGGCTACACGTAATCGACTGTCTGTTAACTCCAGTTCCAGAAGATCCTATGCCCTCTTCTGAACACCGGCATTGCATGACACGGGTGCACTTAACACAAATGCAGGCAATACACTCATACACATAAAATAAAAATAAATTTAAAAAGCCAACTTCCACAAAATTAACTCCCAGGCTATTCTAAACCTAAATATGAAGAGACGCAAAAAACCTACAGAAGATAAAAAACCAGACCGTGAGTCTCACAACCTGCCTTCCCCTCCTACACCAAGACAAGACGTAGGCCGGCGCACCGCAATGACGTCACGGACACGGAAGCTTGCCTCAACACGGGCAGCGCCCCCGGCAACGCAATCTGCGCAGATGCGCAGGCACGGGAGCTGAGTTGCCCAAAGGCCTCCAGGGTGGGTCCCGAGTCGCACAGGACTTTGGTCCCGCTGCCGCCCCGCCCCGCCCCGCCCGGGAGCACAGCCCGCTCTGGGGGACTCCAGCGGCCCCTGCTTCCATCTGGACCCAGCCAGCCCTACGCTCACCATGACCCGGCTTCCGGCTTCGCCCGCGCTCCCCTCAACTCCCCGAAGCGGCGCTCTCGGCGCAGCACTGGCGCCCACGCGGAACGGAACCTGCATCATGGCGGCCGGAAAGACCCCGCCTCCCGCCGCCCGTCCGCGCTCCTGATTGGACGGCCTACTAGGCGGCCTTGATTGGCTAATGAGGTCTGAGTGACAGGAATGAGCAGCTCCTCTGGGAAGGAGTGGAGATGCAGGGACAAGGGACATCCCTGGTTTTAGTTTCAGTCACGGACCTGTCTCAGGTAAAAGGAGATTTACATTTAATCAGAACTTGCTCCTGCTGGATAGAGTAGGTCTTCTTGAACTCGGTGTGCACTTCCTGTTCTTCCTCTTAGGCACAGGGTGGCTAGTGTGCACAGTCGATTACACACTCAGTGTTTAGTCCCCACAGCCGGAATTGCAGTAATTGCACACACTTTATCTCTCAAGCTGCACATTTTCAACCAAGAAATATGGCAAGCCTGCAGTACTGGTCCAAGCCTGAAGCCCAATACTTAGGAGGTAGAGGCCGAGGCTCAAGATCAGCCCAGGCCACTTGAGACCCTGTACACAAACAAACAAAAACATAACAGAGCCGGGCGTGGGTAGCACACCCCTCTAATCCCAGCACTCCAGAGGCTGAGGCAGGCGGAGCTCTGTGAGATCAAGGCCAGCCTGGTCTACATAGTGAGTTCCAGGACACCTGGGGCTACAAGTGAGACCCTGTCTCAAAAAGTCCCAAAAAAGCATAAAAAAAATAAAATGTTGCCAAAAGAGAAACTATTAATGCAAGGAAAATACGGCGTTTAGAAAGAAAGAAGATATCAGAGCAGGAATCCAGGAAGCAGGGACTTTTTTTAAGACCATCAATGGTACCCAAAGTTGATTTTTTACAAACTTCATTACATTTATTTATTTGTCTTTTATTTGAGGGAGGGACCTACTTGTGTGCCACAGCATGTATATGGAAGTCAGAGGACAACTTTGAAGAGATGGTTCTCTCTTTATACAGAATTGAACTTGGCCCTTAAAGCAAGCACCTTTTTTTAAATTTTTTTTTGAGACAGGGCCTCCCTGTAGCCCCAGTTAGTCTGGATCTTGCTATGTAGAGCAGGCTGGCCTTGAAGTCACAAATATCTTCCTGCCTCTGCAGGAAGATTGAGGCCAGCCTGGTCTACTTAACAGGTTCTAGGTCTGCTGGAGCTACAGTCTCAAAATAAATAAAAATATAAAAATAAAACTAAGTGAGCAGAGACACAAATTATTAAATTTAGAAATGAAAGTGTAGCTGAGTATAGTGGTACCGTCCTGTAATCCCACTCCTTGGAAGGCTGAAGTAGCAAGATCAAAACTTCAAGGCCAGGCAGGCCTAAAACGAAACACAAAAAGGGCTCAATGACCAGGCATGGTTGGTCCACTCCTTTAATCTCACCACTTGAGAAGCAGAGGCAGGAGGATCCCTGTAAGATCAAGGAAAGCCTGGTCTACATAGCACATTACAGGCCAGCTGGGGTGGAAGACTTTGTCTCAAAAAAAAAAAAGGCTCAGTGATGTAATGCTTGCCTAGCATGGTTCAGGCCAGTAGGCTGACTCTCCAGTACCCACTTCAAAAATGAAAGTAGAAGTATTACCACTAGACTGGGGCTGGAGAAGTGGCCCAGTGGGTAAGAGCAAATACTGCTCTTCCAGAGGACTCTAGTTCAGTTCCCAGCTCCCACATTGACCTATTCAACACTGTCTGAAACTCCAGTTCCAGATGATCTGATGCCTTCTTTTCAAAAAATATTTTATTTGGACCCAGCTGCGGGGACCAGGAAGGTACTGTTATGACATTCAGTGGGGTCACGGTGAGCACTGCGGGCCCAGCCAACAAAGCCCCTGAGATTCTAAACAACATGGGCAACTGGATCCGAGGCATCTACCCTTCTGGACGGCAGCTGAAGTGATTCTGACAAAGTTGTATATGTTGTCTAAGTTTCTACAGAGCATGGTCTTTGCGCTCGTCCTGAGGAGTACTAATGGTGTCTTGACATTTGAAATAAAGACTGCACACAAGAAAAAAAATTATTTATTAATCTTATTTTTGTGTGTATGAGTGTATTGCCTGCACATATGTAAGTGCGCTCATGCTGTGCAATACATGTGGAGGTCAGAAGAGGTCATCGAATTCCCCTGGAACTGGAGTTATGGACAGTTGTTAGCCACCATGTGGGTGCTGGGATTCGAACCTGGTTAACCACTGGGTCATCTCTCCAGACCCCAGATGATTTGATGTCTTCTGCTGGACTCTTTGGGGACCTGCACTCAGTGGTAAACCACACACACACACACACACACACACACACACACACACACAGAAACATACAATTAAAAATAAATCTTTTTTAGCCAGGTGTGGTGGTGCATGCCTTTAGTGCCAGCACTCAGGAGACAGAGGCAGGCAGATATCTGTGAGTTCAAGGCCAGCCTGGTCTCCATGGTGAATCTAGTCCAGCTCTCGAAAAGACCAAAAAAAAAAATGACATGTCAAATTTCTGCTATGAATCCACAAAGCACCAAACTTAGAAGGGGAAATGGGCAGTGAGAGAAGTAATCTACAAACGACTCTATTATGAGACTGTTAGAGCCAGCAAGATGGCCTACATAGTGAGTTCCAGGACAGCTGGGGCTACAGGGAGACCCTGTCTCAAAAAGACCAAATAAATAAATAAATAAATCTTTTTAAAGAAGAGATAGAATAAATTAGAAGAAACTGCTACAACAGCAAGTTGGATAATCTAAATGAAACAGATACATTTCTCAAAATAACAATCTACTAAAACTGAGCAAAGAAGAAAAAAATCTCATTAGAAATAAAATTAGAAGGTGGAATCTATAGCCAAAAATCTCCAGTATGAAAGACCAGCACCACCCTCACATGGCTTTGCTGGTAAAATTTGCCACATGTTTAAGGAAGAATTGACAGCAATCCTTCACAAACTTTTCCAAACAGCTAATGAAGCAGGCAGGACCATTTAAGAAATGAGGGGCTGGAAAGATAGCTCAGCAGTTAAGAGCACCGACTGCTCTTGCAAAGGATCAGGGTTTGAGTCTCAGCACCCACATGGCAGCTAACAACTGTCCGTAACTCCAGTTCCAGGGGATCCGACACCTTCTTCTGAACTCCGTGGGCACTGCACAACATGGGTGCACCTACCTACATGCAAGCAATACACTCACACACATAAAAATAATAATTTTTAAAAAAATTAGACCACTGGGTGTGGTGGCGTACACCTTTAATCCCACTACTTGTGAGGCAGAGGCACCAGGATTTCTGTGAGTTCAAGGCCAGCCTGGTCTTCATAGTAAGTTCCAGGCCAGCTGAGGCTACAGGGATACAGGACACCCTGTCTCAAAAAGACTATAGAGAGAGAGAGGGAGAGAGAGAGAGAGAGAGAGAGAGAGAGAGAGAGAGAGAAAGAGAGAGAGGAAGAATGAAAGAAAAAAAGAAAGACTACCACCATCACTCTGATTTAAAGCCAGACAACGGACAATGACATCACAAGAAAAAGAAGCTACAAACAGTTGTCCTTTACGATAGAATGTGTGGATTGCAGAAGAGCCACAGCCTCATTAGGGAAAGCTACAAATCCCTTAAAGTGGCCCTAAATTGGCAGCCTGGCCTTGCTCAAGCCTGGCTCGGCCTCACCCCTTACCAGTTGGTCACTCCCAAGCCTGAGAGAAAGTGTTTGTGGACTCCTCTAGGGCCATAGATAACACTCCTGTCAGTTTCTAGGGAAATAATCTTGAGGAGACCCTCAATCACTCCAAGAACACCAAACCCCAGCACTAACTCAACTCCCCACTAAGCACAGCTGTGTTCCACAACCCTGGCATAAAAATCCCCCATTTTCGTTGTCTAGTAGAAGCTTAGTTTCTGTAGACAGCCCCTACCTCTCACTGTATCTTCTTTGAATAAAGGAAGCTATATTCCTTGCCTGTTCCAGGTCTGGCTCTGGCTTCTCGTCTCTTACTCCTCTATCTTTCCTTTTATTTTCCCAAAATCTAACACTTTAAGAATTTGAAGCATTTTGGGCATGGTAATACATGCTTTTAATCCCAGTACTTGGGAAGCAGAAGCAAGTGGATCACTGAGAGTTCCAGGCCAGCTGTGGCTACAGGGAGACCTTGTC
The DNA here is from genome assembly GCF_000622305.1 of Nannospalax galili. Lineage (NCBI taxonomy): Eukaryota > Metazoa > Chordata > Mammalia > Rodentia > Spalacidae > Nannospalax > Nannospalax galili. The sequence continues at coordinate 222,560 of NW_008335660.1, read as the reverse complement.
CCCAAAAAACAAAATAAAACAATGAAACAAAACAAAAAACCCCAAAACAAAAAATGGGGCTGGAGAGAGGGCTCAGCGTTAAGAGCACTGACTGCTCTTGCAGAAGACCCAGGTTTGAATCCCAGCACCCACAAAGCAGCTAACAAATATTGTAACTCCAATTCCAGGGAATCTGATGCCCACTTCTGACCTCAACAAGCACTGCACTACATACATACATACATACATACATACATACATACATACATACATGCAGGCATAACACTCATACAGATAATATAAACAAAAAAAATTTAAAGAATTCAAAGCATAAATTCTTAACAAAATATTAGCAAATGGAATGAGCAGCTTATTAAAACAATTCCAGGGGCTGGAGAGATGGCTCAGCAGTTAAGAACACTTGCTGCTCTTCCAGAAGACCAGATTTGGTTCCCAGCACCCACATCAAGTGGCTGACAACCAGTAACTCTAGTTCCAGGATTTCTGACACCCTCTTCTGACCTCCTAGGGTACCTGCATGCATACAGTGCACATACATATATTCAGGCACACACACCCACCCACACACACACACACACACACACACACCAAATAAATCTTAGAAAAAAAATTTAACTGAGTTTTTATTCCCAGGATGCCAATAATGGATTATAAAAGCATTTGTTGTTTTATACTGTATTAGTAGGAAAAAAAAAAACACACATATGATCGTGTGAGAGAAAGTTCCCAGAAAGAACTCCTGCATGCTGAGCTGAATTTCCTGGAAGGCTGACCAACTGACTAACACTTCAATGACTATGGAGAGTTTGGAAGGTTGCAGATCCAGAGCCCATTCACAAATTATCTGGGGACATCTTTAACCCCATAAATAGCTGCACCTTGCCTACCTCTGTTTCTGAATTAACATTCTTGTGACTAATAAAATGTATTAACATAGCAGACCACCATGTCTCACCAATCAAAAAGCCAAGAATGTCATCAGATAGCGTCTGAGACCTATAGTAGAATACCCCACCCACCTTTGCTATGACCAGCCTACTGAATATATCCACCAATGCATTTTTTTAATTTATTTATTATTTTTATTTGTATGAGTGTTATGCCTGCATGTAAGTGCACCTGTGTTGTGCAATGCCCACAGAGGACAGAAGAGGCTGTTGGGTTACCTGGAACTGAAGTTACAAACAGTTGTTAGCTGCCATGTGTGTGCTGGGATTCGACCCAGGTCTTCTGCAAGAACAGTGTTCTTAACCGCTGAGCCATCTCTCCAGCCCCCATCAATGTACTTAAAAAGTATCTTGATTTATGACTTTTCTTTGCCCTGTTATGTAACTGTTACCATGCTGGAACATGGAATTTCCAGGCCATGGTCACTCGTAGTTGGTTCCAGAATAAACTATCTCTTATCTCCTTTCAGGTGAGAGTTATGCTTTTGTGTCAACAGTTATGGCACCAAAACATGGGGCCCCAAGAATTATCCTCTCTTTATCAGAGGAGTCACCTGGATGGAAGCAGGTACCGGCATGGACCCACTGAGTCCAGCCATCTGGTGATGTCTCCTCAGTGAGTTCTTTCTAGGGTTTCGGACCTCCCTTGGTTTGGTCAATGGTCCATTTGTTTATTCTGAGCTGGTTGTTTAATTATCTTATTTGTTTGGTACCTCTTTTTTTTTTTTTGGTTTCCTTTTGAAGTGTTTGTTTTATCTATTTTGTTTTGTTTGTTTACTTTGAAAATATTTTGGTTTTGAAATTCAGGTTTTTTTTTTTTTTGGTTGTTATTGCTTTCAGACAAACCTCTTAAAGCATGTTTGATTCTGACCTTTCATTTGTTAAAATTTTCTAGCAGTAATTTTTTTCTTCTTTTTCTCTGAATACTTCTCCCATATCTAATCTAAGGAAAAACAAATATTTATATTCCAGCTGGTTTTAGGGTTGAGTAGTATGCTCCTTTAACTTACAAATATAAGAAAACGTAAAAACCCAACTTAAGGTGTGTCTGGCAATTTTCAGGTGTCTCTTTGTTTAGAATTTTGTTTGTTTGCATGCTTTCAAATTGTCTGCTTTAAATTATCCATTTTTGTTTGCTTCGGAAGCAATTTGTTTCTGATTGTTTGGTTTGTGGCTTCTAGAACTTTGAAGGAATTTTGTTTTTTGTTTGTTGCCTGTCCTGGTTTTGTTTTTGATATTTTCATTTAGTTGGCCTTTGTCTCCAGACACTCCTCCAATACCTAAATTTGCTATTTTTTTCTTGTGATTTTTCTTTTTTCCTGCAACTTTGCTGCCGTTAGCTTAGGAATATTATGAGCACCTGATCATAAAGGTGCCAAAGACAAGAGGCCCTGTTCCCGCCGCCGTTACAGAGTGCAGGCGTCAGGGAGAACACTCCAGGACGCACAATGGCCTCATGAGGAAACCTGACAAGCATACCCAGTTCCGAAGTCAGAAGGAACTTTATGGGCTCTCCCAGGAAGACACACATGAGGGCTTGATCACCCAGTATCATGAGCCCCTTCAAATTTCTGTAAATGTGCAGGATAATCCTGAGACCCAGTGGGATAAGACAGTCTCAGTGTGAAAGCTGAGACAGCCCATCCCAAAAGCAGCACATAAACCAGATCCAAAACACATATTCCCCAGCTAGCATAGAAACGCTTGCAATTTTTCAGGACAAAATTAAATAGATAGATAGATAAATAAATAAATAAAATAAATAAATAATAAAATGGAAAACAAGTTTTTCAAAGAGGAAGTGTTTGAAGATAAACTGCCATCTGGTGCTATAGCTGGCTTCATGTATGATAATTACAGACTTTCAACTTTATAGACTTTCCAAATTATAGACTTTGGAAAAATAGGGAGATCTAACCAAAGGCAACTTGGTGCTTCAGTGGGGAATATTTAATGTTCCAAAATTGGGGTTTTGTGTGTGTGTGTGTGTGTGTGCACTTAACTAGATGTTCTAGGCAATAAATTTTATAACCATTTGACTCAAAATAGGCTGCAGAAAACTTCTTTTTGTGCACAGGCAGATCCATCTATTCCTCATTAAGAGGAACTTAATGAGGCTAAGTATGACTCATCTTGTTTATTAAAATATTGTACACAGGGGGCTGGAGAGATGGCTCAGCAGTTAAGAGCACTGATTGCTCTTGCAGAGGACCCAGGTTCGATTCCCAGCACCCACATGGTGGCTACGAACCATCCCAGGAGAATCCGAAGCCCTCTTCTGACCTCCACCGCATTGCACAACATGGGTGTACTCACATATACATGCAGGCAATACACTTGTACACATAAAATAAAAATAATAAATAAATTTTTGTTTTGGTCTTTTTGAGACAGGGTCTCCCTGTAGCCCCAGCTGTCCTGGAACTCACTATGTAGACCAGGCTGGCCTTGAACTCACAGAGATCCACCTGCCTCTGCCTCCAGAGTGCTGGGATTAAAGGGGTGTGCCACCACGCTTGGCTATAAATAAACTATTTTTAAAGAATGTACACAATGGTATTGACACACAGGATAAAAGTCACAAGCCTCTGTGTGATAGAGTCCAGGCTCAATGTGACCCTTCCCCTAGTACAGCACGGCTTTACAACCCCCACAGGACAAGTTCTGCAAAGTTCTGCAGGGCCCCTTGAAATGCAGGAGCTGAGTCAATAGTTATGCTGACCATCTGCAGACAGAAAAACAGGCCCCCTGTACCCATGACCCAAGACCCCATGACCGCAAGAGCTGTCTTTGCTCAAGCAGCTTCCCCCAGTAAGTTTCACAATGTGCAGACCCCTGCTTCCCCTGAAACTGTAAAGATTATTTTTGCCACCTTCCACATTCCCCAACCCCCGCATAAGAACTTTCCCAGCAATCAGCAGGCTGCTGGTTGCTTTCACTCCTGAGCTGAGCTGCCAGCCCCCAGTGATCATCAAAATAAACTCTGCTTTTCCAGAGTCCTCCTGTGTTTTCTGTAGCTATTCCCTGCCCAGTTTTTATCTAACACTGTGGACTAGTCTGTTGCCTTTACTTTGCACTCTCATTATCTTTTCTTTAATTGTAGTTTACTGCCATTTTATTGTAACGCTAGTTTTAACTAGACCTATTGGGCTTTATCTGCTCCATATGTTGGGGCCTGTGCAATTGGACAAATTGCCCTTGTACTAACTCCAAAAGACTGCCAGGTTTCCACACTCTCTCCCATCAGACTCTCTCCCTCCAGCTACTTATCCTACTGCTGCTTTTCTGCTCCTCATTCCTCAGGCATACTGCAAGAAGTTGTAAAAATGGCCTGTGTTCTCAGTAAAACCACTAACATACCTGCACAGATTCTGGGGAAAACCAATCGGGAGCTCAGAGAACTTCGGGTGGCTGTACTACAAAACCAGGCCACCACAGACTACTTTAGAAAGAAAACTTGGACTGTGACCAATTTCCTGTCATGTATTGCTTTACTATTTCTAATTATTCTAATCAAGTTGAACAAGTATGATTTCTCGAGGATGAGATTGATAACAATTTCTATGAGCTCTGTTCAAAGGCCTTTGTGGTTACACTGGCTTGTACTTTTTCTCGACCCTATAGTGGCTGTTGTCCTGTTTCTTGTTTGAGGACCTGTATTGCTTCAAATCATTATGCAGGCTGTGCACGGAACATTGGCTCCAGGATTGGCCTATGCTCTTTTTGAAGAGCTAGACAAACAAAAAGGGGGAGATGAACAGACTGTAAATAGTGCTCCTATAACTTTAAAAATATGCTTAGTAAATTTAGCTGAACCTTGAGGGTGTATATCTGGGAAGCCTTACCTTATGAGAAAGTTTATGCAAGAATGCTTGCTAGGAACCAGGCATGGTGGCTCACAACTTTAAATCCAGCACTTGAGAGACAAAGGCGGATGGATCTCTGTGAGTTTGAGACCAGCCTGGTCTACACAGTGAGTTCCAGTTTGAGGTCAGCTGAGGCCAGGGAGACCCTGTCTCAAAAAGACTGAAAAAAAAGAGGCTTGGCTGAGGAGTCATCCAGAATGCTGGTTCTCCCTAGTTTCTCAGGAGACACTTTGTTCTCCGAGGAAGACAATACTATAGTGATAATGCTATCTTCCTCATGTTTTTACTGAGCTGCTATATCCTAGCCGCTTTATCATTGTTCACTGTTCTGTCCGTTATGTCTATTCAGCTGTAGCTCCAATAAGTATGAGAATAAAAGCACAGATCCTGAACTTTTGGCACTTGTGTGTGCATGTGTATCTGTGTGTGTCTGTGTGTGCATCTGTGTAAAGATATCACGCAAGTCCCCTGGTCTTTTTGCTCAGTTCCGTGATAATCCATTCAGGCCCTCTGGCTACACTACTGGTGACCACAGGGTCTGACATCCTCTTCTGGCTTCCATGGGCACTGCACAAATGTGATGCACTTATGTACATATAGGCAAAACACTCATAAAATAATTTCTTTTTAATTTTAAACATGCAAGATTTTAAAAGGGAGACAAAACAAATGGATGTTCTTAGAGAGGATACTCTAGTGGAAGATGAGTAGAGCAAGAAGCACCTTTGGCCCAGGAAGTAAGCAAATCACTAGCTTCAGGAAGTTCCTGAAATTGACCACATTCATTAGATTCTAAGGGGATGTAAGCCCTAAGCACTGCTCAGCGACACTCTCAGACAAGCCAGGCTTCCTGGAAAAGACAGAGACCAGCTGAGCTGCCTGAAGGAGGCTCAGACAACTAAACTCCCTGGAAAGGACACTCTCCAACCTGCTGAGGTGCCTGAGGTTGTACAGTGAGCTTCAGGTTTCCTGCTTTTTTTTTTCAGGTTTCCATGCTGGCATGGGCTCTTGTGGTGTACCTTTGAGTCGTTTCTGCTCTTGTAAGTAACTCCTCACCCATATTCCTGTAGGTAACCCCCCAAAAACTCATTGGTTCACCAAGTTGGACGTTAGTGGTCTCCTTACTTTGTTCTGTTGTTGGTTCCCTGTCTGGGTGAGTAAACATTTATCCATTTGTTCCCAGGAATTATGTCACACAACATGCCCTTAAAATTTATGTATGCATATTTTACCACAAAACGCATCAAAAATAAAAATTAAAAAGTACACAAATGAAACTAAGAGAGATTAAACTATGTCTTAGATTTTTAAAAATTTATTTTTTTTTATGTGTATGAATGTTTATTCTGTACGTGTGTAAGTGTACAGGTTCATGCCTGTGTAGGCCAGAAGAGGGTGCTGAATCCCCTGGAACTGGTGTTATAGACAGCTGTTAGCTACCATGTGGATACTGGGAACCAAACCCAAGTCCTCTGCAAGAGCAGCCAGTGCTCTTAACTGCTGAGCCATCATCTCTCCAGCCCCACTATGTCTCAGATTTTTAGAACTGGAACAAAGATATTATAGGTACTGCAAGTGGCTCAGAGGTTAAGAGCACTGGCTGCTTGTGCAAATGACCTGGGTTTGGTTCCCAGTACCCACATGGCATCTGGCAGTCTTCTGATACATCAGTTCCAGGGGATCCAACACCCTCTTCTGGCTTCTGCAGGCACTGCATGCACATTACATAATTGCAGGCAAAACACACACATAAAAAATAAATAAGCGGGGCAGGGTGGAGCATACCTTTAGCCCCAGCACTTGGTAGGCAGAGGCAGGCAGATCTCTGTGAGTTCTGTGAGTGCTGGGACTAAAGGCATGTGCCACCACGCCCAGCCCTGCAGATGACTGAATTTTTAACAAATGTGTTATGTCTGGACAGAAGAAGAATAAAATTATATCATTTGCAGGAAAAAGGGGGAAACTAGAGATCACACTGTTAAAAAAAATAAGCCAGACTCAGAAAGCTAAGTATCACACATTTTATTTTATATGTAGAATCTAGATTTAAAATAAAAACTGGGCCTGTTGGCACAGACCTGCAATTCCAGCTACTCCAAAACTGCATCAGGAGAATTGCAAGTTCAAGGCCAGCCTGGGCCACTTGGTAAGACCCTATCTCAAATCAAAACTAAAAAGACTGGGCATATAGGCATATGGTACAAACAGGGCTTGCTCAGAATGCTTAAGACTCTAGTTTAAATACCCAAAACCTCAAAAGAAAAAAAGCTACCATAATTTCTGCATTGTAAAAAACAATACACTTATGAAAAAATATATAGTTTTGTTGGATTAGGCAAGCCAATTAAACTTTATCAAGAAATTTGAAAGAAAATTGTATTGCTACTGTATTTATTACGGGTTTGTTTTTAAAGACGTTTGTTGGAGCAGACCTGTAATATCAGCTTCTTGGGACACCAAGGCAAGAAGATTGCAAGTTCAAGGCCTTCTGGGCTATAGTGTGAGTTCAATGTTATCTAGAAAAGTCAGTGAGACCCTATCTCAAAAAGTACAGGGTCTTGGGGACTGAGAGAGGCTCAGCGGTCAAGAGTACAGGCTGCTCTTGCAGTGGACTGGGGACTGATTCCCAACACCAACATGGTGGCTAACAACCATCCATAACTCCAGTTCCAAGGGAATTCAACACCTTCTTCTGACCTCTGAGGGTACTGCATGACATGGGTACACTTACATATAAGCAAGCAACACAGTCATACATAAAATAAAAATAAGAAATAAAATACTTTTACAAAAAGTACAGACCCAGCAGGGCATGGTGGTACAAACTTTTAATTCCAGCACTCAGAAAGCAGAAGGGAATCTCTGTGAGATCGAGGCCAGCATGGTCTCAGCAGGTAAAAGCACTTTACAAACAAGACTGACCACCTCAATTCAATCTCTAGAACCCACCTGAATGTACTGGCAGCAGCTGTGGTCTCAGCAGACCCTCAGAGAGTGCCCATTCTGCCCTCCTTCTGGCATAGAGTCTGAGAACTCAGAAGACCAACTGAGAGTTCCAAAATCCACGCACCCCCCCCTTAGGGAACTTCCCAAATTTTACTAGTTCCCGCTAGTAGGGGTCCAAATCTTAGAGGAAAACCTGAGTGTATCCAACCGGAACCTGACTTAGGCTTCTGTGGGTGCTCCTGAGTAACTGATCTGAAACCATCTGCTCCCTCCAAAATAAAACCTGCCAGAACCTGAAACCTGGACAAACCAGCTTTACATAAACAATAAGAAAAGGACCAAGGCACACCAATAATACAAATGGAAGCATAGTTCAACTTAGTTCTCATATCAGAATCACAAACAACAAAAAAAACTCACATGCCAAAATCACAACAAAATAATAATAAAATAGAAAGCCAAAACACTATGTCCCCACCAAAATCCACCAGTGCTGTAGAAGAGTTCTACAAGGAGAACCCCCTGGAGATAACCCAGGACACTGAATTTAAAAGAACAATCGTAAACATGATCAAGGAATTCAATGCACGAACAAACAAATCAAAGAACGGAAAGAAGATAGGGATAAACTTCTGAATGAATTCACAAAAGAGAAACATTGAAGAAAATGCAGGCATAAATGAAGAAGGAAGCGAAAAACTCAATAAACCAACTTGAAACAACAAGGGAAAGCCTCACAGCTGGAATGAATGAAATGGAAAACAGAATATCAACACTAGAGGATAAATTTGAAGAATTGGACCACTCAAGAAAAGATTATGAAAAAGTTTTAAAAACACAGGAATGGAATACACAAGAGATGTGGGACACCATGAAAAGACCAAATCTATGTATCACAGGCATAGAGGAAGGAGAAGAATTTCAGATTAATGGTATTGACCAGATCTTAAACAGGATTGTGGAACAGAATTTCCCCAAATTAAGGAAAGATATCCAATTACAAATACAGGACGCACATAGAACACCAAACAGTCAGGATCAGAAAAGAAACTCCCCAGAACATATCATAGTAAAAACAATAAATGTTCAGAAACAGAGAGAACACTGAAAGCAGCAAAAGAAAAACAAGTCACATGTAAAGGAAAGCCCATAAGAATTATAGCTGACTTATCAATGCAAACTATGAAAGCCATAAGATCTTGGATAAAGGTATTTCCAGTTCTAAATGACAATAGATGCCAACCCAGAATACTTTACCCAGAAAAAATGTCTATTATAGTTGAGGGGGAAAGAAAAATCTTCCATAACACGAAAGGCCTGGAAGAACACATGCCCTTCAGAGAATACTCGAAGCAATACAAAGAGAGGAGAAAGGAACTACTATACCCCAGGGGCAATGAAAGAAAATAAAGGTATAACTGGGGAAACACAAAATGATACAAAGAACACAAACAGGAATTAAAATGATGGCAACCAATACACATCTTTCAATAATAACCTTAAATATCAATGGACTGAATTCCCCAGTCAAAAGACACAGGCTAACTGAATGGATTAAGAAACAAAAATCCCCATCTTTACTGTCTGCAAGAAACCCATCTCACCTTCAAGGACAAGCACTACCTTCAGGTAAAAGGATGGAAAGACTATTCCAAGCCAATTGAACTA
>NW_008335660.1:212627-213033 GCF_000622305.1 Nannospalax galili | reverse complement strand
AATCAATCAAGAAGATATTACAATCATGAACACATATTCACCAAACTCTGGTGCACCCAACTTCATAAAAACAATACTACAGGTCTTTAAGACACACATTAACCCCAACTCAGTAATAGTGGGGAACTTCAATACCCCACTTTCTCCAGTAGACAGGTCAACTGGACAAAGAACAAACAGAGAGGTACATGAACTAACTGATACAACACATCAAATGGACCTGACAGACATCTACTGAATATCCCACCCAAGCACTAAGTAATTTACTTTCTACTCAACAGTCCATGCAATTTTCTCTAAAATTGATGACATTCTGGGGCACAAAACAAACCTCAACAAATACAGAAACTTGAATTTAGTTCATGCATTCTATCAGATCACAATGCAATAAAGCTTAAGAACAACA
>NW_008335660.1:174042-212593 GCF_000622305.1 Nannospalax galili | reverse complement strand
GCCCCCCATGGAACTTTTTTTCAAAAATTGATCACATACTGGGCCACAAAAAAAACCCCAAAAAAAAAAAAAAAAAAAAAAAAAATTGAAATAATTCCATGCATTTCTAGCGGAACACAATGCAATAAAGCTCAAAATCATTGGACAAAGCCCTAGTCAATACATGAACTCATGGTGATTAAACAACACATTCCTAAACAATGAGTGGGTCAAAGGAGAAATTAAGAAAGAAATGAAAGAACTCCTGGAATTTAACGAAAAGGAAAATACAACACAACACAATTTCTGGAACAATTTAAAAGCAGTCTTAAGAGGGCAGTTAATAGCTTTAAGTGTCTACATTAAAAAATTAGAAAGAGCCCAAATAAATGACCTAACACTGCAACTCAAGACACTGAAAAGGCAAGAACAAATGAAACCCAAACCCAGCAGAAGAGAAGAAATAACAAAAATAAGAGCAGAAATTAATGAAACAGAAACAAAGAAAACAATATAAAGAATCAATGAATCTAAGAGCTGGTTCTTTGAAACACTAAATGAGATAGACAGACCCCTAGCCCAGTTAACCAAAAGAAAATATGAGCAAATCCAAATCAAAAAATCAGAGATGAAAGGGGAAACATCACAACATACATTATAAGGAAAGATCCATTATAAAGGAATATTTTAAAACTCTATACTAAATTTGAAAATCTAAAAGAAATGGATGGGTATCTAAAACCATGGGAACCACCAAAGCTAAACCAAGAAGAGATCAACAGTTTAAACAGACCAATAACACAGAAGGAAATTGAAACAGTAATACAAAACCTCCTGACTGAAAAAAGCCCAGGACCAGATGGATTTACAGCAGAATTCTACCAGACATTTAAAGAAAACCTCCAACCAATACTACTTAAATTATTCAAAATGATAGAAAGAGAGTGAGAGCTTCCAAATTCCTTCTATGAAGCCAGCATCACTCTAATACCCAAACTGGGTAAAGACACAACCAAAAAAGAAAACTAGTAGACCCATATCCTTAACGAACATAGATGCAAAAATTCAAACAAAATAACTTCCAAACCACATACAGACACACATCAAAAACATCATTCACCATGATCAACTGGCTTTATTCCAGAGCTGCAGGGATGGTTCAATATACATAAGTCAATAAACGTCATTAATCATATAAATGGACTCAAAGACAAAAAACCACATTGTCATCTCAATAGAGGCAGAAAAGGCTTTTGACGAAATTCATCATGTATTTATGTTCAAAGTCCTAGAAGGAATTGGACTAGCGAGAACATACCTCAACATAATTAAAGCTATATACAACAAACCCACAGCCAACATCATTCTAAACAGAGAAAAACTGGAAGTATTCCCATTAAAATCAGGAACCAGGTAAGGATGTCCACTACCTCCACTCCTTTTCAACATAGTACTTGAAACACTTGCTAGAGCAAGAAGACAGGAGAAGGAAATTAAAGGAGTACTAATTGGAAAAGAAGAGGTCAAACTATCACTTTTGGCAGATGATATGATACTACACCTAAGAGATCCCAAAAGTTCCACCAGAAAACTCCTAGAACCAATCAACACTTTCAGTATAGCGGCAAGTTATAAAATCAATCTACAAAAATCAGTGGGCTTTCTATGTACCAATAACAAGCAACTGGAGAAAGAGTACAGGTAAATGCTCCCACACACAATTGCTCAAAAAAAAAAAAAAATCTTGGAATAAATCTGACGAAAAACACCGAAGATCTCTACAATGAAAAATTTAAATCATTAAAAAGATTGAAAAAGACACCAAGAGATGGAAGGACCTCCCATGCTTATGGATTTGAAGAATTAATATTGTGAAAATGACCATCCTACCAAAAGCAATATATAGATTCAAATGCAATCCCAGTCAAAATCCCCATCACATGCTTCACAGAATTAGAAAAAACTATTCTTACATTTGTATGGAATCACAAAAGACCCTGGATAGCCAAAGCAACCCTGAGCACAAAGAGCAAGTCTGGGGGGATTACTATACCAGATCTCAAAGTATACGACAAAGCTATAGTCAAAAAAAAACCCAGCCTGGTACTGGCACAAAAATAGACACATAGATCAATGGAACATCATTGAAACCCCAAACCTGAGTACACGCAATTTCAAAAGCCAACTGATATTTGACAAAGGTGCCAAGAACAAACGATGGAGGAAAGACAGCATCTTCAACAAATGGTACTGCCAAAACTGGATCTCCACCTGTAGAAGAATGAAACTAGGGGGCTGGAGAGATGGCTCATCAGTTAATAACACTAATTACTCTTGCAAAGGACCCAGGTTCGATTCCCAGTACCCACATGGCAGCTACAAACTGTCCTTAACTCCAGTTCCAGGGGAATCTGAAGCCCTCTTCTGACCTCCATGACATTGCACGACACGGGTTCACTCACATACATGCAGGGGCAATAAATGGTGCTGGCAAAACTGGATCTCCACCTGTAGAAGAATGAAACTAAACCCCTGTCTTTCACCTTGCACAAAAGTCAACTCCAAAGGGATCAAAGACCTCAATGTGAAACAAGAAACTCTGAAAGTATTAGAAGAAAATATTGGGAGTAACTTACAAGACATAGGTGTAGGAAAGGATTTCTAAATTGGACAGAAGTTGCTCAGGAATTAAGGTCAGCAATCAACAAGTGGAACCTCATTAAACTTAAAAAGCTTCTGTACAGCAAAAGAAACAATCAAAAAGGGAAGAGAAAACCCACACATAGGGAAAAAAATCTTCACCAGTGACACACGACAGATGTTTAAGATCCAGAATATATAGGGGTTATATATATTTTTGAAGGCTAACTCAAAAAACAAGCGAGAAACCAAATGACCCAATTAAGAGACGGGCTAAAGATCAAAACAGAGTTCTCAAAGTAAGGAATAAAGATGGCTAAGAAACATCTCAAAAATAGGATCAAGAGACCAAATGATACCAAATGCTGATGAGGATGTGGAGAAAGAGGAACACTCATTCACTGCTGGTGGGATTGCAAACTTGTGAAACCCCTATGGAAAACAGTGTGGAGAGCTCTTTAAAAACTAAAAATGAACCTAACATATGACCTGGTTATACCACTCCTTGGCATATACCCAAAGGACTCATCCTATTGTAGAGACACTTGTACAACCATGTTTGTTGCTGCTCTTTTCACAATAGCTAAGAGATGAAAGCAACCTAAGTACCCCTCAACTGACGAATGCTTAACAAAAATGTGGTATATTTACACAATGGAGTCCTATTCAGCAGTAAAGATGAGATCATGAGAGCTGTAAATGGATGGATCCAGAAACTGTTATACTAAGTGAAGTAACAGAGATTTAAAAAAAAAAAAAAAGACATGTTTTCCCTCATCGTGGATCCTAGCATCAAATCCTTTTAAATTCCAAGTCCTTTTAATAAGATGATACTGTACAGCAGTCTCTTCTGCATGAAATAACTACCATCATCACGACTTCAGCTGTGCCTGGTTGCTAAACATCTTCACAATTGGGCTTGTTGTGCTCCTACATTAAAGGAAGGGCAAGCAGGGTCATTGAACCCTCACCAGAGTATCCAGTCACTCTTCCCAGCCAACTGTATGTAATTTGGCTCTAATCACACAGAGTATCCTTTGTTTGGGGAGGGCTAAAGTATATTATCTGGGGAAGGCTAGGAAGAAAAGGCTTGACCAACTCATGCTGGGTAAAGGCGTTCCAGTGTGCAAACCCTCAGTTATCTCCATAACTAAGCTCAGAAAACTCATTGGTCCCCCAGTAAAACTTTAACAAAACATTGGTTTGACATCACCTTAAAAGGGAAAAAGCATTGCTTAGTATCCCTAGGAAAATAACTCACAACAGATGGAAATTTTTTAATGTTATGGCTCATAGTTATTAAAAAAAGAAAATGAGAATGTAAAAGATGTTAAAAGGATATGGGAATGGAGATATTTCAGAAAAAATGAGAAAGCCTAAGCAAGTGATGAAGGTCTGTGTATGTTTGTTATGATATATAAAGGATGCGACAAAAATTATATATATATAAAATCTTAAAATTTCTAAGGTCATAGTTTAGTCAGCTAGTTTAAGGAACAAAACTATGTATCTAGTCAAGGTTTATCTGAGAACATTTAGTTTTTTACCTAAGCTTTTATCTACATAGCACATGGTAATTAAAAGTACTAGACTGGTGGCATTAACCTTATTGGATGTTTAATCTCCATACTTTGAGACCTATACTAATCTGGTCAGAGGAACTTAAAGGACAGTTTTGCCCCTTGCCCTTCAAGGTCAACTAAGTTCCAGGGGACTATGGAAAAATGTCCTGTAACTGTGGTGAGTCACCTGTCCTTTTGTTCAGGGAGGCCATGGAGACCCCACCAGATGGACTTGAACCAGTGTCCAGTCTACATACAGGAGGGTCAACTCAGAGGAAACATTTCTTCCATGCTTCCAAGTGAAGCCAGACATGATCAAGCAGGACCTTTCGTTTATCTTCACATAGATGGAACACCCTGAGGAACAGATCCTCAAATGACCTTAAGAGTAAAAATAAATTGATTTCTTTTGGCCTCCTCTATGGTCTTAAGCACCCAAGAGGAAAATATAGCAAAAAAATAAAGTCATGAGTATATTTCTTTAAGAGTTCAAAGGATTACATTTCCCAGACATTAGGCTTAAGTCCATATAAAAAGTTATTTAGACAGTTATCTCTCATTGATGATTTTGTCCTGAATCAAAAAGTGCTACTCAGATGTAAGACTTCAAATCTTGGTCTGAAATACTGTAGTGCCCACCTGTAGCTAAGGGAGACAACCTGCTATTCTAAAATGATGGCCAAATATGTTTTCTCCCCCTATCTAGAAGCCTTTGACTGTATGACTATATTTTTTAAATTATATGTATGTGTCATTTTTAAAATGACTGTATTTTTTAAACTATATGTATGTGGCTCTGTGTGGTTATGTGTATGTGAGTGCAGGTACCACAGAAGCCAGAAGAGGACCACAAACCCCTTGAGCTGGACTTGCAGGGAGTTGTGAGCTGCTCAACATCAGTGCTGGGAATCAAACTCGGGTCCTCTGGAAGAGTAGGAAGTGCTGTTAACCACTGAGCCATCTCTCCAGCCCCACCTAAACTCTTCATAAGATCCATTTCAGATGTAATGAAGTGGGAGCTCTGCCTTCCCTTCTGCAGCACTGTAAAAGCCACTTGTGTTCTCACGAGCTGGTGGATCCATCTGACTGTCCCTAGCTGTGAGGGTCCCGTTATCACAGATGCTGGATACTGCACACCAATCACAAGTAGCAACATTACCTACTGCTGCTGAGAAAATAAGAAAAAAGAAAAGTAAAACATGATATTTGGTCTTTTTGAGACAGGGTCTCCGGTCGCCTGGAACTCACTATGTAGACCAGGCTGGCCTTGAACTCACAGAGAGCCACCTGCCTCTGCCTCCCAAGTACTGGGACTAAAGGCGTATGCACTACCATGCCTGGCCAAATTATAAGACATAAAAAGAAAAATGAAGGATGGTGGCACACACCTTTAACCTCAGCACTCAGGAGCAGAAGCAGCTGGATCTTTGAGATATTGAGACCAGCCTGGTCTACATAGTGAGCGCCAGTCCAGCTGGGGCCACAGGGAGACCCTGTCTCAAAAAAATAAAAGAAAAAAAAGAGAAAAAGAAAAATCAACAGAAAATTTAAAAACACCAAAAACACCAAAAAACAAACAAACAAACAAACAAACAAACAAAAAGACAAACAAAAACCCCCAGCAAACAAGCTAGCTAAGTGTAGATTCAGGAAGTGGTCCCTGAAGAACCTCTCCAACTATCTTGCCAGATCACAAAACTAACAAGGCACTCACAGTTAGCTTCCTGTGGAAACCGAGGAAGAGATGTTCCATAAGAACATCTTGCCAGATCACAAAACTAACAAGGCACTCACAGTTAGCTTCCTGTGGAAACCGAGGAAGAGATGTTCCATAAGAATTCTCAGCTCTTAGGGACTCGTGTAACAAACAACTAACTCTGGCCTGATCTAGAGGAAAAAATGTCAGGCTGTGGCTGTAGCTTAGTTGCTAGAGTGCTTGCTAGGACACAAAGTTTGGTCCTCCACCACACAATCAGGGTATGGTGGAACACACCTGTAATCCCAGCACTCAGGAGGTAGAGGCTAGAAGATCAAGAGTTCAAGGCCATCTCTCACTACACAGAAAACTCCTGGAGAGCCTAGACATGAGACCCACTCTCTAAATAAAAAAGTGAAAGGATGGATGGATGGATGGATGGATGGATGGATGGATGGATGGATGGATGGATGGATGAAACAATACCACCAAGTTCATTAATATACAGTCTGTCAAATCAAATAATTAACAGCATACACAGGGGTTGGGTGTGGTGGCAAATGCATTTAATTCCAATACTTGGGAGGCAGAGGAAGGTGGATCCCTGAATTAGAAGCCAGCGAGAGCTACATAGTGAGACCATGTCTCAAAATCAAAATAAATGGGCTGGAAAGATGGCTCAGTGGTTAAAAGCACTGGTTGCTCTTGCAGAGGACCCAGGTTCAGTTCCCAGAACCCATATGGCAGCTAACAACCATCCATAACTCCACTTTCAGGGAGATCTGACACCCTCTTCTGACCTCCACGGCATTGCACAACACGAGTGCACTTACATCAGGCAATATATTCATACACATAAAATACAAATAATAAATTTTTTTCTTGGTCTTTTTGAGACAGGGTCTCTCTGTAGCTCCAGCTGTCCTAGAACTCATTATGTAGACCAGGCTAGCCTTGAACTTGCAGAGATCGTATGCCTCTCCCTCTGAGTGCTGGGATTAAAGGTGCGTACCACCACGCCCGGCATAATAAATATTTTTTAAAAAACAAGGAAACTTTGATAATAATACATACAAAAAATCTGCAAAAGTCTAATATTACAAGGCTGGAGAAATGGCTCAGGGGTTAAAAACACTGACTGTCTTTGCAGAGGACCTGGATTTGGTTCCCTGCACCCACATGGTGGCTAACAATCGTCCACAACTCCAGTTTCAGGGGAGCCAGTGCCCTCTTCTGACCTGCATTGCATGACAGATGCAGGCACAGCACTTGTATATATAAAATAGATGAATAAATTTTAAAATCTTTTTAAAGTCTAATGTTACAAATAAAGTATTTATTCAACTAATTCCTGAGGGAGAAAAAAAAATTTTTATTTATCATTCTAAATTTAACATCAAATCCCTTATTCTCGTGTCTTGGTTATATCCTTGCTAACACTACAGTAAAATACCAATATTCACATTGTTTGAAAGTATTTGTTTTTATGGCAATTTGTGTAAAGCTACATATTTATTTTTCTCACCGAATTAATTTGTAACAAAATTTAAGTTACAATGACTGCCTGGAAAATTCACTGTTCTGAGTACTACTGAAGTACACTTGAAATTCAGCTGTCAGATATTTTAGTTTCTTGTCCTGTTACTAGAAACAAGGTCTCCCCCCTCACACCCCCACTTCCATTTCAATGAAATGTTTATCTAATACAATGAAAAATCAGTGTAGATTTTGTTCGTTGTTTAGAGACAGGCTCTCTCTATGTAGCCCTGGCTGGCCTGGAACTCACAGAGACCTGCCTGCCCCTCCTCCCAAGTGCTGGGATCAAAGGCATGTACAACTTACACCCAGCACTAGATTTTTCTTTTTCAAATTATTATTTTAATTTTACGTGTATGAGTATATTGAATGCATGCAGGTAGATGCACCCGTGTGGTACAGTACCCACCGAGATCAGAAAAGGGCACTGGATCCCCTCGAACTGGAGTTACAGATGGTTATTAGCTGCCACGTTAGCTGGGAATCAAACCCTGGTCCTCTGCAAGAGCAGTCAGTGCTCTTAATTGCTAAGTCATCTCTCAAGCCCCATATTTTTCTTTTCAATCTATATCTTTACTTAGCCTTAGGAAAGAATCAATGTGAGAGTTACCAGTATAGGGCAGCAATTTTAGGATACACTACAGCCAAGGAAGGGAGGCCTAACTAACACAGTAAGCTACCCCAAAACTCACCTTTCCACGCATGGCAACTCTAGGACACATGATCGCAGTTCCAAAGACTATGAAGTGACAGGTAAATCGAATAAATTGGGAGAAATCACCAGGACAGACAAGAACTCCAGCAAGGCAAAGTTTACTGGAGGAAAACACAGAAAAGCCCTCAACTCAGGAGTGAAAAAGCTGTCAATTTGCAGGCTGTTGGCTGGGAGCTTTTATAGGGGGCCAGGGAATGTGGAAGGTGGGGAAATTAATTTGAGCAGAGGGGAAGGAAGAAGTCTCTGCTGAGACAGTCTCTTACATCAACCAGGTCTTTGGGTCATGAGATTAAGGCGGTCTATTTCTCTTCTAGATTTATCTTAAAGGAAGCAGCTTGTGCTAAGACAGCTCTTGCAGCAGTGGGTCATGGGTGCAAGGGCATGTTTATCTTCTATACTTATCTTAAGGGAAGCAGCTTGTGCTGAGACAGCTCTAAATGCAGCTGTCTGGCCAGTTCCTGTCTCACAAGGGGCTGCAGGGCCTGTCTTGTGAGGCTTTACTGCACTGGGGGAGGGCCACCTGCAGATCTGGGCTATAACATGAAGTTCCATGGTATCTATGCTGGATTTGGACAGAAATACTATATTAATTACATTCGCTTTCTTCAGAAGTGCTGAAGCAAGTAAACATGCAGATATTCGAAGCGTGGAGCTTTTCTCACAATTCCTGACCTTAAGGCATCCCAGGCACTGCTCCCAGGTATGTAAGCACCAGTCTACTAAAAGGTTACTGTCAGCAATGGTAATGAAGCTACAAATTACTAGTTATTTTCTCAGAAAGAATGATTCTGAAAACTTACTGTTAATGATAAAACACCCTGCTGAGGTCAACAATACTGAGTTCTCTCATTCCCCACTTCTAGTTCCTTGCATTTTTCTACTTCTATTGCCCAAGTTTCGAGGTACAGACTGTGGAGACCCAAATATCTGTATTTAACAACCAAACCCTGCCCCCCACAATTCCAAATTAGGAGAAAGTCTTTTTGTAGCCTGACCCTTCATATGCTGAAAATGATGGTTTATTATAAAAGCAGATATGTAAGGTTAAGAAAACATGCTGGGGGCCAGCTACCTACCAGCTAAACTAGATAATAACTTAAAGCAATATATATATATTAGTTTCTAGGAATAAGTTTTATTATCAATCTGCCACTGATAAAAATCCCAACAAGCAAAAAACAAAACAGAAGATTAACACCAGGGCCAGGTGGTGGATGAAATTACCTCAAAGAGGAAAGAAACCCCCAAACCCAAAACAAAACCCACAAACCCCAAAGTCCTAAAGACAGGAAGTAAAACAAATATTAAAACCAGAATGGGCATGGTGGTACACCACTGTAATCCCAGCACTCCAGAGGTGGAAACATCAGATGTTCCAAGTCATCCTCAGCTACCCTGAGCTGAAGGCCAGCCCGGGATATGGGAGACCTTTTTAAAAACAAACCAAACCCTCAAAACCATGAGCAGCCACCCACCAATAGACTCAGAAACCCTGGGGGTCTGGTTGGTTGTCTGCCTTGCCCATCCTTGCCTTGGTACCCAGACATCAAGGTAGAGACAGAGAGTTTCTGCAAGGCTTCTAGAGCTGCAGGGAGCCCTGGGGTGCCCAGTGAGGATGGAGGCTTGGGACATGGGCCCTAGGCTGAGCCAGCTCTCCAGCCCCAAGATTTATTTTTAACTATGTGTGTGCATACGTGTGTGTGTGTGTGTGTGTGTGCAGGCACCCATGGAGGTGAGGGTCTCTTGGGGCTGGAGTTACAGGTAGCTGTGAGCCACCCTGTGTGGTTACTGTGAACTGAACTCAGGTTCTGTACTAGAGCAGCACAGGCTCTTACTGGCTGAGTCATCTCTCCAGCCCCACCTCACAGTATTTTAATTGATTTCACTATCAATTCGTTCTTTAAACTGTTCTCTTCAAGAGTAGACTTATGCATACCTAACAAATGGGGCAGTGTGTCCTTAGTCTTCCAATATTTACATATCCAAATCCAAATTAAACCTGTCTGATACTATATGACTTTATGTGTGTGTGCATATATGTGTGTTGGACATAACATTCTGCTGTATACTCAATTGTTCATGTAGTTTGAAGTCCCAATCCACTGTTCCAGATTCTAATCAAATTGATAAGGATAGGAAACAGAAACTGGCCAGGCAGTTTTAAGGACAGGAATTTCAAAAATGAGCAGTTATGATTCTCGTCCTTGGCCAGAAGCCACAAATGTCCTTGGTTCTGACCTAGCGAAAAATCAGAAAAGCCAGCAGTGTTTGGAGGCTCCTGTTCCTACCCTGGTTTCCTATTTTCTTTCTTCTTTTACACAGCCTAACGAGCAACCACTGCCTGGAAGCTATACACTAGGACAGACCAAAGCTGAGGTGCAGGAACACCTGTGGGTGGGCTAGCTCCGTGACCAGCTCACTGCCCAGGCTTCAACCTAGAAAAGCCCTATAGCTCGGAGATGGGAACTCTCTGTCTTCCTAATAGATACACAGGAGTTCTGCTTGCCTGCTTTCTCTTAAGCTCCCTTCTAAGCTATAATAAAACTTCCTTCTAAAATCTCAGCCTCCCTGTGGTCTGTGAAATCATTCTTCTAATACTACCAGAAGTGTCTTTAACCGAGATCCAATCTGTCTAGCCCTCAGCACAGTTATGAAACAAAAATCACACACAGTCCACTGAAATTTTATATGCCCTTTAACCGAGATCCAATCTGTCTAGCCCTCAGCACAGTTATGAAACAAAATCACAGTCCACTGAAATTTTATAAGACTATGAATTCTGAGGTGAATGAGCTCTTTGCTCTGATGACACTAAATTACTAAGGTCATCAGTACTAGAAGACACTGTTGGTAGGCTAACTTCATGAAGAAAAAGGATTTAGAGAGTTTTCCAGACAGCAGTCACAACAACGGTGACAGCATGCACAAGCCCCATGTAAGCTCAAGCCAGACAAAATCCCAGAATAAACATGAAGAAGTGGGAAAGAAGCTCCAACCCAACCTAAGGAAACTGTGGCAAGAGATGGCTGCTGGGAGGGGCAGAGACAGTCTCTTTCAAGTATGGGACTCAGTAGGTTAACCAAGCACCAGTGGATGGACCCACAGTGAAGGACAATTGGGGACAAAAATTAGACTCTCTAGGCCTTATAATTTATATAGAGCACATTAAGTTGGGTGAGAGGCAATAAGGAGAGGTGGGGACTGGGGAGGGGATCTAAATACCATCAAATTATACTGCATGAAAATTGCAAAAATTCAATTAAAAAAAGAAAAACAGCTTATTTATCTCCAGTGATCAAGGGCCTGCTGGGTGATATCTTTACACCAGAGTCCTGAGGTAGCACATGCCATCACAGGCTGCAAATTGGGTTTTCTAAGGAAACAGAAGGAACAGAAGGTATATGTATATACGTGTTAAATACCATCAAATTATACTGCATGAAAATTGCAAAAATTCAATTAAAAAAAGAAAAACAGCTTATTTATCTCCAGTGATCAAGGGCCTGCTGGGTGAGATCTTTACACCAGAGTCCTGAGGTAGCACATGCCATCACAGGCTGCAAATTGGGTTTTCTAAGGAAACAGAAGGAACAGAAGGTATATGTATATACGTGTTTGTATATATGAGTGCATATATATACATATATATTTACATGTAATAAATTAGGATATATTGGACTGGCTTATATAATAGTGTCTTGATCTAAAATAGATGTCTAGAAGGGCAGAGAACCAATCCTCAATCTAGAACTGAAACCACTGACGATCCCTAGAGAGTCTCTGCTACTGAGACATTATAAGGCTAGAATCAGATGTCACAGTGAATAACAGCAAGGAGCAATGCACTTAGAAAGAAGAGAGCTTACCAGCATTCAGTCTGCCTTCCTCCAACTTTCTCCCAGCCCAAAGGAAGATGTCTCTCATATCTAGGTCAAGACTCCAAGCAACTTTCCCACATGTCAGTCCTACCTGGGAACATCCCTATAGTACCTTCTATCAGTCCTAGACATCACTTAGTTTGGTTAAGCTGACAGCCAACTCAATCATATAAGAGAATAGCCAAGGACCATGAGTGTGAGTGTATTAGGGTGTGTGCCTCCTTACAAAGTCTCTAGAATTCAGTGGGGCTTCAGTCTGATGAAATCATCTAATTCTAATCCACTCACAGATGCTACAACTCTAAACAATAATTCTTCCCACTAAAACTCCACAATAGTGATTATAATTCAAAGCATGAGCCCTTGACCACTCACTTAAAAATACAGGAAATCAATAGAAGCCAAATGTTTTTCAAAGACATAGTTATCTTGAACCTTTCATGATAAATGATTACTAGGTGAGTCCAAATATCAGAAAAAGTGCTGGACATGGTGGCATGCTTTTAAACTCAGCACTCAAGAGGCAGAGGCAGGCTGATCTCTGTGAGTTCAAGGTCAGCCTGGTCTACACAGTGAGTTCCAAGCCAGCCAAGGCTACATAGTAAGACTTTTTCAACAAACAAACAAAGAAATAAACAAATATCAGAAAAAGTGATGATCCTAAAGTGGAGACTGTCCAAGGTTGGGTTCCAAGGGAACTCTCAGGAGAGAGCCAATGGGCCAGAGACTCAATGGTGAGTGCTGCTGTGACCAATCTGGGGGAAGAGAAGAAATGATACTCACTTGGGCAGATGAAGAGATAAACTTGCCTTGCAGGACTGAAAAGGCTGAGGCTACCAGGTATGTTAAACTGTTGACACAATCTAATAACCTGGAAAGAGTCCCTAGGAGGGACTGTCTAGATCAGGTTGGTCTGGTGAGGGATTATCTCAATTATGTGCCTCTGCTTTTTGCCAAGCCTGGTCTGTCTTTGCTTTTTTGCTTTCACTCTTTACTGTCATATTTTACTCTTACTATATTAGGGACTTCTTTCTTTCCTGAATCTTGTGTTCATGTACAATTAATAACTTTGCTTAAAGGACCTGGAGCTAAAAATGTCATCAAAGAAAATTTATGAACTTTTAATTAGACTAGCTTATCAAGAGAAAAAAGAGAAACTCCAAGTACACCACCTCCGACTGAATCTCATGTAGATCCTCCACCTAACTGGCCTGCCTTCCACCCAGCTCAATCCTCAGCCCTAAAATGGATAACGTAAGATTTCATTACACTACCAAAAATGCTATAAGATTAAATTTTTCTATACTATAAAAGGAATTTGTTTTTCCAGATGCTAATGACAAAAAAGTTTACAGAAGCCAGAAGAAAAATAATAAACATGACCCCTCATGATTTTGATGAGGATTAAAGACATTAATCAATGTCTTCTGCCATCTAAAACTGAAACTACAGGATTAACTTTTTTTTGTTCTTTTTTTGAGATGGGGTCTCCCTGTAGCCCCAGCTGGCCTGGAACTCACTTTGTAGACCAGGCTAGCCTTGAATTCACAGAGATCCACCTGCCTCTGCCTCCCGAGTGCTTGGATTAAAGGCAGTGCCACCATGCCTGGCTTAAAGTTTTTACATTTCAGTACTTTCTTTTCTGACTTTCTTGTTTATTAAGAGACTCTCCCTTCAAGGTCATTTTGATATTGTAAAAAGTAAACTCCTCCTAACTCTCAAGTTCAGGGTCTGAGACCACAGGAGGAAAAGATGTAAAAGAACAAGAGGAGGAAAAGTTTGCTCAAGACTTGCCACAGGAAAAAGCGTAATAATTCTTGTGTACAGGTAATGTGCCATTTTGAAATTTGGATTAAGTGATTATTTAGGGAAATAAAAGAAGAAAATAAATAATGACAGAGAACTATGAAAAGGATGGGAAATGGAAGCATTTTTAATAAAGAAGGATTTTTACATGGAAATTAAGATAGCTAGATATTTCCAGGATGCAAGAGAAAAACTGAAAGCCTATGTAAGGGATGAAGGTGTGAGTAAGTTCATGGCACTAAGAAACAGTTAAGTAGGTATGAGAGAAAATTGTTAGAAGAAAGTAAGAATGGAAATATTTAAATAAAGGAAAATTTATATGTGAAGATTAAGATGGCTGGATAGTTCCAGAATGGAAAAGAAAAGCTGAAAGGCTATGCAAGTTAATGCAGATCTGAGATAAGACTTAGAGAGGATAAACATGAAGGTCAAAGTTCAATCAAACTCAAAACAAGGGCATTATTGATACTTTTTTTCAGAATTTATTTTTACCTAGCATGGTTGTGCACATCTTGATCCCAGCACTTGGGAGGCAAAGGCAGGCAGATCTCTGTGAAATGGAGGCCAGCCTGGTCTACACAGTAAGTTCCAGGCCACCTGGGGCTACAGGGAGACCCTGTCTCAAAAAGACCAAAAAAATATTTATTTTTATGTGTATGAGTTTTTCTGTCTGTATATATTTAAGTATATCATGTGTGTGCAATGCCCACAAAGGCCAGAAAGGGGCATCAGATACCCTAGAACTGGAGTTATAGATGGTTGTTAGCTGCCATGTGGTGCTGGGAACTGAATCTGGGTTCTCTCAAGGAGCAGTAAGTGCTCTGTTGAACCATCTTTCCAGCCCCCAAGTAATGGATCCACTCTTAACAACAATTACAAGGACTGGCTTAAGAACAACATCTATCTAAAAACTTTTATCTCTTTGTCCTAACTTTGAGAAATTCATGTCTCACATGGCTACTTATAACCCTTAAGGACAAGCAATAATGAAACGAGCTTACTTATCACTCAAATATCAAATACACAACCAAAAAAGGGGAAATGAGAGATTGACACTCAGAAATAACTTGCTAAAGTAAAGCAAATTATATCTTAACTTTGAAAGTTATACTTTAAATTTAATAAAACTGTTCTCCTCAACTTCCCACCCATATTTTACAAAAAAAAAAAGAAGCATAAAAAACAAAAATACTTCACCAAAGCCATGACTTTATATGTAAAAATAGAAAAAAAAAAAGGTCTGATCAGTTGGGCATGGTGGTGCAGCCCTTTAATCCCAGCACTTGGGAGGCAGAGGCAGCCAGAGGCTTGAACTCTATGAGTTCAAGGCCAGCCTGGTCTACATAATAGGTTCCAGGCCAGCTGGGGCTACTGGGAGACCCTGTCTCAAAAAGACAAAAAAAAAGAAAAGAAAAGAAAAAAAAAGGTCTGATCAATGGCTGGCTCTTGCTCCTCTCACCACCTAGAACCAGGCCCCACACCTCTGCATTCTCCACAGGCTCTCTGCAACCCAGCCTGGCTGGCAAAGCAGTGCTGAGCTGGCTCCAGAAGACAACGACAGCAGAAGGGTAACCTTCTCCTGAATTTCAACCACATGATGATGGTAACTCTGCAGTCTGAGGTGAACTGCCACAGGAGAGAACATGAATATTATCAACAAATTCAAATTCCAACCACCGACTAAACTGGAGGACATCAAAAACCTAACCAACACAGCTCAAAGTTTGAGAACACTGATGCTGTCCTGCCTGGACCACCTCCTCCTAAGAACTGCCTCCTTTAATAAAACAAGTAAGGGAGAACTGTGGGAATATAGGTTTGGAAGACAAGAATGCTGAGAGAAATGTGGACTGTGGAGGTCTGCCCCATGAGGCTCTAGGGGGTAACAAGGGCTCCATCAGGAACTGAGCTGGGGGCATTCCATATGATATTTTAGCCAAGAATATAGTTAGTTAGATTTTACATATGTCCTGACAACCTGAGTGGCATGGAATTTAAAGTTAATGTGCTAATTTGTTTGATACAGGAAATATCAAGATGGGAGCACATTCAGTCTAGGGCTTGGCTCCTTTTTTTTTTTTTTTTTTTTTTTTTAATGTGTATGGGTGTCTTGCTTGCATGTATGTAAGTGTCCCATGTGCATGCAATGCTCTTAGAGTTCGGAAAAGGGCCTCAGATTCCCCTGGAACTGGAGTTACAGATGATTGTTAATTGTCATGTGAGTGCT
The DNA here is from genome assembly GCF_000622305.1 of Nannospalax galili. Lineage (NCBI taxonomy): Eukaryota > Metazoa > Chordata > Mammalia > Rodentia > Spalacidae > Nannospalax > Nannospalax galili. Next base: position 196,554 of record NW_008335660.1, on the reverse strand, counting down.
GGGAACCGAATCCTGGTCATCTGGAAAAGTGGCCATCTCTCCAGCCCCAGCTTGGCTACTTTTCACTGTATTTATCTAGGTCTAGAGTGAAAAAGTAAAAAGTCAGGTAGAAAGATATAAAAGATGTACAGTTTGTGGAGGAAAAAGAGAGCAAAAGAAAAAGTAAATCTTGACAACCAAGACTCATGCTAAAGGAGAGGCTGTAACTGTAAAAGAGAAACAGTTTGCTCTGCACTGGAACAATAGGAAATGTGCCCCCACTACAAAATCAGCCCCAATTTCTAAAACTTCATTGTTATTGAAAAGGATACAGTAGGTGAAGGGATTCACTGGCCCCCTGAAATCAATTACTGAGGAAACTGTTTCTCTAGACTTACCACAGAGGTGATAAGGCTGAGCTCCAAGAGGCCTGACACATTACATCTTGTGCCCTGTATCGGGGGTTCTACTAAAGAGATTCAAAGGAAGACCTGGACAGACAGAAGAAGGCATCTTGAGGTTGATAGTACTAGTACTTTTTTGTTACAGGGACAAAATACCTGGCCAAAGCACCAAAGGTTTATCTGACCTAGCTGTGGGTGCAGTCCACCCTGGCAAGGAAGACATGGCAGCAGGAGCATAGACAGCTGGTCACATTGCTTCCAGTCAGAGAGCAGAGATGCAATGGATGGCGGTGCTCAGCTTGCTTTATCCTAGGCTCCAGTGCAGAGAATGACACCACTCATATTTAAGGTGCGATGTCCCACTTCACATAACTTAATCTAAAAACTCCCTCACAGAAAATGACCAGAAGTTGGTTTCCATGGTGACTGTAAGTTCCATCTAGTTTGAAAGATGAAGTATTATGATGAAATATTAGTTTTCAACATGCATGGAGAGCGTTAGAGGTGAACTGCCAATCCAGTGTTACTACTTAATTTAAAGAGGGTGAAGAGGTTTCTTGATTTCCTTCTACTGAGGGTAATAAATGTCGATAGAGGCTTGACAGCAGGCACTCAATACCAGGGTGTTCAGTTGTAGACTGAGCCATCCCTGTTCATTTTCTACAATAATATTCATATCCAGAGCTACAATAATTACTGTTCAACTGCTATACATTAAAGTTGTGACTACTCTCTGAAGATTAACTAAAACAAAAATGGGGCTAAACATTACCTGAGGTCACTGAGACTGGTCCTGCAAGCACTGTCAGTGTCAAGTTCCTGAAGCCCATATCACTTTTAGAACTGTTACCCATGATTTCTCCAATGCATGGTAACTTAATGATGCAAAATAGAGGGAAACTTATAAGGACTATAAAATGTACAATAAAATATAAAATGTTGTACAATGTGTTTTAGCTAAGTGTTATCATAAATGTCCAAAGGATGACAGACTGTACTTTACTTTTTTTTTTTGGTCTTTTTGAGACAGGGTCTCCTTATAGCCCCAGCTGACCTGGAACTCACTATGTAGACTAGGCTGGCCTTGAACTCACAGAGATCCACCTGCCTCTGCCTCTGTATCATGAGTGCTGGGATTAAAGGTGTGCACCACCATGCCCAGCTGACAAGCTGTACTCTTGCTGCCCAGCCAGCTGCCCCTTAGAACACTAACCTCGACTGTGTAGAATTAAAAGAGCCAAAGGATTAAAAATGTTAATGTTTATAAAAGTAAGAAACAGTGGGGCATAGTGGTGCACACGTTTAAACCCAGCACTCATGATACAGAGGCAGGCAGATGTCTGCAGGGTCAAGGCCAGTCTGGTGCACATAGTAAGTTCTATAATTTTTGTAATTAAATTTTATGATTTTAGTATAAGCTTACAGTATTTATAGCCTCTATTAGTGTAGTTATGGCCCAGGGTGTGATATTTGCTGAATTACTCAGCACCACAGCCCTCTAAATAGGTCTGAAAGTCCTGCTCTTGTTAAATGTCCAACAGAGGTCTAACAGTCATCTTTTCACCATTCCACCAATCCTTCTGTATTTTTGATGGACAAAGGCTTATCAGCATTACTACTGCAGCTACTGTTCAGCAAAATATACTATAGGTATTTAAGTCTGGAATGGATACAGCTAGTACACATAATCTAGATGGGTACAAGGTTATACTGATAGCACAGTTTATGATCTCCACTCTATGATATTGCATAGCCATGTGCAAGTATCCTCCTTGTTAACTGTTGTGTGGGTATACTTAAAGAATTCTCATTTCAAGAGTTCCTGTCATAGGAAAAGGAAACTCATAGTTTAGTAATCTTATTTTTTATTTTGTGTGTGTTTTTGATTGGCACCCTTCTAAAAAGATTCTAGCACTTGGGAGGCAGAGGCAGGCGGATCTTTGTGAGTTTGAGGCCAACCTGGTCTACACAATGAGTTCCAGGACAGCTGGGGCTACAGGGAGACCCTGTCTCAAAAAGACAAAAAGGAAGAGCGATTCCAAAGATTACCTCTGAAAGACATTAAATTCTCTGCTGATAATTGCCCTAAATCGATAACAAACATACTCTTGAGCATCACTGTTAGCAATATATACTGAATGAGATCAGTGGGGAACAGAAACAGTTTGTAAGAAAAGTATCTCACAAATGTGCATTAATATGTTCACATAACACAATCAGTTCTCCCAATCACAAAAATGCTTTTTCTTACCCTTACCACTAATCAACATTAGAGAGGAATCTTTGCTTTTTTGATAGTGGTAAACTTCAGACTTCTTGGATGCTACAGTGATGATCTAAAACCAGGCTGTATTTCCAGCACTCTTCTATTTTACATTGGGACAGGGCCATAGTACGTTTTGAAGCAGGCCTCGAATTACTTGTTTTTAAATATTTTAGTTATTATTTTAATTATATGTGTATGAGTGTTTTGACTGCATGTATGCAAGTGCACCCATGTTGTACAATGCCTGCAGAGGTCAGAAGAGGGCATTGGATTCCCCTGAACTGGAGTTACAGATAGTTGTTAGCCACCATGTGGGTGCTGGGAATTGAACCTGGATTCTCTGTAAGAGCAGTCAGTGCTCTTAACCACTGAGCCATCTCTCCAGCCCCAAGTTTGAAGCAGGCCTTGAACTTTCAATACTCCTACCTCACCCAGTGGATTACAGGACCACATGACCAAGCCCAATGGGGAACTTCTTTAAAAGCCAAGGACTACAGTACATTCACAGCTCATACAACATTTCATTCATGTGAAAATTTGAGCATTATCTATTTATTTGTATCTCCATGATGAAATTTATAGGGTTTCCTTCTAATGAGTTTTTACATACATTTATTATAGTTGTAAATTTTTTTAAAGTATTCTTTATATTCCCAACTGCTAGAGTTTCAATACACTGTGCATTCTTAGAAGGTCTATGTCCATTACGAATAATCAATAATACTGGATAGATGTGACAGAAGGTATGTGCGTGTCCTGTTCAAAGGGTTTTCCTATACTATGAGGGTGTTTTTTTGTCTTATCAAATGGCACTGACAATCTTACACTGTTTCTTTCTTCCACCGGGCTTTTCTGTAGTGAGCTCTTCAATAATCCCAAACAACAAAAATGAAAGGTTCATCATTATTAATACTCACAAAAATTTTGTCCTATGAAGTTTTCTATACATTTGAAGGCAACAGGAAAACCTGAAAGTTTCCACATGATTTACATTCACAAGGGTTTTCTGCTCCTGTCACATTTTTTGATGCCTTAGGAAAAAAACAGTTTTACTCCAGCAGGAGTTGTGTCATACAACGAAGGTATTTGTCACATTAAAATATTCACAGTATTTCTAATGAATGAATTCCTCGGAGTAACTAAGAAAACCTGAAACATGCACCAGGTGTGGTGACGCACGCCTTTAATCCCAGCACTTGGGAGGCAGGGGCAGGCAGATCTCTGTAAGTTCAAGGCCAGCTGGGGCTATAGGGATGACCCTGTCTCTAAAAGATTAAAAAAAAAAAAACAGAAGAAAGAAAACTGTAACATGCAAAAGCTTTACCATTGTTAACATTCATGGGATTTTTTTAATAATGGGAGTTTTTTCATGTACTTGAAAGGGACTGTGGCATCTAATGACTTACCACACTATTTACAGGCATAGGCTTTTTCCTCAATATGAGATCGTTCATGTATTTTAAGTACAGAAGGATAAATGAAGGACTTACCACACTGTTTACATTCATAGGACTTTTCTCCTGTATGAATTCTTTCGTGACTTTCAAGACAATGGGGAGAAGTCCATGCTTTGCCAAATTCTACATGTGCATGATAAAGTTCTACACCGGCACTTCTTCCATGTGTGCAAAATGGAGGACAAAGAAAGGATTTTCCATATTCCTTGCATTCATACTTTTCTCCGCAGTTACATTTTTGATGTATTTCAAATAAACTGGGAAAAGGATTTTAGTTATACCTCATATTTATAATGTCTATACACATTGTAGATTTCCATGTATCTACGTATACTTAGGAAAGAATTTATGGCTTTTCAATACTGTTTACATTTAAAATAATCCCACAAATGTCACAGAGACCTTTTAGTAGCCATAAATTCTTTCAAATTTATTTGGGATCACTACTGTCTTGCAATTGTGAACATCCTGGGAACAATAAGGTAATATCTTCCCTAACTTATATCAAGTGCTTTCAAATTACCAGGTAAGCAAAAGGCCAAAAGTATAAAGAAAATTTCTATAAGTTAGCAACCAGGGCATGATCATTTGTTGTCTGATCGATAAAGACAGATGACACTTTACAAAGATATCTATAGCCCAACTCCTCATGATCCATGGTGCCTGTTAAGGTTTGAGTGTAAAATATTTCCCACAAGTTAACATGTGGTATTTCTTAGAAAGGCTGTAGAGTCTTTAGAAGGTAGCGCCATCTGTATCAAACCTCTAGACCTTGATATGTTATACCCCAGTGTCCTAATCACTCTCTGCTTCCTGACTATGGGTACAATGCGATCAGCTCACTACAGTACTATGCCATCACTACTATGAAGTCCTGTATCTCCTCAAACTGTAAACTAAGCCCTTCCTCTCTTGCTTCTTGTCAGGTGTTCTGTCACAGCAATGAAAAAATAAATTAATACACTCTCTGTAAATGGCCTCTATCAAGAAAATAATCAGCTTATGCTATAAAACTTTACTACTTAACAAGATAACCAACAAGTCTCTGTGGTGCTTCAAATGAAAAATGTTCCCCAAAGGTTCAAGTATTTGAACACTTGGTCAACACCATTGATGGTACTATTTGGGTAGGTTATGGAACCTGTAGGAAGGGGACCCTTGCTGGAGGAAGTACATGGCTGGAGACAAGCTTTCAGAGTTGGCAGACCCTATTTCCAATTCCCTCTCACTCCTTTGTGCCCAGGCCACCCACTGCCATGCCTCCTCGACCATTATGGACTCCCCTCGGGAACCATAAGCCAAAATAAACTTTCTTCCATGAGATGCTTCTAGCCATGGTATCTGATCACAGCATCAAAAAGTAACTAATACAGAAGCTACTATCAGACAATGGATTGTTGCTGTGAAGGATCTGACCATGTTTTTTGGAGGAATATGGACGACTTTGGACTAGAAAAGTGTAAAAAAGCTGTAGAGCAAAGCTGATCAAGCTGTTCTAGTGAGAAAGTCATGCTGAGAGTCATATGGAGAGTGGAGGTTTGGCTCAGGAGGTTTCAGAGGGGAACAAAGGCACTATTAGTAAATGGGCTAGAAGCCATTTGTGTGATATTTTAACAAAGAATCTGGCTGCATTCTGCTGGTATCCTGAGAACTAGTGTGAGGTTGAATTAAAAAGAGAGTTTGAATGAGAAATGTCCCCCCATAGGCTCTGGTATTTGAACACTTGGTCCCCACTTTGTAGCACTGTTTATGGAGTCTATGGAATCTTTAGAGGCATTGCATTACTGGAGTAAGAATGTCACTGGCTTTGAGTGCTTATTGCCTTGGCCCACTAACAGTTCGCTCTGGTTCTTGTTGTGCTGATATAATGCGATCAAGCAGCTTCCAGCTCTTACCACCTGTTGCTATGTCTTCTTTGCCATTCAAGTCTGCCTTCTGGAACTGTGAGCCAAAATAAACTCATTCTTCTGTAGGTTGCTTTCAGTTTGGTACTTTATTACAGCAACAAAAAGTAACTAACACATGAATGAATTTTTTAAAATATACTTTATTATTTTTATTTTATGGGTATGAGTAAATAGCCTGCGTGAATATAAGTGGACCCATGTCATGCAATGCCCATTTTCAGAAGTGTGACAGATCCCCCCGAACTGGAGTTACAGATAGTTGTGAGTCACCATGTTGGTGCTAGGAATTGAACCCAGGTCCTCTGCAAGAGCAGCCAGTGCTCTTAACCACTGAGCCATCTCTCCAACTCCATGAACTAATTTGCTTTAAAAAAAATTTATTTTGCCAGGCATGGTGGTGCACACCTTTACTCCCAGCACTTGGGAGGCAGAGGCAGACAGATCTCTGTGAGTTCAAGGCCAGCCTGTTCTACATGGAGAGTTCCAGGCCAGCTGGGGCTACAGGGAGACCCTGCTGCAAAAAGACCAAAAAAAAAAATTTATTTTTTATTTTTATGTGTATGAGTGTTTTGACTGCTTGTATGAAAGTTCACCCATGCCAGGAAATGCCCACATAGGTCAGAATAAGGCATTGGATCATCTAGAACTGGAGTAGCAGATATTTGTGAACCTCCATGCGAGTGCTAGGAGCCGTACCTGGGCCCTCAGCAAGAGCTGCCAATGCTCTTAACCCCTGAGCCATCTCTCCAGCCACCATGGACGAAATTCTGACACGAAATTTCAAGACAGCATAACATTGGGTCTGCGGGTTGATTATTACTGATTACTTTTAGCCAATCAAAAATGATAAACAGGAAGGAGTGGGGTAAGAAAGAAAAAAATGCACATTGGAGAGGAAAAAAGCAATAGCAAGCTTAAGGATGGAGTCAGGATATGTGCTGAAGTTAGGTATGGTGGTCCATGCCTTTAATCCCAGCACTCAGGAAGCAGAGGCAGGTGGATCTCTGTGAGACAGAGGCCAGTCTGTTCTACATGGTATCAGGCCAGTTGGAGTTACAGAAAGAGATTAATGCCATTAAAGACAAGCTTCTGGTTCTACACTGGAAGAACAGGAAAATGTGCCCTGAGGGGCTCCTCACTCTTGCAACTTTCCTAGTACCACATGGAGAACACTGCCAATCTCAGCTGGCAGCTTGGGATGACCCTCACTCCTTTTGACCACATTAGCAGCATTTTTTGTACGTTGAAATAATAGCTTTCTAGGAGCAGACAACTTCTTAGGCTTTCTCGTTTCACAAGGAAGATAGCTGGGTAGTGTCTTGGCATTGTTTGCTGCAGAGGAGGAGGTCTATCCTGAATGGCACTAATCTTAACAATCAGAGCCTCTGTTTCAGCCCACTCCTTGGTTGTAACGTTGAGCTCTTTTTCTCTCCAAACTACATTTTCTATTTCTTTTTTTGTTTGTTTGCTTTTGGTCTTTTTGAGACAGGGTCTCCTTGTAGCCCCAGCTGGCCTGGAACTCACTATGTAGACCAGGCTGGCCTCAGTCTCACACAGATCTGCCTACCTCTGCCTCCTGAGTACTGGAATTAAAGGTATGCCACCACACCCGGCCTATATTTTCTATTTCTTTCTGCCCTACTTTCACCCTAGACCTCCTTAAGAATTATCAGTAACAGGCACACCACAGTTTAGACCTTATGTTGTCTTAAAACTTCCTCCACTAATAATTAGTCCATTCCTTTTAATTTAGCCTTAAACAAGTTCTTGGGTGGGACAGAGGGAGAGAGCAGCAAGATACTTTGCCAAAGTGTCCTATGAATGGCCTCTAGCCCAGTTGCTACCATGGATCCACCTGAAACCTCAGGAGCCAAGCTATAGTTCCCATTAGGTTCTCAGTACTACTGTCTTCCAGGCTCCTATTCTCTGCCTACAACATTCCACTACTGCTTTAGTCCAAAGTTCCCAAGTGTTTCAAATTCCTCCAAAAACAACATGGTCTGGTTTTTAAGAACACAGCTGGTACCATTCCTATTGTCCTGATACCAGCTTCTGTATTGGTCACTGTTTGTTGCTATGATAGAACACCATGACCAAAACAGAATTGTACAAAAAAAGAAATCATTGTGATTTATGGTTGCAGACAGGAAGTCCAAAATAGTGAGAAAGAAATAGCAGCAGGTGGCCAGAGCAGGAAGCTTGCTGATCACATCTTCAACTACAAACACAAAGCAGAGAGCACACCAGAAGTGGGGTGAGGCTATAAACATCCAAAGCCCACCCCCAGTTACATGTTTCCTCCAACGGGGCTGAAGTGCCACCAACTGGGGACCAAGCATTCAATACTTGAGCTGATGGGAGGCATTTCTTACTCAAAGCACTACATCCAACACAATGGACTCCATCACTCTGGAACCATATGCTCAAATAAATGCTTTCCATGCTGAAGTTCCCGTTAGTCAGTGTCTGACAGAAAGGCAGTTAGAACAGAAATAGGTACTGAGAGTGGCGTGTTACTGTGATGACCTTCCATGTGGCTTTCTATGCTTTTCGACTATTTTGTTGGAGGAAAGCTGCTAACTGGCCCAAAAACATAACCATTAAGAGAACTGATTGTAAAGGTAACATCAAAAGGGAGAAAACCAGAATACTGACTACAGTACTGCACACGAAATGGCATACATGGTCACACTATATGCCTAAAACTTTCTAAAAATTTTCAGTGATCAAGACAGAGTACTACTTGGGAACAAATACACATATCACCAGAACAGGAAAATCAAAAATAAAACCACAAAAATGTAGGCAATTGATTTTTTACACGGGGCAGAGGAAACTCGATGAGGAACTGTGGTCTTCTCACAAATGCTACTAGACTTCATGGGACCCACGCTGAGAAAAGCCATTACAGAGCGTACAACTTCCACAGAACTGACTCCAAGCGCATCCTGACCTAACTGTGAAACGCGAAGTGCAGAGCACGGGGAACGTCCCAGAGGAGCCGACCTTCGGGAAGGCGGGTGACAGGTGTCGGGGTCTACGCCACGGCAGAGCCTGTTAGGGATCCACGCTACCGAAGCACATCCCTATTCCAGTCCTTTCCCAAGCAGGAGCTGGGGGCGCACGCCGAACACAGACGTAACCGACACGGAAGCTACTGGGAGATGCGGGTGCGGGTCATCCAGGACTGCACAGGGCAGCGGCCCGCCAAGCCTCCGCCCTCCCCAAACTCTCCGGGAGGACCCAGCACACCCCGCTCCCACGGCTCCGGCGGCCGCAGCTCCCGTCTGGGGAAGCTGCCCCACGCTCACTGTGGCCGGCTTCAGGGCCCGACCGCTCCCCACTGACCCAGGCGGCAGCGCAAACAGCGCCCGCGCTCCACCCTGGCAACGGCTCCCTCGGAAGCCGCAGTGACAGAGAAATCCCGCCCCTTCCTCCGCCCTCGGCCAGTCGCCACTTCTCATTGGACAGCCCCTCTGGAGGCCCTGATTGGCTAGCGCGGCCTGAGTGACAGGAGCAGTGCCCTTTGACACTGGATGGAGCTGAAATGGTTGGGTTATAATATCTACGCCTAGTCTGGCTTCCGCCTCCAGCTCCGATGTGAGCAAGGGGCCAGAAGTTTTGCATTCTAGCAGAACTTATTTCTGGCCTCTCAGAGCTCCAACCTTCTTCCTGTAGGACACAGAGTCCCCAGTGTGCACCCCCATTTCACAAAGTCCAAAGGAATGATACCTTTGCCTCACTTTTGGAAGGGCGCGCAGCCCAAGCCAGGTCTGATTCCAGTAAGACCTGCTGTCCAGGGCTCAGGAGTTTCAGGAAAACACACTGGGGATCGTTCTCATCTATCTCTCAAGGCTGCACAGCTGCAGCCAGAAAAATAACACCAAACCCTGAGTGAAGGACCAAGCCTGTGAGCCCACTTGTTAGGAGGTATAGACAGGAAGATGAGGAGTTCAAGGCCAATCTTAGCTGCATGAGACTTTCATCTTAAAAAGAAAAAAAAATAGCCAAGGCCATAGCAAGAGGAGGGGGATTTCTGTACTATCCAGGACAGCCTGGTCTACATAGCGAATTCCAGTCCAGATGGGGCTACACGGAGACCTTGTCCCCGCAAAAACAAAACCAACACAACTCTAAACCACGACAAAAAAAAATGAAGTTTAAACCGGGTGTGGTAGCATATGCCTTTAATCCTGGCACTTCGGAGGCAGAGGCAGGCAGATCTTTGTGAGCTTGAGGCCAGCCAGCCTGGTCTACATTGATAGAATGTGTAACTTGCAGGAGAGCCATAAGCTTCCTTAAAGGAAGCCATAAGGGCATAAATTCCTCAAGGTAGCCAAATGGCCCAGATTGGAGGCTTGGCCTTTAATCAGGCCTTAACAACTGGTCACTTCCCTGGCTGACAGACTTAACTCCAGCTGTGTTGATTAGGCCCTGGCCTTATCAACTGATCACGACAAAGACTGCAGAGTCAACTTCAAGTACCCCAAGGGCACTGATCCCTGACACTTGACACCAAGCAAATTCCTACAGCTGCATTCATCAGGGTCCCTATATAAATCCAGATTGCTCTGTTTATTGATGCTGATGTCTGTATCCATGGACAAGACACCCGCCCTTTGTTATGTTCTCCTGAAGTAAAGAGGACATATTCCTTCCCATTGCAGGTCTGGCTCTCATGCTTATTTCTTAACTTTAAACTCCTTTCTTTTTCTCTGCCCTCCTAAATCTAACATACATACTGAGTTCCAGACCAGCTGGGGCTACAGGGAGACCCTGTCTCAAAAAGACTAAAAAAAAAAAAAAAAAAAAAAAAAAATGAAGTTAAGAAAGAAAGAGATTAAAGGAGACATCCATCAAGTAGGTGTTTTGAAAAAGGACACTGATGGTACTAAATGTTGGTTATTTTAAAGACAGACATAATTAACATAGCCTTATATATATATTGAATTTTACAAAGAAAAAGAACTCAAATGGGTAGTTTCAGAACTGAAAGTAGAGTTGAATGTGTTGGTGCAGCACTGTAATCCCAGCCCTGGGAAGGCTGAAGCACAAGGATCCCAAGGTCAAGTCCTAGCAGAGCTACTAACTGCATTGAAGGTCAACCTGAAGAAGGTCTTAAATAAAAACATCTAAAAATAGCTCAGGGGCTGGAGAGATAGCTTAGTGATTAAGAGCACACCGGCTGCTTTTGCAGAAGACCCAGGTTCAATTTCCAGCACCTACATGGCTGTTCCAAGGTAATCTGACACCCTCTTCTGACCTCTGCAGGCATTGTACAACACAGGTGCTCAACATATGTAGGCAATACACTCATACAGGTAAAATAAAAATAATATAAAAAAAATTTAAAAATAGCTTAGTGGTAGAGTGCTTATCTAGCATATGAGAGGCCCACACTCAGGGTTCAGACGCCAGTACCCACTATGCCAAATGAAATATAGACATTATTACCAATCTTACAGAAATCGGATTAAAAGAACAGCAAATTGGGTAACCTAGATGAAACAAAAAGAATTTGAGAACTACACAATCTACTAAAATTGAATCATGAAAATAGAAAATCTGATTAGAAATATAACACTTTGAAGATGGAATCCATATTAAGAAGCTCTCAGGGGCAAAAGGTCATCATCACATGGTTTCATTAATAAAATTTGTCACATACTTAAGAAGAATTAGCAATCCTTCACAAACTCTTCCAAACAACTGAACAGAACTTTTTAATTCATTCCATGAAACCAACCTCACTTTCATAAAAAGCCAAACCATGGCACTACAAAAACAAAACTACAGGTAATTGTCATGTAAGAAAACGCATGCATAAATCGTCAACAAAATATCAGTATACAAAATTGGATACTAATATTTTGTTGAAGATGAGCAAGAGCTTTTACAAATATATATTATATATGCATATGGTTTATATTATGTATATGGATCTTCTGAAAAAATTTTTGAGGTGTTTTTTCTTTTATTTTTTTCTTTAGTTAGTGGAAACAATGCTGAGATTCAGTCACTACACTGAAACCCCTGGCTGTGAAACAAAAACAAAGAACCCCACAGGGCTCTTTTCCAAACAGCTCTGGGGAATGCTGGGAGTCAGATGCCAGTCTGACAGATTCATCCTACCTGCATCTCATTCCTTTCCTCTCTTGCTTCAAGAAGGAAGTTGATCCTAGTGATTTCAGCCCATGCATTAAACAGGAAATAATAATAAATGTGTAGAATTCATATTTTTCTAAAGGGAACTTAAAAAAACTGCTGCTACATGTTATGTACAAAACTGGTTTATGCCACATAAATGGGGAATCACAAGTTTGGTCTTGGTACTTTTTGTTTCCCCTTGTACTCAGTTGTATAAAACTTCCAAATACAGAATGGAAAGAAAACTGTTCTGTATCAAACCACCTAAGCAATAAATGTTATATTTTTAAAAACGGCAAAAAAAACAAATTTGGAAAAATATTACAATTGTTATAAAGAGTCAGTTAATTCCTAGGATGAAACTTTTTTTTTTAAAGTAACTTACTGTACTATTTAATGTTCATAGAGGAAAACACACATGATCAGGTCTATTGAATGAAAATAATAATTTGACCTTCTCAAATTGTCATTAATTTTAATTTTAAATTTTTATTTTATTTGGGCTCAGTGGTTAAGAACATTTGCTGCTCTTCCAGAGGATGAGGCTGATTTCCAGCACCCACATGGCAGCTAAGAACTGCCCATAACTCCAGTTCCAGGGGATCCAACATTCTTTTTCGGCCTCTGCAGGCATTACATGCACTTGGTGCACTTACATACATGCAGTCTAAACCTCATATAGATAAAATAAAAACAATAATTTAAAAAAATTTTCTTTTACATGTGTGTGCACATACACACATGTCATGGCTTTCGTGTGGAGGTCAGCTTGCTGGAGTCTCCTCCCACCATATGTGTCTCAGGTATGGAACTCAGATGAGCAGCCTTGGTAGCATGTGCTTTTCTTTACCCACTCACTGCTCACGCCAGTCCACCTTTGTCATTATATAGTTGATTGATACAGAATTTCTGTTTGAAATGATAAAACATTTTCAGGCATTGGGCACACACCCATAATTCCAGGCCTTGAAGGTAAAGGGCAAAGATCAGAAGGACCAGGTCAACTAAACCATGCCTAAAAGCAAACAAAATAAAGAAAAGGGAAGAAAAAGCTAAAATACAGGTTTGGGGAAGAAGAAATCAGTAATGTTACATGATATAAGGAATGTAACAACTACTGCTGAGCACTAAACTTTAAGTGTTAAAATGGGAAAGTTGTGATGGCTTAGCAGAAAAGGCACTTGGTGTCAAGCCTGAGGACCTGAGGTTGATCCCCATGACCCACAGGAGGAAAGAGAAAATAATCCCACATGTGGTACTCTGACATCCACTTCTACACTTTGGTGGGTACACACACACATACACACACACACGCTCCCATTTTTAACAAATTAAATAATGTAAAAATGATAATTTTTTTTTTTTTTTTTGAGACAGGGTCTCCCTGTAGCCCTAGCTCAGCTGGATTCGCTATGGAGACCAGGCTGGCCTCGAACTCACAGAGATCCGCCTGCCTCTGCCTCCTGAGTGCTGGGATTAAAGGTGTGCACCACCACACCTGGCCCAAAAATGATAAATTTATATATGTATGCCTTACCCCAAAATATTTAAAACAAAACAAAACAAAAATACTAAGAAAAAAATACATGAGATAAATTACTAGGGATAAAAACAACTATGTCCAAGATATTAAATAAAAAGCAATGAATGTCATGAAAAGGAATCAGAAATTTCAAATTAAAAAACAACCTTCAAATTCTAGCAACTGAAATTATAAAAAATGAAAGCACCAACTGTGGTTTGAATGAGAAATGTCCCCAATAGGCTCACATATCTGAACACTTGGCCTGTAGTTGGTGCAGGCCAACTACAGTTGGTGCACTCATACAGAAAGACATGGAATCTTTAGGAGGTGTGGTATTCCTGAAGGAAGCACGTCACTTGAGAATTCAGTCTTGCCCCACTTCCACTTCTCTCTGCGGCCTGTTGCTGGATGAAGATGTGAGCTCTTGGTTTTTCCCCTGCTGCCATGTCTGCCACTTGTTGCCATGCCTCCCAGACATGATGGACTCCTAGCTCTCTGGAGCTATAAGCTGTAATAAACTTGATTCTATAAGTTGCCTTGGCAACGGTCTTTTGTCACTGCAACAGAAAAGTAACTAATACTCCAATGAAGAAAATGAACAGAACATCAGTGAGCTGCTTGTGAGGCCAACTACACATGGCAGAGTATGTGTAACTGGACTCTTTGAAACAGGTAAAGATGAGAAAATCATTTCAATGAAAAATGCTGCCATTTATTTGAAATGCTATTTTTTTTGTTCAAATGAAATGAAAGTGATCAACCCCAAGATCCACAAAGCACAAAAATCCACAAGCAGGTTTGTGAAAAAATACACCAAGGTATGTCACCAATTTGCTTCAAAACAGGAAGAAAGAAAATCTCTTCAACTGAACTGAGGAAAAACAACACAAAAACTACAGAAAAGGAAAGGCACAACTGGGAACAGACTCAACAGCAGGAATGTAACCAGAAGCCTGTGTGGCCGCACTCCCTGAAGAAGACCCTGAACTGTGCAAGAGTGAAAAAACGCGAGCTAAGTACTAGCAAGCATGTGTGCATCCATTGCTCTCTTCTGACTATAGATTCAATGTGACTGGTTTTCTCACACTCCTCCCACTGTGACGTCCGTTAGGATGGACAGGAACCTGGAACTGTGAGCTCAAATAAACCCTTTCTCCCCTGTATCTTTTGTCAGGTGTGGCCCAAATTCTCCATGGATTAATTTACAAAGGAATGAGTGCCCAGTGCCTAGGCCAGAGCCCCCGCACCTCAGAGCCCGCCTTATCAGACCGTGCTAGCACTTGCTCACGCCTCTGGGGCCAGTGATCTCACCTCAGGTCCACAGGGAGTCAGTCCACTCTGTCTTGGAGTTGCTCCACTGGCTGTGAGTTTCCTACACCATCAAGTTTGACCAGCAGCTCCTGGCTTCCATCCCAAGATGGCTCCCAGCTTCCCTGCCTACTTCCCTTGTGTCAGGCCCCACCCATTGGAGGAACCAGCCAATCAGGAGACATCAGGCTATGTTATTACAGGAATACGCAACAAAACTCAGGCATTGCACAACACTGGTGCACTTACCTACATCCAGGCAATACACTCATACACATAAAATAAAAATAATAAAAAAAATTTTTAATCAAAACAGAAAAATAATAATGTGGAAAATCAAAACAGCATGCTCCCAACAAACTCCACCAGTCCTATAGAAAGAGTTCTACAAAGAGAACCCCCTAGAGATAATCCAGGACACAAAATTTAAAAGAACAATCATAAACATGATCAAAGAATTTAATGAATTTTAAAAACACAAATTAAAGAACTAAAAGAAGATAAGTATAAACTTCTGACTGAATTCACAAAAGACATAGAAACATTGAAGAAAACTCAGGCTGAAATGAAAAAGGAAGTGAAACACTCAATAAGCCAATTAGAAACATCAGAAGAAAACCTCACCGACAGAATTAATAACATGGAAAACAGAATATCAATACTGAAGGATAAAGTTGAAGAATTGGACCACTCATGACAAAAGAAAAAAAACAAAAAAAAAACACAGGAATGGAATGCACAGGAAATATGGGACACCATGAAAAGACAAAATTTATGCATCAGAGGCATAGAAGAAGGAGAAAAATTTCAAGTCAATGGTATTGACCAGACCTTAAACAGGATTGTAGAAGAGAATTTCACAAAATTAAGGAACGTCATCCCCATACAAATACAAAAAACACATAGAACACCAAATAGACAGGCCCAGAAAAGAAACTCCCCATGGCATATCATAGTAAAACCACTAAATGTACAGAACAAAGAGAGAATAATGAAAGCTGAAAAAGAAAAACACCAAGTCACATATAAAGGATGATCCATTAGAATTACAGCTGACTTATCAAATGCAAACTATGAAAGCCAAAAGAGCCTGGACCAAGATATTCCCTGCTCTAAACGACCATAGATGCCAACCCAGAATACTTTACCCAGCAAAAATGTCTATTATAGTTGAAGGGGAAAGAAAAATCTTCCATGACATGAATAGGCTGAAAGAATACAGGTCCACAAAACCAGCCCTTCAAAGAATACTTGAAGCAATACAAAGAATGAATAAAGGAACAACTATACCCCAGGGGCAACAGAAAGAAATTAAATGAAGGTATAATTGTAGGAAC
The DNA here is from genome assembly GCF_000622305.1 of Nannospalax galili. NCBI lineage: Eukaryota > Metazoa > Chordata > Mammalia > Rodentia > Spalacidae > Nannospalax > Nannospalax galili. Next base: position 180,224 of record NW_008335660.1, on the reverse strand, counting down.
ACAAAATTAGACCAAGAATGCAAACAGAAATCAAAATGACAGCAACCAATACACATCTTTCAATAATAACCTTAAATATCAATGGACTGAACTTGGCAGTCAAAAGACACAGGGTAATTGAATGAATGAAGAAACAAAACCCATCCTTTTGTTGTCTGCAAGAAACCTATCTCACCTTAAAGGACTACCTTAAGGTGAAAGGATGAAAAAGAACATTGCAAGCAAATGGCACTAAGAGACAAGCAAGGGTTGCAATTTTAATATCTGATAAAATAGACTTCAAACTAAAACTTATCAAAAGAAATAGAAAGGGTCACTTCATTCTGATCAAAGGAACAATTGACCAAGAAGATATTACAATAAAAGTTTGGGGAACTAGATGACAGTATTGAATGGCCATGATGGCACATGTCTTTAATCCTAGAACTCAAGAGGCAGAGGCAGGTGAATTTCTGGGGTCAGCCTGGTTTACATAGTGAGTTCCAAGGCAGCCAGGGATACATAGTGAAATGAGAGAGAGAGAGAGAGAGAGAGAGAGAGAGAGAGAGAGAGAAAGGAGAGAGAAGACAGAAAGAGAGGGACAGAGAGAGAGTGCTACATGACATTAGGAACGTACCTGCTACTACTGAGCACTGCGCTTAGATGTTAAAATGAGAATGGGGATGCATGAGATGGCTTATGGGGTAAAATCACTTGACGCTAGGGTCAGGTATGGTGGTGCACATCTTTGATCCCAGCACTCAGGAGAAAGAGGTAGACACATCTCTGTGAGACTGAGTCCAGCCTGGTCCACATAGTGAGTTCAGGGTCAGCTGGGGCTGATAAGGAGAAATTTGTATTCTTATAAGTAACTGTATCCTCTTTTAAAAATTATTTTATATATTATTTTTGTTTGTGGGTATGAGTGTATTACCTGCATGTGTGTAAGTGCACTGTGTCGTGCAATGCTCACAGATGTCAGAAGAGGTTGTTGGATTCCCCTGGACCTGGAGTTACAGAGTGTTGTTAGCCACCATGTGGGTTCTGGGAATGGAAACCGGGTCCTCTGCAAGAGCAACCAATGCTCTTAACCACCTCTCATCACCCCCTAACTGTATTCTTATATAATGTCCTGGTAAGCTTAGGCCAATTAAAGTTGCCTTTGTTTCCTACTGGATGGATACCTGCGACGCTCAGAGATGTTTTAGTGCTCTGTGCTGTTCTCACTATCCTGAGGTGTTTAAAGTCTTGAAGCTCTGTGATGCTTTCCACTTACTATGTTGATAAAGATGTGAAACTGAAAGAATGGAAAGATCTCCAAATGATTTAATGAGGCACCTGGTCCAATTTGTCCAAGAAAAGTGATCAAATGTTTCAGAAATCTAAACTTTGATGACAATATCTGATTTTGTAAACTGAAATGACCTTGTGACTGGGTCCTAGCCCAATTAGCCTAGCCTAGCTGTAGATCGAGAGGCAGCAGATGTCCTGACCCACGCCTGGAATATCTACTTTGAAAACTATGCTGGCAAACTGAACTCAGGAAGGAATTTTCTGAGATAACATGGCACATCATAAAAGTAACATAAGGTTCAGGTGCTAACTATAAAGTGCTGGTGTAGAATTGACTGTTTAATCCTTGTGCTGGATAGTGTTAGTGTCAACTTGACACACCTGGGGTGAGGGGGCCTCAGTCAGGGGATTGCCTCTATTGGACTGGCCTGTGGCCATGTCTGAGGGACATCTTCTTGATGGGTGATGTGGGAGGGCCCAGCCCACTGTGGGTGGTGCCACCCCTGGGCAGGTGGGCCTGTGTTGCATAAGGAAGCAGGCTGAGCAGGGGCCAGGGGAGCAAGCCAGTAAACAAGCATTCCTCCATGGCCTGTGGTCCAGCTCCTGCCTCCAGGTTCCTGCCCTGAGTTCCTACCTTGGGCTCCCTGATGAACTGCGACCTGGGAGATGTAAGACAAATAAACCCTTTCCTCCCCAAGTTGGTAGTGGTCAGAGTGTTTTATCACGGCAATGGAGAAACAAACTAGGACAATCCTCATCTGTACTTCAGTTTGCGTCCTCAGAAATCTAAAAGCCTTCGTTTTCTGGGACCCTCATGCATGGTAAGGAATAAATGAGCTTTCCAGCTCTCTCCTGAGTCCTTGGTTTCTTTGTTGTTCGAAGAATTTTTCTGTAACAGGGCTAAAGGGAGACCTTGTCTCATTTCTCTGTTAGAAATGTCAATGGAGCCAAGTGTGGTGTCACATACTTTTAACGCCAGAACTTAGAAGGCTGAGGCAGGAGGACTGTGCATTTGAGACCAGCCAAGGTTACGTATTGAGATGCTTAAAAAAATAAAACAGGCAAGGAATGGTGGCATACACCTTAATCCCAGAATTTGAAAGGCAGTGGCACGTAGATCTCTGTGAGATTGAGGCCAGCCTGATCTACATAGCCAGTTCCAGACCAGTTGCTACAGAGAGACCCTATCTCAAAAAATACAATAGGGGCTAGAGAAATGCCTCAGTGTCTAAGAGTGAGTACTCAAGTTCAGTTCCCAGCACCCTCATCAGACGACTCACAATTTCCTCTAACACCATCTCCAGGGAGTCTAATACTCCCTTTTGGGCTCCAAAAGTATTTGCATGCATTTGCACATACCCACACACAGACAAATATGGATACACTTAATTAAAAGTAAACTTAAAAAAAATACTTTTTTGGCTGGGCGTGGTGGGGCACGCCTTTAATCCTAGCACCTGGGAGGCAGAGGCAGGCAGATCTTTGTGAGTTCAAGGCCAGCCTGGTCTACATAGTGAGTTACAGGACAGCTGGGGCTACAGGGCGACCCTGTCTCAAAAAAAAAACTTTTTTGAAGTTGAGCGTGGTGGCACACGCCTTTAATCCCAACACTTGGGAGGCACAGGCAGGTGGATCTCTCTGGGAGGCAGAGGCAGGCAGATCTTTCTATTTAGGGAGTTCCAGGCCAGCTGGGGCTAAAATACTATTTTGGATGAGACAGGATCTTGCTATGGATTTCCATATGAACTCTCTGTCCTCCTGCCTCAGCCTCCCCAACGCTGGCATTACAGTCGTGCGTTAACTCACCAGCTCCAAAATTAGGAATTTGAATGTCCTACACTGAACTCTCAAATTACAAAGCCTGACTGTATCCAATGTGATCCAGGATGTGGAGCAATTGGAATTGTCTGGTGGCATAAGATAGAATGAATATTTCCATTAACATTTTGACAGTTTCTGAAGAAGTTAAACACCAAGAAAACACCCAGAACATTTCATTCCTAAATAGAATAAAATTTCCTAGAGTATCATGTCCTAACATTTCTGTATCATTTCATGTGCTCTTTTTTGGGTTACATTTTGTGGGTGCAGGGGAGGGAACCCAGGAATTGACAGATAAATGCTCACTACTGAGCGCCATAAAGCTCATGAGCTTTATTCATCACAGGCAAAAATCTGTTATGTGGTCAAATATCCAAAAAGAGTTGGATGGAAAAACTGTTATCTCTGTACATACCTTGCTCATGGGGAGTAACTGTCAAGATATGGGCCATAGCTCTGTGTGTAGCTGAGCACTGCGCACCTGCCCTTCCCAGGTGACCTTAGCGAACCAGGCAGTCCACCTTCTTGAAACATTCCTAGAGAACCTGTAGGATGTTTTCTACTGGTAGTGTTCCCACCTGGAGTCTGATTGTGTGAGCTACCTCCAGGGAGTTTGCCAGGTCCTATTCTACACACACAGATAAGCCTCTTCCCTCATTGGTTAGAAGGGTACCAAGAGGATGGCCAGGCATCTGCAGAAAAGCCCTAGGTTGGCCCTGTCACATGATGGGGCTGCAGCCCTGGTTTGGATTATTGAGAAAGACGTGTGTCGATTTCCAAGGCCACCCAGGATGTGCACAAAGGTATGACAAGAAGCCTTTACCTTCAGAGGCCATATGAGAGGCACCATTTGCCTTCTATGTACCCTGGGTATTGAGTAGAGTGTCAGTTTTTCATGCCACTAGTCATGTGGCAGTGTGACAGAGGTAGGGACAGGGCTGATGGAGGGCAGAGTACAGCAGGCGTTGGGAGGGAGCCTTGTATTGACTGTAACTAGTGGAGTCAGAAATGGCTGATTGAATTCAAAAGTGCATTCCTATTCTACTTCACATCTGTCAACATGGCTCTCATCAAGCAAAAAGATGACAAGTGTTGGTGAGGTTGGGGGAGAGGAGAAGGCACTTTTATACTGTTGGTGGGACTGTACACTGGTACACCCACTGTAGAAACCAGTATGTAGCTTCCCCCCCAAATCTAAAAGTAGCATTACCATTAACATGCTCCATGTATTATTATTCTGGGTAGGAATAGGTCAGCAGAAAGAGGTGCTTGCTCTTCCACATTGATTGCACACTAGTCACACAGCAAAGTTATGCACTAGATATCCAATAACAGAGAAGTCAACTTCTAAACATGGTGGTACAGGGCTGTAGAGCTGGCTCAGTAAGAGCACTTGCTGCTCTTCCAGGTGACTTGAATTCCTTTCCCAGAACTCACATCAGGGAGGCTCACAACTGCCTGTAATTCCAGGTCCAGTGGTTCTGATGCTCTTTTCTGGCTTCCACAAGCACCACATACACATAACACACATACACATCACACACACATACACACACAAATGAAAATAAAAACTTCAAAATCCTTAAAAAAACAAACAAAAAAACACCCTAAGCCAGGCATGGTAGCGCACGCCTTTAATCCCAGCACTCAGGAGGCAGAGGCAGGCGGATCTCTGTGAGTTCAAGGCCAGCCTGGTCTACAGACCAAGTTCCAGGACAGCTGGGGCTACCACGAGACCCTGTCTTAAAAAAAACCTCACAATGAGAGCCACACTGGTGGCATAGACCTTTAGTTATAGCTACTCAGGAGGCTTACAGAGTCAAGGCCTTCCTGGGCTAAAGACTGAGTTGAAGAACAGCCTGAGGGTTAGTGAAACCCTGTCTCAAATTTAGAAGAACAAAGAGGACTGAAGAATAGCTCAGCAGTACAGACCTTACCTAACATGCGTGAGACCCAGATTCAATACACAGACACACACACATATGACACACATGACACACAGGACGTGAAAGCAGAACAGGGCATATTTGGGAAGTGACCTGAGAGGGGAAGGAGGACAGTGTGTGAATGTGAGCAAAGAACAGGATACACACGAAATGGCACAGTGAGGCCCATCGCTCTGTATCATGAATATGTACGAATAAAAAGAAACCCACTGTTGTCATAATTAATGCACACTACTAATCTTTCCTTAAGCAGTGGCTGTCTGTGATGGGGCAAGCTGGTATTCTTCAACCTGCCCATCCAGCCAAGCCTGCTTCCTTCAGGGCCCAGAGTGGGCCGGTTGCAGAAGATTGCCACAGCCTACAATTTTTACTCAAATATCCCAGGGAAAGTGTCTCTGATGGTCTCAGAAGGTTCCTCAGGCAGGGAAGTGGGGCTTTTTAATCTCTAGGCAGATGAAAACATCTTTTCAGCTCGTCTCACTGCAGTGGCTATTTTGACTCAATTGTTTTTGTTTTGTTTTGTTTTTAGAGACGGGGTCTCCCTGTAGCCCCAGTTGTCCTGGAACTTGCTATGTAGACCAAGCTGGTGTTGAACTCAGAGAAATCCACTTGCCTCTGCTCCCTGAGTGCTGGGATTAAAGCTGTACAGCACCGTGCCTGGCTAGGGGCTACTTTGGATGGCCAGCATGGTACAGTTCCATTTTTGACTGGAATCCTTAACCAGAAGCAATGATAGTTTTCGGGTTTGTTTTTTTTTTTTTTCAGAGCATCCTTATTTCCAAAAAAAAACTTGTGGGATGCCTCTGTTCTTTTAGGACTTTTCATCTCATGAAATGAATGCCAATCTGTTGATATAGAAATAACAATGAAAAACAGTGTGCATACCTTCATGAGTATTTAGAGAAATGAGAAAGAAGGAACACTTTTGAAAGACTTTTAGTGTAAGTGAACATAACAGACTCACATCTTGGGGAGTGTGAGGATGAAGCCACACAGCCAAGACCTAAGAGTGGCAACAGCGACAGATTTATTACTGCACCAGGCAAGGAGAGCATGGGTGTCATTTTTAAAGTGATGCCCTCCCTCAACAAGGAAGCATGGGGTTTTATTCAGGGGGTCTGGGGTCTGTACATACTCATATTT